>NC_133622.1:80667481-80992981 GCF_048593235.1 Sminthopsis crassicaudata | reverse complement strand
TATGATATTGTCACTCATCTATTTTTCTTAACACTCTCTTCACTATTCCATTTTCTCCTCAGATTACAACTAACTGTCTGACTGCTCTTTCTCAGTCTCATTTGTCTTCATCTATGCCACATCCATGGGAGCCCCTCATGCCTCTGTCCTGTGCCCTTTTCACTTCTTTATTCTATTTTGGCTGATGATCTCATCAGTTATCATAGATTCAATTATAATCTCTATGCTGATTCTCAGAGCTAATATTTGTCCAACCCTAACTTCTCTGCTGACTTCCATTTTTGCATTTTCAACCTTCTACTAGACATCTTGGACTGGATGTTCTGTAGACATCTTAAACTATCGCATCCAAAATTGCACTTATCTTTTTCTCCAAAACCTTCCCTCCTTCTGAATTCTCTATTATATTAAATGGCAATGCCATTTTTCCTGGCATCCAAGCTTGCAAACTCGGTGCCATCTATGACTTCTTATCTTCTCTCACCCCCTACAATCATTTACTTGCCTATCCTGTTGGTTTTCTATGTACCATCTCTCATATATGATCCCTACTTTCCTTTGTCAATATAAGTACCCTGGTACAGACCTTCATCACACCACACCTGAACTAATGCCATGGCTCCCTTTCTCAAGTTTTTCTCCACTCTAATCCACTGTCCATTCAGCTGTCAAATTGGTTTTCTTTAAGTACAGGTCTAACCATACCCTCCCATCCTATTTAGTAAACTGGAGTTTCTGCATGAACAAATTTTCCATTTGGCTTTTAAAGTCCATCATAACTTGACCTTTTTGTATGTTCTTATCTTTTTTATACCTTACTCTCTCTGAGATACTTTATGATTGAGTGACACTGGCCTTCTTGCTGTTCTTTCAACACATTCTACTTCCAAAGTCCAAGTAGTTTTACTAGATCACTGTCATGATTCTGAATGTTTCTTTTTCTTCTGATTTCCTTAGCTTTCCTGAATTTTCAGCTAAAACCCCCATTTTCAAGGAGCTTTTCCTACTCCTTAATTTTATTGCCTTCCTTCTGAGATTTGTATTTAGCTATTTATTTGTATATTGATTCTCCAGTTGACAGAGCATATCAAGAATATTCTGTTTGGGAACTTTTTGTTTTGTTTTGTTTTTTGCTTTACTTTGACGAGTACATACTAAGCACTTAATAGATTCTTCTTGATTAATTGAGTAAAATCTCAATTGTATTTGCAAAGTAGCTATTTTGGCAAAGCCTTGGCCAAACTACAAATACTGAAGGAACTGATATATATTTTTTCTATTCTAAACATAGTAACTACAAGAAAATATAAGTTTTAAATATCATAAAAATAAAAGGTATATGCTATTTATATCCTGTTATTTTAAATGTTTCTAAATTTTCAAAAAAATAGCAATAAAATATTCTGTTTACTTCTATTTTCTTTCCCATCTGTTTTTCTTCTTTCTGATTTGAAAGCTTTTATTTCAGATTGTATTCTATTGTTTTTAGTTAGATCATAGTCAGTATATAGCATTTTCTGAGTCCATTTTTCTTATTCTGCATCATTTCATATATCAGTATTTTAATAGCATTTTAATCTGAAATATAATGAACATGCATTTGCAATGTGCCTATTATGTTTTAGTTACTATATTAGATGCTAAGAATACAAATATAAAATAATCCCTGTGCATAAGGAACTATGATTCTTATAAAGATATGTAATGCATACATATAGATGGCTGATGGTAAGAGAAAAAAAATCAGTTGAGACAGTCATAGTAATAGATTGTCATTTCCTTTATAGTAGCAATGGTAGTAATGATTTGATTATTATTCCCAAGCAGAAATCAGAGGTAGAAAGTGGGGTAAGTGCATATGGATCACAGAATGTCCATGCAAGAAAACTCTGATATCATGGTGGATGGTTGGATTGAATGTAAAATATGGTCTGAGGATAGCTAGTTAGAGCAAGTAGAGGTTATTTTTTACCCATTCACTAATTAGATAGTTCAGCCTCAAAGGAGGGTTATAAATCTAACTGTATTAACTCACCTGAGTTAGGAGCATGGTCTTTGAAGATCTAGTTCCAAAGGACGTTTATTCCTGGTGGGAAAAAGTGGGGAATGATGAGATGACAATACTGGGTGGACGTTGGTGTTCTAATGAATGTCTTGATGGGATACGTGGCATAGTTGGGGCCTTATATGCTGAAATGAGGTGAGTTTTTAATCACTCACTCAGCAATCATATTAGCTACAGTAATAATTTACATGACACAGGTTACCACAAACTCTGTGCTCACAAAGATTTAGTTCAAACCCAAAAGATGTCTTATCTTTAGTGCTCATTATGCCCCTATCCATAGCTTACTTAGGAAATCTCCAAATATACACTTATCTACATTTTCACAAAAATAGACAACAATATCTGTAGTTCCTATAAAAGCACCCAAGATAACAAATGTATATTAGATAAAAGAAAGCCTTTATTACACTGATAAGACACATATAAGAAGGAAAATTAAAAAAAAAACCTCACAAGAACCCATAAGCAAAAATTCAAAAGATACATAATACTCACTATAACCTATAGGCTCTAATTCAAAGAAAATTGTGTTTTAGATTGTAATTGGGTCATCATTTTGATGGTCTCCAGTGAATTCTCTATGAGGGAATTTTTGTTGCAAGTTCCTGATCTCTTGATCTTCCATATCTGATTTTTTAGTCATAAGGGATGTATTGGTGATCTTCATCTTTTTTTCCCCAAGACACAATGCCTAGGAATCCCCCGTCTCTCTCTAAATCTAGAAGTCAAAGTCTCCTAAAACTTGGGTTTATGCTACTCTTAATTTCAGAAAAGACACATCAAAGATTTACTCTTATAACAGCCATAATGTGCTGAAAAAAAATGAGCATGCTATCATTTAAGAAATCTGCTTTCTCTACCAGAAGACTAGATCTCCATACTCTAATGGATAGGAAATTTCAGCTCCTCCTCTAAGTAGGCAGAAATATAATCCATGAACTCCCTTCTGAGATGTCAGGAAGTACACATAGCATTTATGTGCTCCAAAATATATCATTTCTCTAGTTGTTGTCATCTTTTCCCCCATGTGGGTAAATGTGCATCTATTCCTACTTCCTGGATAAGAAAAAATCTCATTCCAGTTTTCACTCACCAAGCTGTACTTCTGGAAATAAATAAATAAATAAATAAAGGTCTCAAAAGACAAGATCATGACAATCTGTTATTCTGTTTGTGGTTCTCTTTTATAGGAGAGGATAGAGGATTGGCTGATCTGCCCAAGAATCCTTACTAATCAGATCATCTTGAGGGCTCTAAAATCCACCTGAAAGGGTATGTCAAGTGAAGGCTTCTAAATAATAAATAGTGAAGACCAAGACCCAGTCAAGAGTCTTGTTGTCCTCTTCACCAAATACATTGGCTCATCCATATCCTTGAGTGAAGGAAGTTACTAAGGCTAGACGTCCTGCAGATTTGTAAAGATAAACTCAACAAGAAATTACCCTTGATCACTCCCCTCTTATTTGTATGTATATATATGTGTAATCTATATGAGTGTATAAATATGTATGTACATATATACATATACATATGTGAACATGTATATGTGTATATATATGTATATTTAACATATGTAAGCTATGATCAACTTTGAGGGTGTTAAATATATACTGAAACCAAAATCTTAACTTTTCAAATACAACTTATTTAATCTAGTTACATTATGATAGTTATTGAGGAAATAGAGATATTTTTCACTCTTCCTGTGATGACTACAAGAACATCTTAACCTTTTTATTCCTATTGACTGGCTATCTAACAATGAAGATTTTAACTAACTAGAAAAGAACTAACTAAATTCTGGCATTTCAGATTTGTTTTTAGATTGTAAAAGGACTGACTATAAAGAAACAATTAGTATAAAAGGGAAAGATAAGAAAAACATCAGCACTAAGTTTAGTACATAGAAAACAATGATTAGAAGCTGGAATTAAACCCTAAATATTCTTGCTTATACTGTCTAACAATACTTTATGGAAATAAAACAGTTCATAAAGGTTAATTCTCAAAGCAATTACAAACAATGTCCATGTACCAATAATGGAAGCTGAAAGAAATGAATACACTATTTTATTACATGGGAAATATACCAGTCTCCTCTTTTTTCAATTCAATTCAACTTAATAATCATTTAAAAGCTTAGACTATATGGTAGACACTGTTCTAGTCTATAAGCATTTTTCTTTTTTTTTTTTTTTGTTTATTTAATTTTTATTTTATTTTATAATTATAACTTTTTTTGACAGTTCATATGCATGGGTAATTTTTTACAACATTATCCCTTGCACGCACTTCTGTTCAGATTTTTTTCCCTTCCTCCCCCAACCCCCTCCTCCAGATGGCAGGCAGTCTTATATATGTTAAATATATTACAGTATATTCTAGATACAATATATGTGTGTAGAACCAAATTTCTTGTTGCACAGGAAGAATTGGATTCAGAAGGTAAAAATAACAGTTTACTCATTTCCCAGTGGTCCTTTTCTGGATGTAGCTGATTCTGTCCATCATTAATCAATTGGAATTGGATTAGCTCTTCTCTATGTTGAAGATAACCACTTCCATCAGAATACATCCTCATCCAGTATCATTGTTGAAGTGTATAATGATCTTCTGGTTCTGCTCATTTCACTCAGCATCAGTTGATATAAGTCTCTCCAAGCCTCTCTGTATTTCTCCTGTTGGTCATTTCTTACAGAACAATAATATTCCATAACATTCATATACCATAATTTACCCAACCATTCTCCAATTGATGGACATCCATTCATCTTCCAGCTTCTAGCCACTATGAAAAGGGCTGCCACAAACATTTTGGCACATGCAGGTCCCTTTCCCTTCTCTAGTATTTCCTTGGAATATAAGCCCAGTAGTAGCACTGCTGGGTCAAAGGGTATGCACATTTTGATAACTTTTTGGGCATAATTCCAGATTGCTCTTCAGAATGGTTGGATTCTTTCACAACTCCACCAACAATGCATCAGTGTCCCAGTTTTCCTACAGCCCCTCCAACATTGATTGTTATTTGTTCCTGTCATCTTAGCCAATCTGACAGGTGTGTAGTGGTATCTCAGAGTTGTCTTAATTTGCATTTCTCTGATCAATAGTGATTTGGAATATGAGCATTTTTCAAAATCTTATAACTAAATTCATATATGATTGGTGAAAAGCTCCATTACCAACCTATATCATCACCTTCTCTATATATAGTCTTACCGAGATATCAAGAGCATTAAAAGGGTAAGTGATTTGTGTCTGGAAATACAAATAAAGTTAAAACAAAATAAAATAAAAACAAAAACTTAACTCTCTCTTCAAGACACATTCTACTTGGGAAAAATTAACATGTAATCCAATAAGTAAATAAAAATATATATTAGCTAAATACAAAATAGTGCAAGAAGGTATACTAAGAGAAATCAAGAAACAATTGATAATAAAACAACACTTGAGCTTAGTAATGGAAGGGAAGGTGGAATTCCAAGAGGGAGAGGTAAGGAGACAAAACATTCCAGACATGAAAGAGATGGCTTATGCAAAGATAGGAAGAAGGGAGATACAATGTTGTACAGAATATGGATTAATCAAGGTTATTGTTTTTCTAGTGTTGAAGTATGTTTTATTGTTGTTTACTTATGGTACAATGTCATTGGTAAGAAGTTAATGTGTCCAAAAGCAAGTTGCTGTTGTCTGGTTTTTTGTTGTTGTTTGTTTGTTTTTGCCATTTTCATTTCACCTATTAAAGGTGAAAACTATGTTTAACACTAAATTAACACCAAGATACTCAGATAAAGGCATACTTTTATTTTATATAGAAACTTTCTCCAAGTTATTTTATATTACCCCCAAACTTATTTTAATGCATTTCTATATGTACACATCGACATGAATAGCAAATATAACATATATATATGTATATAATTAGTGTATGTATTTGTATATATATATATATATATATATATATATATATATATATATATATATATATATATATATATATACAAACACTACAAAGAGTTGGATTCAGGAAATTCATATAATACAGTATAAATAACTTCTCATTATTATTTATTAATTTAATAATATAATGATTTTAAGAGCACATTAATTACTCTGTCTCATCAAGAATGGCTTCTAACCTGTAAATCTGTAAATGAAAAGACATAACTCCACCTCCCCTACAAGAGGGCAAAAAACAAAAAGCAAAACTCAATAGCATGATTCTCTCAAGGAGTGAGGAATGTTATTTCCTATGGAGAGCATTCTACTCTTCCTGGGAGAGAACATTTTCTATGTTGTTGCTTATAAATGACAGCTACAAATTAATCCAAAGTCTAACAGAAATCCATACAGAATTTTAAAATGATTTTTTAAAAATGTGGTATTTTAGATTTCATTCATTCTTCTATCACTTCTGTTTTGTCTAGATGCCTTTTAGGTAAAATATCATATTCAAGTAACCAAAATCCTAAACATTACTACACATTTTTTCTTTATTTTTGCTGCATTTATTAGAATTTATATTCAATTTCCAAACTATCCAATCAAATTCTGGAATCATAGTATTTTAGATTGGAAGGAACATCATTGACTATTTAAGAGTAAACAACAGCTATATTGCCCTTCCTTGAGTATTTTTTCCCTCCAGCATAGGCATGTCCAGTTCATTTGATCAGGCTTCATATTCCATGGACTCAAGATCCGTTACAATCCTCTTTGTCTCCTTTTGGACATGTTATAGCTTCTCTGTCTTTCTCTGTCTTGTAGTTGTTGCTGTTGTTTTAACCATATAAATCACAGTGGAATTTTTCCTGAGGAATATTTACTATAAAACATATAATTACAAATATACAAATAAGCAACACAACAAGTGGTAGGCATTATCTTACTCCCTTCTACCACCTGAATCTCTTAGATGTAGAAGGTAATTAATTTGTAATTTAGAAAGGTTTCTATCAGGTCTATTCTAAGTTTCAAGTCCAAATCTCTGCCCTTAAACTCAGATCATAGGCCCAGTGGCTCCTAAAGGCTTCATTGCCTGGCTAGCTACCTCACCTCCTCTGCAATCTTGGCTCCAAGGTCACTGGGACTCACGTTTGGCACCTGAAAATGAGGACAAACAGAAGAAAAACCAACCCCTCCCTTTCCCCCAGACCCATTTCCCCAAGTCAGGGTAAAAATTCATATAAAAAAGCAATCAGGTGATGGGTGGAAGAGAATGGTTTTGTTCATATATGGGGAAAATTATAAAGACACAAGGAAATGGTATGAAAACTATTCCATAGGCATTATCAAAAATTCATGTTTTATTTGGCATTGCCACAATACAATCATATCTATTCCAATATTTGTGTTTCTTAACCTGATTTGTCAAAAATTAATTCCTTCAGACCTAATCAAGACAAGGATCAGCATAACTGAGAAGCAATATTCAATTCCACCAGGACTAGACTTTAAATACTGCTATAATTTGTTTCCATGGTATTTTAAAGTTATGAAATTATTTTATTTTCAGCATAAAAGTCCCCATGGTCACATATATTAAGTTTTGTATTCATGGTTCTAATTTTGTTCAATTATTAAATGAAATGTTTCCATGTTATAAAATATAACAGATGTAATTAAAAATCCTAAACAAGGGATCTGAAATTTCTTTTAAGAATATAATTTGATTTTATGGAATTATAGAGAATTATAAGAAAACCATGGAATTCATCTTTTCCAACATGATCATTTTAAATATTAGGAAGTTAAAGCTTTAGATGACTCATCCAGGGTCACATAGGTATTAAGTGGACTAGATAGAATATGAACCAATAAATAGCCTCCAAAACACCAACTTTTTCATGACATCTCATTCCTTTTTGAAAAGCAAAACTTCTTTCTTTAATCTAAGATTGCACTTAATCTAAAGTTGTCAATTTTTCTACTATAAAAATAAATTTATAACTTCCTGTATAACTGTTCCCCATTGTCTGCCTGTCTATCCAACCATGTGGAGAGCAAATTAGTGTTTGTTATCTGAAGCCTGAAGCAGGACACTCTCCTAGACTCAGAGGTCTGCAAGGAATCTTGTTGAGAAATGCTTTGCACTTGATGGATGCCTTGTATTATTTATGAGATGGAGAATGAGAAGAAAGTGAAAGAAAAAAGAAAAGGAAACTTTGATTTGGCTGTTGGTGATGCCTTTTGGGAAGAAAAATTATCTATTTTGGAAACAGTGTCTTGTAAAACAGCATTGGCTGATTTAGAATCAACACATCTGGGTTCTAGTCATGATTCCATCATTGAAATCTATATGAATTTTGGTCACTTTTCTCTGCCAATTTCCAGTTTCCTCATCTACAAAATATTGTACATTAGCTATCTAATGCTATTTGTCTTTTCATGTTATCTAATCAAACTCAGTCGGACATGTTTGGTAACTTTCAATTCACATATGTTAGGCTGCCATTCATGTCTGTTTCTATTAGTCCATAATCAGTAGGCATGAATCATATTTGATTTTATATATATATATATATATATATATATATATATATGCAAATACTTTAGAACTTTGATTTTTTTTTTCAGTTTTTATCTCTTTTAATCCCTTCTAATAGACCTTTCTCTTCCTATAGCTTTTTCATATCTTTATGGTTCTTCCTTGAACCTTCTCCCAATGGAGAATGCCTGTCAATATCACAGAACCCAGAAAAGGTCATAATATTCCAGGAAGTATCTCATCAATACTAAGGACCAATTGTGGGCACAATTGGTTACTTTCCTTCTAATGCCTTCTTCTGTCATCATTACTTTCTACATTGCTAATTGCTACTTGTAAACCTGTTCTGACTCTAAAAGGGGACCCTCATAGACCCCCTATAATTTTTATACCATTATCCAGCTGTCAGTTTTTTTTAAGTCTAAAAATTCAGCTGTCTAGATTTGAAGCAACTCAGGTGGATTATTACATGTTCATTGCTTCACAAAAATGAGAATATAAATTTGTAACAGATGAGCTTTTTACTTATTCAACTATAGTTTCTCCTTCTTGGCAAGCAGATTCATTAAGAAAATTACATGTAAATCAAAATGTTCTGGGCAAGCATAAAATTGGAATAAAATGGTACATGGATAATTTTAAAAGATGTTACATTCAATTGGGGTTGGAACCTAAAAAGAAAAAGATTTATTTAATAACCAGACATGACTGATTACCTAAAGACAAAGAACTCATCTTCTCAGAGAGTAGTTAGATTCTCCACTTTACCAAATTACAGTGCCTTTAAGAGTTTCTTACATCATGAAGCTTTTCTTACATCATGAAGTCATAGTGGCTGTGAAGGAAAAAAAAATCTGCAGTCAGATGCCAAATTCAGATTTTACCTATATGACCTAGACTTTTTTTTTTTTTTTTAACTTCCCTGACCATCAATTTTCTTCTATCTAAAATGAAAAGACTGTGTGAGATTGACTCTGAGGGGCATGCTGAATCTCTGCTATGATCTCCTATTAAATGTGGACATTCTTCTTTATATCAAGGACATTACACAAGAACTTTTAGACATATCCTCGCAAATATAATCCTTTCTTACATTTAGAGAATATATTCATTTTTTCCATTAGCTCAGAACTATTATAGGCATTGGAAATAAAAAGATAATAATCCCCAAGAAGTTTACATTCTGCTAAGGAGAAATCACATATCTTTTTTTTTCTATCTATCTATCTATCTATCTATCTATCTATCTATCTATCTATCTACCTATCTACCTACCTATCTATCTATCTGTATAGGTAGCACATAGTAGTTGGGAAGGGGGAACTACCTAAACTAGAGGGCTCTTGTATTTACAGTCTTTGAGAAATGACTTGAAGGGAGTTAGAGAATCCAAGTAAGGAGCAGCAATGAATAGAAAGTGATACCTTTCCAGGCATGGAAGATAGTGCAAAGGAGCTAAGATGGGATATGAAATATCTTGTCTGGAGAACACCAATGCTCACTGCAAAACCATAACATGTGAAGTCCAGATGCAAGGACTAAGATTTGTTTTTTTTTAACTAATTTTTATAATTATAACATTTTTTGACAGTACATATGCATAGGTAATTTTTTTTTACAATATTATCCCTTATACTCCCTTCTGTTCTGAGTTTTTCCCCTCCTTCCCTCCACCCCTATATGGGAGGCATTCCTATACATATTAAATATCTTGTAGTATATCGTAGGTACAATATATATGTGCAGAACTGGATTTTGTTGGTGTTGTTGTTGCAAAGGAAGAATTGTATTCACAAGGTAAAAATAATCTGGGAAGAAAACAAAAAACAAACAAACAAAAAATGCTCACAGTTTACACTCATTTCCCAGTGTTCCTTTTCTGGATGTAGCTGATTCTGTCCATCATTGATCAATTGGAATTGAATTAGCTCTTCTCTATGTTGAAGATATCCACTTCCATCAGAATACATCCTCATCCAGTATCATTGTTGAAGTGTATAATGATCTCTTAGTTTTGCTCGTTTCACTCAGCATCAGTTGATGTAAGTCTCTCCAAGCCTCTCTGTATTCATCCTGTTGGTCATTTCTTACAGAACAATAATATTCCATAACATTCATATACCATAATTTACCCAACCATTCTCCAATTGATGGACATCTATACATTTTCCAGTTTCTAGCCACTACAAAAAGGGCTGCCACAAACATTTTAGCACAAACAGGTCCCTTTCCCTTCTTTAAACCTTGGGGTTTAAGCCTAGTAGTAGCACTGCTGGGTCAAAGGGTATGCAAATTTTGATAACTTTTGGGGCATAATTCCAGATTGCTCTCCAGAATGGTTGGATTCTTTCACAACTCCACCAACAATGCATCAGTGAGGGACTAAGGTTTAAAGAAACATAATTCCATTTCAACATTTTTGCTGTCTCAGCTATTTGAAGTTTCCCCTGCCATCTTAATTTTTTCTCTTTCTTATTAATTAGCTGATTTACATAGTTTCAAATATAATATCACAGGAATGACTCTCATTTTCATCTTTTCCCCTCTTTATAAACTCTAGGTTCACACATTTGGCTAATGGCAAGCATCTGAACCTGGATATTTTGAATTCAAAATATAAAAATAAAAATACATCCTCTTCTTGTCTTACCTCCAACAAACTCCTACTAACTTCTCCATTTCTGGCATTTCCATTTGCTATAATTTCTATATAAAACAGTCTTTTCACATCACATTTGCTTTAATACTGCAATGCTAAATTCCTGGCCTGAATCTTTAAGATCAACTTTTACTCTTTCCTCTGCTCTGTCTGCTACTTGAGACAAGTCATAAAGATCCCTTTGATTCTACTTTTGTACCTATCCCAATGTAATTGCTTAATTAATTATGGGATTTAATTAGCTCTCGAATGTACCATTTTAGTGGTCTCTCTCAATGATATTCTTGCCTGCAGGCACTCCTTTCTGTACATCTACTCATTCCATAAAGATTTTCATGCTTCTACTCAACCAAAAGTAAGCCTTTCCATTGTCCTTATTTCTAATTCTTGTTGAATAAACACATTGCACTTTGCACTATTTTAGTATCTTGTATTATAGCTGTATGTATGTCTTCTCTCCTTTCATAGAGGATAAACTTCTAGAGCAAAATATGTTTCTTTATTCATCTTCATTGTATTCATAGCTTTAAATCAGCGTTTCTGATGCATTAAGTGCTAAATATAGATTTGTCGAATGAAAGATCAATTTCACAATACAAGGAAAGCAAAACATATATGTGTATGTGTGTGTATACACATATATACAAATACTTAGGAATATATAGAAAGGGAGGATATTTATTCAGGGTGATCTTACCTTGAAAAGTCATTGAAAACAAGCACTCAAGATTTCAACAGGCACAGAAAAATAAATTTATGTAAGAAAATCTAAGTATTTAGACAAAGATCAGTTCATTAGTATACCTCAAATTTTCTGTTACATAAACATGGCTACAAGGAAAAAGAAATGAAGTGTTTTTGATTTAAACTTTAATAATGAAGTCTTCCCTTGGCTAGCAATTTGTTTAAGTACATCATCCATTTCAGCTGCAGATACCAGTCAAGCATGATAAAATGCAGAAAATATAATTAAGAAACAAAACAAATGCATTGAAAATGCACTGGCAGGTTAGTGAGAACAGATATCAAATCCATATGGGTCTTTCCTTCTTCAATATAAACAAAAGTTATGTGGTAAAGGATGCTTTCAGCCATATGACCTCTTTTCTAAGGCTACTATCCTATCTATCCACTCTTTATTTATAATCTCAAATCATATCTTCAAATTTGAAATATTTATCCTCTTCTTCAGTACCATGAAAAGCATTGAAGTCTTCTTTGTGAATATGTGTGACATATTTAATTATCTCTTTTAGTGTCCAGAATATGTTTTTAACCATTCAAAGTACAATGCTGAGCTTTCTAAAGTTTTTTTGTAGTTAATGAAGACTAAGAAGCTAATGAACCCATGCAGGACTAGGTTGATAAATGTTTAATAAGTGGTTCTTCCAAAAGGCAGAAATGTTTTCAAGTTTAATCTGGTTTAGTACCATTTTGCCCATCATTTTATTGAGTCTAGATGAGCAAGAACAATGATAAAACCAAATACTGATTTGTAGTATTTCCTAATTTCTAAGATGTAAATGCTTACACTGAAAATGTATCAATTGGCTTTCAAGATTCCCTTCCCCTTTCCCTTGCAGCCTTTCATTTTTCTAAGCAGTCATTAATACCCTGAGGAGGCTGGAGAGGCAGGGAAAGGGTTCTTGCTTTAGAAAATTTGATTTGAATCACAAAGCATTTTATTTCTAAAGCCAACTCAGTCCTTATCTTTTGTTATAAATAACTGGGCTCTTGTTCCAGAAAGGATAACTGCAGCCAACCAATTCTGAAGCTTCACCTGCCAGCTGGTTCATGGGGACTTTGTAGTGTTAATTCTTAAAGAAGTCAAGTGACCAGATGGCCAGCAGACCTTTCTCCATTGCTGCATGTGTTTTCTCATTGTTTGACTCCACCTTCTCTGTTTATAGAACTAGACTGAATAAAGTTTTCCACTTCTGTTCCCAAGGTGAAGCTTGTTTTGTATGTGTTTTGTGCTGGTTTGTGAAGAGAAATTATGAAAATCAAAATCACATAAAAGCAATGCTCCAATAATTGTCCTTGATACTGTTATTCTTGTTGAAAATTGTCTGATTGGATCAGCCATTCTTTGGCTTTCATTTTTCATTTCACTTCTATTTTATTCTTCCTGACCCCTGTCTACCTGTACTTCCCAATTGAATTATTTTTTCAATAAAATGTATAACTTTCCCATAAACTTTAAAAATTCATTGTTGCAGTCCAGCAGGTAGACAGAAATTTTGTACAGTCTTCTACCTAACTGGAATTATAATGCCTTTCTTTCCCATTTACCAAAGATTTTTCACTATTTGACACAGATCATGCCAGACTCAAAAGTAACTTGTTCTAATTGATAAAGTTTTGGAATCAGGAAGGATTGGGTTCATAGGCTACTTATCATACTGATTATGTAACCCTCAGAAAAATACTTAACCTTTATGAACTGAGGTCACATGTATCTGGAATGAAAATGTAGATTTTTGTATTCTTCAGTTCTCTTGGCTTATACGAAAGGCCTAATTTCAAAGTCTGGGCAGTCTTCCTTGAGGTCATTTTCAGACTTTTGAAGAATTTTTTTCCTTATACTGCTTCTTTTCCTCATTTTTTTTCTTGAAAATATTACATTACTTTTAGCCTAAGATGCATGAATTTTAAAGTTTGGCTAGGTTTTACTTATTAAGTTATAAATTGTGTGTGATCTGCATTAGGGTAAGGAGTTTTCACAATGGGAATTACCTATACCATAGAAATCATGAATTATCCTCATATTTTATTCAAGTGGGAAATATATATAATAATAATAATAATAATAGTAATAATGATCATATTTTATGGTGCTTTAAGTGCAAAATAATATATTGTAAACTTAGTCCATGCTTACAAGAAACATAAAATCGCTATGATTATTATCCTCATTTTATAACAAAAAATCCAAGTCTGAGAAATGTTAAATAACTTTCCCTGAAAGATTTGAATTCCTATCTTCGGGACTCTACATCCAATAGTCTGGGACTTCTAGAGGCCTATAAAATGACTACAATATTAAAGGATTAATTTGTATTACCAAAAATCATTGAGATATTTTCTCCTATATTTTCCATAAAAATTTGTCTTTTATGTAAATACTATTGATATAGAAATCCAGGAAAATTGAATTTTCCAGTGTCTTATTAAAAAATGAATAATTTCCAGAAAGCTTCTACATAAATAATGTTCAAATACTGGTAAGTGTCTAAACAAAGTAAAATGGAGAGTTTAGCAATTTAATAATTTTCCCAGCCAATCTGTTTTCATGCCCACAAATTTCATGTCTCTCCTTTATAAGGATTTCTTTTTAAAAGTTTCCTCAAACTTTTAAGAATTTCTTACATCATGCAATTGCTATGGCTCAGTGAAACAAAAAAAAAAAAAAATCTGCAGTCATATGACAAATTCTAATTTCATCTGTTATGACCTTAAATAAGTCCTTTAACTTCCCTTTGTCTCTTTGTCTTCAGGTAAAAGAATTTGGATGGAAGGAAAAAAATGAAACTATCAAGAACTGATATAACATATTGAACAAATTAGGAAGAAAATATCACAGGCAATCTCTGATTTTCCAGCAGATCAGACTGAACTTTATGGCATCCAGGCAGCTCAGAGAGCATTATGTATATGGTTAGAAGTCAGGATTGAGTCACCAAGTTACCTTTTTTGATACATTTTAACAACTGATCATCTTCCAAAAGATAAACTCAATCTCCTGATTGCCGAACTAGATTTTGAATTAAAAAACCCAATTCACTGTAGTCCCTTGCTAAAGTACATCTAATGTAGAAACACCTTCTATAGGACCCTAGATTGGAAATGAAAGAAACAAAGAGATCCTCTAAGCCAATTCTCTCATTTTATAGAATGAGGAAATTGAGGTACAGAGTTGAAGCATGTCAATCAAGATGATACAAATAAAGAAAGGCAGAGACTACATTCTAGTCTAGTTCTCTGATTCTAAATTGATCTCCGTTTCCCACTGCACCAGGTTCAGATATATATATATATATATATATATATATCTGTAGTGTGTGTGTGTTTATGTATATATGTGTGTGTATGTGTATTTGTGTATACACACATATTTCCATTCAAATTCATGGACCCACCAAAATGCATTCACAATAATAATTATTGTTATTTCATTGTTTTGCTCATGTCTGATTCTTCATGGCTCCATATGGGGTTTTATTAGCGAAGATACTGGAGTGGTTGACCATTTCCTTTTCCAGCTCATTTTACAGATGAGGCAAACAGATTTAAGTGATTTTTCCAGGATCACACAGCTAGTAAGCATCTGAGACTGGAATTTAACTCAGGTCTTCCTGACTTTATGTCCAGAACTCTGTTCAACATGCCACCTAGTTGCCTATGATAATGAAAGCTAGTACTTATATAAATACTTAAGTGTTTTATCAATTCTGTTTCAGTTGAACTTCATAATATCCCTATTAAGTCAGTACTATTATTATACATGAGGAAATGGAGACAAATAGGTTAAGTGACCTGTTCAAGGACACAAAGCTAGTAAGTGAAGGACACAGATTTAAATTCAGGTTTTTAAGTCCAGTGCTTTGTTAATTGAACCATCAAGCTGTTATGTTAAAAAAACAAAACAAAACAAAACAAAAAAAAACCTTGAGCTAAATTATATTTATTTCATTTAGTTTAGTTTAGGCTACTCAAAGAATAGTGATTGTGTTTTATATTGTATTTTTTATATGTAACAGGGTACCTAATATCTAGAAGGAATCCAATGAACATTTATAGATTTATTGGTGAAAGCAAAGGGAACACCATGCTTGAGGATGAGAGGTCAGAAGATTTTTTTCTAGTGATGATTCTGACATTATGAGATGACCTCCAGCATGGAGATTCAGTCCCAGCTCAGCCTAACAACTTATCTGCACTTATCCCCATGTCATTGCTTCTACCAAGTCCCAAAATATAGGAAATGAGGAAGCTTTTATAGCAGGAGATACAAATATCTTAGCAGAGAGAGAAAAAAAAATCTGTGTTAGTGATAGTGGACATGAAGAATGCCAACAATGCAAATGACTGTACAAAAAAATGTATCATTCAGCCAGAGTTACTCTATAGGTATTATGGTTCTACAAGAATTGGTTTCGAGTCCTAAATTTTAATATAAAATAATATAAATAAATTATATAAAATAAATTGGGGGAGATACAAATTAATAAGAAGGGAAGGAAGTGTTGAAAAAATATTTTGTTTTTTCTAAACTGGAAACCCTGGACCTACAATCTTTCCTTACTATTATTCCTTAGTTGAGGACTGTAAGGCTCCTTTAAATGGGAGGCCACAGTGCAATAGGAGATTTGAGTGGCCCAGAAGTAATCTCTGTGGATATAGGACTGCCCCTTGGGCGGGATCTTGGCCTTATTGAGATAGCTTCGTAATGGGTAATGGCTTTCTTGCTGACTGACTGTGTGTGTTAACCCACAGATCTTTTTAATCCCCCTGCAGGCAGCAAGTCACTCTCTTTAACTTGGGGTGGGGTAGCCAAGCCAAGTGTATGGATAGTGGAGAGAGGTAAGGAGTTTGATAGTGAACACAGTGGGTCTTCAGACAAGGTGTTCACTAGGGAGCTAACAAGTCAGGGCATTAAGTCAGGGCATTAAGCCAGGGCATTATGTGAGTAGGTATAATAAAGGCTTTTAAGATTACACGTGGCTGTTCTTGAGTGCGCTACCGGTTATTAAACTATAGATTCAAGAAATCATGGCCAGAGACCTTTGAAGGCCTCAGAGGAGGCGAATTGGTAGAATTAGTTGATACTGCAAAGGTCAGTGCCAAAGGTACTTTAGGCAGGAACAAGGAGAGACTGGTAATAGTAACTGCTAAGGAGAGCATGTTACAGAGGACATAATGACCATACTAAGAATATCTAAATACATATGAGATTACAAGAATTTGGCTGCTTCTTTGTGGCATAATCATTTCATCTTCCCCTCTACCCAATTTTAACTTTCTTTGACAGCATCCATTGCCATGTTCTTGTTCATAATTCCTTATTTGTTAAATCTTACTGTTGTGCTTCAATAGAACATGATACTTTTCCAAAAGACAATAGATAGACTAGATAATCCCAGTCCAAATCAATAGACATTGATAAATTTTCTCTCCCCTAGGAAATTCTCTTCCTACTTAATTTATTATTACCAGTGACTATTAATTACTTGTTCCTAGAATGTCCCAGTCACAACCCTAACTGTTCACTCCTTCCTGCTAAGCCAACTGTATGTTCTATTCCTTTGTCTTTTATAACACACTTATTTATCTATCTGCCTTACCCAACCCAATATAGAAGACTATTTAAAAATCTCTTCTCATAAGTTTTAAAGAGAAATTGTTTAGGTTACCCATTGGTGTAGTATGTACAGCTTCACTCTTTAATTACAGCTTGAAAAATAAAGTGATGCAAAAACTAGCAAAAAACTAAATTGATTTCCCAACAACAATAGTAATGAGAACAAATGTCAATATATTCTATATCCATAAACTCTTGTCCTTGTCCTTCCATAAATCCATAAGAGGATTTTAATCCAAAGTACTGGAGACTTTATTCCCAAGCTTCTGATTTCTTGACTGCCATTTCCCCTCAACTCCTGAAGGAAGCAGCCCAGGATCCTGAATTCAAGAGCCTTACTTAGGAATGGCAATGTTTCCAGCCTAGTGCTCTCATCATTTTGGAAAGATGCAGCCTGGCAAATTCTTCTCCTGGAGATAGAGTTGCAACTACTAAAAAGCTTTACTATAATAAAGGAAGTTCTTGTGACAAAATTCTTGGCACTGCCAAATGGCTCAAAATCAGAAATAGATATTTGATTAAAATAAGTGACACATTAAATGAGAGACATGAACAACTGCTTTATTCTGGTCCCCTAAAGATCTTTTTTTTTTTTGACAAGATAAATAAGGCCATTTTTTGCTTATTTCTTACTTAGCTTTAATCATTGAAGGACTAGTTGCCTCAGTCAAACTGCAACTTGATAAAGATTTTAGTTTATGAAAGACAAGGTCTCCCACTGCATTCAAAATCATCTCTAACCATCCTGATTTCTATCTGACCACTGGACCCAGATGGCTCTGTAGGAGAAAGTAAGTCTGGTGACTTTGCACAGGCCTCTCCACTTAAATCCTTACTTATACATCCTGACATCATCTCCCTGATGTCATGGTCCTTTCCTCTCAGAGAACAAAGGACAAACAACAAGAACTATGTGACTTTTCCATCTAATTTACAAACAGAAGCTTTTTATGTGTGTCTCTCCATTAGAATATAAGCTGCTTGAGACCAGTTCTATTTGTAACCTCAGGGCTTAGAAAAGTGCTCTGCTCAGAATGAACATTTAATAAATGCCTCATGAATTCGTCCATGATGAAAAAAATAGAATGCATGGGCTGTCCTTACATACCAGCCCATCTTCCCCCCTCCCATTACAGCTTTCTTTGACAACATTCACTACCCTGTTCTTGTTCATAATTCTTTATTTGTTAAATGAAATTTAACCTACCAGATTTTTCCCTCTGAGTGATACTTAATAATTCATTCTAAATTCTTCAGTGATTATAGTATTTAATAAAACAATAACAACACAGCACACAAAATGTTATTGTTATATACTGACCATATGACAGATAGGTAAAAATAGCATTGTAGGTAAAGTGTGGACCAAGACTCAGGAAGACAAGCTCATATCCTTCCTCAGAAACTTACTAGTTATTGGAAAATCATTTAACCTCTGTCTCAATTTTCTCAACTTCAAAATGGAAATCATTATAGCACAAAACTCTCAATGTTGCTATAAGAATCAAATATGATAATATTTGTAAAGCACTTAGCACAGTGGCTGGCATATAATAAGTACTATATAAATGCTAGATATTATTATTTCTTATTGTTCTCATTATTATTATTTGTATGAATCAAATTTCTGAACATCATCATTGATGCTACTATTATTAGGGTTTTACTTCTCTGATCTTATAGTGAGTAACACACTATTTTTGTGACTTATCTCAGGTTCCACATATATAAAATGGGGATAATAATAGTACCTCCCTCAGCATCTAGCTGTTATGAGACTGAGATAATATAAATGAATAAAATACTTTATAAACTTTAAAATATTCTACAAATGCTGGTTAGCTACTTAAAGCTCTATAGATGTTGGATGTTGACTATGGAGTTGAAGATTTTAAATATGAATTTTTCTTAGATAAGATAATAAACAAAATCCCTCAATAGGGTTGCCAAAATTTAAGTTCATTTTTTTCCCTTAAGCTAGAGAATTTCTAGTAAAATTGTTCTAGTTTGTCTAGCTACCTATAAATAATATTTCTTAAGAATAATCAAGCATGTTTCATTACCCATTGAATTGCCAGAAAGTGAGTTTAGAGCATAAGCAATGTGTGAAAAATCCTAACACTGAAACACAAAATTCAGAAGAGAGTTTTATTAAGTCATTGAACTGAAGCACCAATATGGCAAGTATGCTATCTACAATACAAACTGAAACAGTTCCATTTTATTTTTCTACCAGGGAAAACTGGACAGTCTTTAAACCAGTCAACAAACTAGCATGATGAAGAATGAAGATTTAATTATCCAATTATGAAGAGTTAATTTCCCAAATGAACTATTTGATTTAGAAATTAAAAAAAAAAAAGAAAAACACCTTACAGATTTTGTTTCCACTTAATTAAATAGAATCATAAACCTTATGGAATGTTCTCCAAAGTGAAAAAAAATTGTTTATGAGATTTTTTTTTTTTTTTAACCTCATCATTTTCTCTTCTTTTTAAATTTCTCTTTAAAGTTGTATCTTTATATTTGTAATGAGAATTGGCCCACCCCTGAGGAAAAGAGTTTTCTGTGGTGCTTTGTTTGTTTGTTTTTAGTGGGTGAGAGTTGGGTGGGGTTGTTTTTTTTTTTTTTGTTGTTGTTGTTGTTGTTTTATTATGACAACAAAGAAGAAAACAACCTTCTAATTAGCCCTACAGAATCCCACAAATAGTATGGCTTCACAAATATGCTAATACCTAGAAGGTCCCATGACAAGAAAGTGAATCAGAAAGAATTCATGGTTTAAGGATCCACCTGAGAATTTATTTATTCCATTGTCATACCTCATGAGTTCTCTATTAAGTTAAGAGTTAAATAAAGAGAAAGAATTCAGATGAATGCTTTTGACATACTCCAAAAATACCGAGAGATCAGAAAAGACTGGGCTTCAGAAAAAGTGAAAGGATTTAAGTGAGACAGGATACTTCTATCAAATAATGAAAAAAACATTGATTAATTGTTATTATGTATCAGGCCCTGACTGTCCTAAAACTTAGAGAATAAAGACAGAAATGAATAATTCTTTCCATCAAGAAAGTTGTATTCTATACAATTTTCACAAGTCAATCCTTAAATCTTCAATATGAATATTTACACCGCAGAAATCAATCACTATAAATCAAAGCTTGAATTATTTTTTGTTGATTGTCTAAAGTTAACAAAGTGTTAAATAAGACAAATGTGTATGCATACTTTTCCCCCCCTAGAAAGCCCAGTTGTTGAAGCTTTAAATCACAACAGAAGATTTTAGGAATGAAGTCATTACAAGATTAGAGGCTAAAAATAATATCAATAATATTAATAGTAATGATTAATATCATCACTGATATTAATAACTATATTTGGCATTTGTATAGTGCTTTATAAGTGTGAAATTGAACACTGATACTCTATTTTATGTTATTTATTAAACATTGATTGAGATTTGGGTCAGCTAAGTGGCACAGTGGATAAAGCATCAACCTTCGAGTCAGAATTCTAATTCTATATCAGAAACTATGTATGTGACATTGGGCAAAGCACTTCACGCAAATTGCCACCCTCCAAAAACAATTATTGATTGAGAATTGTATCTAATCACTGGAATGGATCAGATTGAGATTTGATTGTGTAGGCCTTAGTAGGAAAGTTTGTAAGAGTTCAGTTTCCTCATTCTGATAGGTTATAGTCTGATCACAAAGATTCAAATGTAATTCAACCTGATTTTAGGATGTTTACTCACCACAAAACTTTACAAAGATTCTTAGTCAACTCCATATTTTTCCCATTGCCCTAGGTTTTAGCAATCTCTTATCTGAATCAAATCAAATGTTAGAACTCTCTCACCCTCATCTTTGTGTTAGACCAGTTGAAATCTTTAATTTGTCTGCATCATGTAGCCAACTACATAATAGAGTTGCTCTGCTTGTCAGAGGGAACCTTGACTATTGAGGGGTCTTGGATCCCTTTTATTGGCAATTGCTACATTGTTACTAGGGCAACTAGGTGGCTCAGTGGATAGAGTAGCTGGGGTCTGGAGTCAGGAGGACCTGAGTTTAAATCTGGAATTGCACACTTACAACTCAAGAAAGACCTTGTTAATAAATTAATAATGCTTGGAAATTTGTGCTTTAATTTCTCTTTATCACATATTGTTGTATGAAAATAAGCTCTCCCAAGTGTGTTATATTTATTATCTCATTTGAATGTCACAACTCCCCTAGTAGGATTGCATTGCCAGTATGGAGGACAACCAGTATAAATCTGTGAACTGTTACATGTAAGGTATAGTAAGTGGAATAATATATAATCAGATTAAGAATGTATCCTGAGGTTTACTTCTAAAGAATTATAAAATTAAAAACAGGTGAAGAACTTCTATTTGATCTTGGAAATAAGTGAGAGTCACTGAAGTCTACTGAGTAGGGAATGGTATAGTCAGAACCATACTTAAAAATTATGCAAAAATAGAATTTACAAAGATTGATAACAATCTATATCAGAGTTGAAGAACAAAAGTAATCCAAAAGGAGAATATTTGTAAGTGTAATGGATAGAGCACTAGGTCTAGAGTCAGGAATACTCCTCTTTTTAAATTTAAATATGGCCTTGAACACACTAACTGTGTGAGCAAGTCTCTTTACCCTGTTTGCTTCAATTTCCTCATCTGTAAAATTGGCTGGAGAAGGGAATTTTCTGGCATTTTTGCCCAAAAAAACCTCAAACATAATCAAAAAGGAAATGACTAAAGTGAATGAACAAAAAAATATGTAGAATAGAGCTTGTTCCTTTTTAATTATTTCAATAACTATCTTCAAAATTAATTTTTACTTAAAATTCATCTCTATATAAAACAACAAACACGACTGAGGTCATGCTGAAAGAGCATTAGATTCCATGTCAGAAGATGTGGTTTTCAGTACTGGTCCACTGCTAACCATCCATTTGCCTTCACTCTATCTGAGTCTTTCTTTCTTCATATATAAACAGGAGAGAATACATTACAAGGAGGAGGAAAGGAGAGTTGAATTTATATTAACTTTAGAGTGCATTCCAATATCAGCATTCTATGGATCTAAGTAAAATCAACGAGGGGCTACGAAATTGACAATTTGATATATCTTTTGGGAGATTTAATGTAAGATGGATTGCAGCCTGCTTTCACTAACTGCAAAAAAATGAAAGTCTTACTTTAATTAGGAAAAACCACTCAGAAGACTAGTTCCTAAGTAACTTTCAAAACTTTAACCAAGACATCAAAGGGATTAGCATTTGAATCCAAAGAATTTATTCCATTTGGAGGTCAGTGTTAATACTTACTTAATGTTAAAAACTGTTGCTTAGAAACAAAAATCAACTTTGGAGTATTTATGAAGCTTTATGAAGAGTCCCTTCATGTATTTTTTTTTCCTCATCATTTAGCCACTGACATGTATGCACTGTGGGGGAAAATCATCTAAGCTTTTCCAAATAATTAGTTATGCCTAAGATAAGGATAACTTGTTTTCTACAGCCAAGCAGCAGGTTTTTGATATGGAATTCAAATTAGCTTATAAATATTGAAATGATGAGCTTAAGGAAATGGTGTTATTTGATGCATGGTCTATCTTGGAGAATTAAGCTAATGGGGAAAGTGCAGCTAAGGTGCTGCTTTCCCACTGTGGAAATTGTCCTCTTGATACAGCATCATGAAAAGCATCATAATGAAATGTTCATACCAAGTGTTTGATGTCCTTAGATAGTAGTGTGGTTTCCAGTCTACTGAATACCACTGATGTTAACTGATAACTAATTTTTTTAATGATGTTTACAGTTTACTATAGAAAGTAGTCAATGCATATTATTGATTAGGGTAGAATGCTAGAATTAGATCCAGGAAGGTTTGAGTTTGAATAGCATTTAAGATGTTTGTTAGCCATAGAGTACTGAGGAAATCGTTTAACTCTCTCGAGCTTCAGTTTCCTCAATGGTAAAATAAGAATAAGTATAATAATACCACCATTTCTAGAGGGTGTCAAAAGAACCAAATGAGATAAAATATAGAACATTTGAAATACTTAAGATCTATAGATATGTGATCTATTAGTTTTATTTTCATTTTTAATTAATGATCTCAATTACTTATTTAATTTTTCAAAGGTTTTGGTCTTTTAATACCATGATATAGCAAATACATTTTGCTCTGGATTCTAACTTGATTCCAAGGTATTTTGGCATACTTTTCATTCATTAAAGACTTCCTTTTTTTTTTTTTTTTTTTTTAATTTGGCCATTCTATTTTTCACACAAACAATATTAACTAGCACCAGGCCTTACTTGTAACAAGGTCTTCATAAATATTTTTTGGAGGAAATTTCCTAATTTTAAAAAATATTTTGTGTTTAATGAATCAGTTTTTCTTTCTGTAAAATAAGGGAGGTGGAACTGAAGGCCTCTGATGAACCCTGAAGTTCTAGCTGTATGTTCCTATAATCTTATGATCTATTTCGTTTAAAATTTGATAAGGAAGAAAGTATAATTTTTAATCCCTGACTAGATAGATAACACTTTCTATTACTTGGAGCAAGTTATTTCACCTCCAGGGATGTTAATTTCTTGTTGGGAAGCCAAGATTGCATATTTTAGAGAGGTGTTATAAAAATTAATTGGATCATCTGTATAAAATGCTTTGAAAATAAGGGGGAAATCATTAAGTAAACTTGTGAAGAGTATTGGTTTTAAGTTTTCTATTTCAATAGGCTTTGTTTAAAAAAATGAGAAAGATTTTATTTCTTAACAGGGAGGAAAGGAATTTTATTTTAGCATTTTAAAACTGAGAACTGATAGAAATGACTCTTGACTTCTTTAATAAGCACATTTTTGTATTCAAACTGTTGCTATCAGTTTACTTGAAAAAGATGCCTCCTAGTATATTAAAAAATGAACATTCTGAAAACATAGGGATTGCAAAAGTCCCTACACTTCTTTATCTAGCTTCCTGAGGATGAATTATCTAGTGTGTCTGCTTGCTTTTGAATCCCATCTGCTTTTTTTTTTTTAAATATCACACAAACTAATCAGCTTGTTATTAATATAAATCCATCAGAATTTTTCTGGAAGCTGACCAGTATCTTTACAGCATGACACTGAAATTGCTCAAAATGACACCAAGTCTTTGGAACTAATCTCTGTAGGAAACAATGAGCTTTCTTTATCTTACAAGCAGACAAACTTTTATTATACTTTATTCAGAGACAAATTAGATTCTATTAATTAACTTTAAAAATTAATTATTCTAATACCATATCAAAATTGGGGATGGTGATGACTGATTTGCATAGTACACAATTACCATTCTGACTTCTGCTTGGGCAAAAACCATGGTCATTTGAGATGAACACTCCAAGGCCTATTTTCCAGTTATCCACAATTAATAGGAATATATTCATTAAATCATCTAAAGTTCAGTCATTTAAAATTTGCCTAATTAATAATTCTCTCCAAATTATGGTCTGTATATTCTCTTCAACTCATGGTTTTAATTACCATCTCTATGCTCATGATTTCTTGGTATAGATATCCAAATCCAGTCTCCCATCCAACCTCAATCCTATACCATCCATAGGATATTTCAATCCTGAGAAAACTCAAACTTAATGTGTCCAATTTGAACTCATTATCTTTTCTCCAAAACTCTCACTTCTTCTAAACTTTCCCATTTCTATTAAAAAAATGAGACCATTCTTCTAGTCTTCCGAATTCATAACCTTGGTGTTATTCTTGAACCTTCACTCTTTCTCATATATTGAATTCTCACTTTTTCCCACATATATATATATATATATACATATATATATGTGTATATATATATATTTTTTTTTTTTATATGATTGATTATCAAATCTTGGCATTCCTGCCTTCCTAATATCTCTAACCTCCTGCCATGTCTCTTTACTGCTTTAGTTCATATCCTCATCTGCTCTCACATAGATTATTGTAACATTGTCTTAATTGTTTTCTCTGGCACAAAACTCACTCCACTTCTGTTCATTCTGCACATTGCTGCCAAAGTGATTTTCCTTAAGTGCTGATTTGACTATATGACTGCCATATTCAATCAACTCCATGACTTCCTATTCCTTCTAGAATAAATATAAACTCCTTTGTCTATCTTTCAAAGCCCTCTGTAACTCTGCCCCAATCTCTCCAACATGATTGGATAATATTTCCTTATCACACTTTTTAATCCAACCAAACTGACTTTACCTCTGTTACATATGACATCATAATTCTTATTTCCAAGTCTTTAAAATGACTATCCCTCATGCCTAGAATGCACTCCTTTCTCCCCCCCTTTATATTAATGAGTATTCTCTTTCCTTTCCTCTTAGTATTGTGTAAAAATATAAAAAAGAGGATTAAATATAGCTCATATCTCTTGCCCTATACCTCTGACCAACTTTTTGTAATTGTGTTACTCAGGGGTTCTACTGGCTGAAGATCCTATATTTTAAGATTACCAGAATAGACCTTTTAATGAAGTGAGCACACTATGGCACAAGAACACTTTAAGTTGGTAGTAAGGGACAGTGAAAGATGTGAGAATAATACCAAGTGATTTTCAGCTTTTGGTCATGGTTGGCAGGGGTCAAGTGAAGAGAAAATTTTAGCTATTGGAGAATTGGATCTAACGCCTCTGTTTTGTGACACAAAGGTTAATGTGTGACAAAGATTCACTGATAGATAATTTCAGATAAAATAATCAGCATATTTCATTTTATTTTGGGATATTACAAAAGAATAATCTTTGAGAACTCAGTGTGACTACAACAACCCAATAGGGTTTCAGTGAAAGAGAGACTTATAGAAGTAGAAAGACTGAGAAAACCAGAGAATAAATGAAAGTTTAGTTTGCCACTATAAAATTAATACTATTTAAATAATTTAAATTACTGATAACTTATAGGCCAATTACTATATAATGTTAAAAATAATAGAGCATATCAAATATCACAGATTTACTTTATAATAAATTTGATTTTATTATAGCACTTAACATGTATGTTCAGTTTTCATATCATGGTCCTTATGTAATATGGTACTACACAAGATCAAATTGGTGAATATTTACTTACTGTATACTGTAATTGTTTAAAATTTAAACCTATAAGCATCCTAACTCTTATTAATAAAGTAATTTGTTGCACTTGAGATGCCTGGCAGAAAGTTGTATTGTTACTATGGAATTAGAATTAATTAATTAATTAATGCAATTAGAAGTTGAGGAGATAGGCCTTTTTTTTTTTTTTTTTTTTTTTTTTCAGGAAAATAAATCCTTAAGTATCATATAATGGCAGTTCATGAAAACATCTGTTTCCCAATGTTGTAGGACAATAAGGAATAGCAACATGAAAATGTTATTTCTGGTAGTTACCATAGAGATCTTATGCAAAAAAAAAAAAAAAAAAAGTTTTGTCTCCTTTGCAGTTAATAGCAAAATTGGGGGTTGGTCCCAGATCTTCTACCTCCAAGATCTGTTTTCATAAAGACTCTCCTTATGCTTGAACAATCTAGAATAATCCCAGGAGAATTCAATCTAGAATTAGAAAGACCTCATACCAGAGGTAACAAACTCCAGTTGGAACTTCCTAAATGCAAAAGTTGTTCATTCCCACAAAGTAACTCTCGCCCTAGTTAACATCCACTTCTAGAAACTTACGTTGTATGAAATACAAAGATGGCTTATAGAAAAAAAGAATAAGCTCATGCAAAATTCTTAGATTCATAAAAGCCTCAGGTGAACCTTCACACACCTTTCCATGTAAGCAGAAATAGGGATGGTTTATTCTATTGCCTATGAATAATGACCTAAAGCAGAGTAAAGGAAAAAAAAAAAAAAACTCTTTTCAATATCTGTATTGGCTCTTGAAAGCTCTGCATAGTGTAAAAGTAATGACTTGCTGCTAATGGTAACCCCTGTAGCCAAAAAGTGGGTTTATTTTCAGGAAAATAAATCTAAAAATGAAAGATACAGCATAATAGATTCAATTTGTTAGTGTTTGCCCCAGGAAAAGTCTATCAGCATATATTCAATCCACATATGAATAAAATACTATAGGGAAAATTTTTCTTTCCTTGGTATTTGGATGTATCTCTGAGAACAAAGCCATGTGTATGGTTTCACATTACCTGTGACTTTATTAGATTCATAAACTATAAAGAATTGATATGTTATTCTATGTGTTGTCTGTCCTACAACTTATCATACTATAACAAGATTGATTCAAACTAAAAACTATTTCCTTTTTCCATGAATAATATATCCTAGTTCAGTTTGAGCCAAACTTCAAGGGAAAAAAATCAAATAGTAAAGAACAACAAAAATTCTGAAGCCAACAACAATAATTAGCAGTCATTCATTGTTACTTCTTATATTTTTTTTTGAGACGACTTAAAATAAAAAGTGTAAATAACACTAATGATAATATCCACTAATTTTCAAAATCTGACAGAATTTATGGTTTTCTTATTTTGTTTTGTTTTAAGAGAGAAAAAAGCTCTTTCTTTCTATTTTAAAGTTTGAAATTCCAGAAGCAAAATGTAATACCTTTTGAACTTTTATAACTATTTCAAATTATATAATTTCTTTGAATTTAAATTGTTCTTATAATTATATGAGAATATTATTAATATCAGCAAAGATTTCTTCATGACTGTGCACTGAAAAGTTTTAAACAATAGTCTTAAATAGAGATCAAAAAAATTATTGATGAAGGCAAAGAGTCAGGAAAATGTCAAAGATCTTAGATAACAAAACAGACAACATAGACTTAGATTTAAAAAGCACCTTTGGGGTCATTTACTGCTATCTCCTAATTGTAGAGATGGGGAAAATGAGAGACAGATTAAGTTAACAAACTTGCCTGAGGTGATGTAGATGGTAAATAACAGATTCAGGATTTAAATCTTAGATCTTTGATTTACAAATTCAAAAATCAAATTACTCATCAATTTCTGGGAATAAGCAAACAATAAATCCATCACAGTTCTCTATTACCCCAGGAAGAAAAACTGATCTTTCTATTTTGCTATAGGCTATCTTATAGTCCAAAAACAGTATATTTTTCTAAGTCATAGTTCACTTCGGAAACATACTTACCTTTTTTTTTTTTTGGTCTTTAGGGACTATTCTCAAAATGGTAGAGAGTGGATGCAGAGCAGCTCAACTTTATCATAGTTAATCTAGCGAAAAGTAAAAAGCAAATAAAAGATTGAGTAATATTCAAAAAAAAAGTTAGAGAAAAATTATAGTAAGTACATTTTGCTAGTCCAAATCTACACAAAGAAGAAAGTTTTAGAACTGTTAACTACTAGGGAGGAGAGAAAGAGAGAGACAAAAATGCCCAGCCTAGCAAAATAGTACAAGGAATCTTTCTGGTTCAGAAACTGCAGTAAAGCCAAGGAAGTCTTGAATATAAATTCAAGAACTATGTCACAGGGACCAGTGAGTTGAGAATCAGACTGAAATGATTAAACCCTCAGATCCTCAAAGAGCACAGCAAGAATTACCCAGATCTCACCAAGGATCCACTTCCTTCTTCTAGAAGTATGCAAAGCGCAGTCCTAATACAAAGTGCAAATTCACCAAATAAAGTAAACACCAATTTTTTTTTTTATAGAGCTCCATACACATAACATAAAATTATAGAATAAATAATAACTCTTTATCAACTATAAAAATAGCTCAAAAATTTACAGATATTTAAAAAACTCTAATAGAATGGCAGAAAGAAATGAATCAAGCTAAATATATTAGAATAATAAATGAAATGAGAGTTTAAGAGGTACAAAATAGAAGAAAAATACAATTAGTAGAGGAAGTAAAACATTTTACTAAAAAATTCTTTGAAAATTAGTCAGAAACATTGACTCTATAGGACAACAAGAAACAGAAAATATAAAATGAAAGACATCTAATATCTAAAACAACTGATCTAAAAGACGAGTGGAGATAAAATCTGTGAGTTATTGACTGTCTGGAAAATCCTGGCAATAAAAAGCTTAGTTGCCACATTTTGGTAAATCATAAATGAAAAATACTCAGATCTATTAAAATCCTGAAAAGTAGCAAGGATCTACTGGTCACTTCCTGAATGAAAACTCCCCCCAAACACCTTAGCATAAAGCAAGACTTTAAGGTCAAAGAAAACTTACTGCAATAATAAAGAAGCATTCAAATACCAATGGCATTTCATCAGTCAGAATCATGGAAAAACCTACAAGATATCACTATAAATGAAGAGAGCTTGAAATATATTATTCCACTGGACAAAAATGAAGGCTTACACTGAAGTATATTTTTCCTATCAAAGCTAGCATATTTTCACAAGGAGGATGGGGATGTGGGGGGTTGGAAAGGGGAAAGGGAATGGCTAGTTAAAGAAATAAGACTTCAGTGTATTCCTAATGAAGAAACCAGAGCTAAGTAGTTATTTTCAAATGTAAATTTAGGAGTTAAGAAAAACAGTAAACAAGTGAAGTAAGTAGAACCAAGGGAACTTTGTATATGGCAGCAACAAGATTATGTGATAATCAAGGGTTATGGACTTGGCTCTTTTCAATAATGAGGTGATTCAGGCCAATTCCAATAGACTTGTGATAGACAGAGCCATCTGCATCCAAAAAGAGGACTAAGGGGACTAAATGTGGATCCTAACATAGTCTTTTCACCTTTTTGTTGTTGTTTTTGTTGTTTGCTTGCTTGTTTTTTTTCTCTTATTTTTCCTTTTTTGATCTGATTTTTTTTTTGTGCAGCATGATAAATATGAAAATATGTCTAGAAGAACTGAATATGTGTAATCTATATTAAATTACTTGCTATCTAGGGGAAGGGGGAAGATGAGCAGAGAGGTAGAAAAATTTGGAACACAAGATTTTGCAAGGGTCAATGTTTGAAAACTATCAATAAAAAGCTATTTTCATTTGAAAAAAAATGGCAAAGAACTGGAAAAATGAAAGCTACTGATCAATTGGGGAGAATAAAGGAACAAATAATAGTGTACAGATGTAAAAGAATCTTAAAAAAATGATAGTAGAGATGGTTTCAAAGAAAAAGAATTAGACTTTGGGCATTTCAAATTATGTGCCCCAGAGACATTTGAAAAAGAACATGTCCAAAACTAGGTTCCTTATTTTTTTTTTAAACCTACACCTCTTACAAACTGCCCCAGTCTTTTAAAAGGTACTTCTTCCAATCTCCCAGATTTGCACCTTAGCATCATTCTAGATTCCTTACTATTCCTTATACCAAAAGGTCTATAATTTGACTAGTCTTAACATTTCTACCTTTACAATATCTTTAGGGTTAAACATTTTTCTCTCTTCAGTTACCATCTTTAGTACAAGCCCTCACAATTTGTCATATAAATAATTATAGACCTTCTAATTGATCTTCCTGCCTCCTGTCTCTCCCTACTCCTATGCATTTTACACAGAGTTATCAAAGTGACTTTCCATAAATGAACATCTTAGGAGTCATCTACTCAATCAGTTTGAGTGGCTTCCTATTGGCTCTAGAATAAAATATAAATTTTGCCTTTAAGTCTTTTACCATCTTGTCCCAATCAGTCCTTCCAACTTCATCAATGGCACAATTCTACTTTTCAATCCAACCCAATTTTTGTCTGTTTTTCTCATGCAACATTCTATTCCCCATCTTTATATTAGCTAGTATACATTCTTGGAATGCACCTTTTCATTGCTCTCTCTCTATAATTATTTGCTTTACATTTACATGTATACGTGTCTCTCCCTTTAGAAAATAAAAATCCTTTATTAGGAGTATCTTTTCATTTTTTGTACTTTCATCCCTAGCATCTGACACACAGTAGGTATATAAAAAATGCTCAGTGATTGATGGTAATTTTTTGTTAGTGGGTTTTTATTCTCCAATTTCCACAAGAAGAAACCTCAAAGAAACACATGTAAAAATTCACATGGATGATGAAAGACAGGCCTACCCAAATACAAGAGAATGCTAGGTCTGGGTACAGTACAAGAAGATCAAACATGAAATCTTAGAACCTGAATTTGAATCTAGACTTTTTGCACTTACTCCCAATATGACTCTAGGCACATAATGTGACATTTATAGACTTGTTTCATATGCAAAACGAAGGGCTTACCCTAAAGATCCTTTTCAGTTCTAAATCTATGATACTAAAAATAAAAGTTATAATGATTGCTCATAATAATTATAATCATCCTTTCACAATTGGCAGAGCAATGATACCACAAATAGACCAATATATAAATAGAAAGATGGGGAGGAATATATTCTTTGAAACTAACAAAGCACTTTCTTCTCAACAATTGTGTGAAATAACTGGTGCAAAAGTTAGAATTTCCACTTTGAGAAGAACCTGTGGCTCTGAAATGGCCATGTATGCACAGCAAGTAAGGATCTGAGATAGCATTCAAACCAAAATTTCTTGATTCTGAATTCAGAATTGTATCAATGCCAGAGACCCATACCCCCAGGCCTAAGATAATCAACAGCAACTGTGCCAACATCATTGTACTGGAACTGCTACGTCCACCCATCTCCTGACCCTGGAACTTCATGCCTCACAGAACAACCACAGGATGTTCCAGTCTCAACAAAGAATTGTCGACAGATTTATGATCTTACGAAACCTGTCACAAAGCCCTTAACCCCCTCCCTAATGCATTGCATAATGCCTCCCTGTATACTGGCACTATTGAGTTAACCTATATAAGCTGAACTCCGTCCCTCAATAAAGCTGAGCTGCTTTGAACCCCACAGAGCTGTCTCCCTCCTCATTTCCTTACAGGCAGTTTGCCTTACAGGGTTTTCCCCTTACAGGCTTCTTGCCTTACAGCCTTTTGCCTTACAGGTAATGTCCTCTTTCGAGACCCACGATTGAAGACCCGCTGGACCGGTCATATGAACTCTGTTTAATTATCTCCATTTGACAAAAACATGATCAGATAATCATAAGCAAAGGCATTCTTGCATCACACGTTCATTAATTCAAACTCAATAGGATAATAAAAGTTAGGTAATTCAATTTCCTTAATTTATGGATGAGCAAACTATCCCATCTATGTTTAAAGTCTTCCAGAAATCTTGTTAAATTGGCCTTGAGATAGCAATAGAGACCTGTTTCTGTCTTCTGGGATTTTTCCTATATTACCATGATATTGATTCTTTTACCTGGTCTCTATAGGACAGTAGGGCATGCATGCTGAAGGAGCACTTATAGATTGCTTATCTATGTATATTTTCTACCTCACCAGCAGGAGGTATTTGCTTTATATTTAACCTCCTTAATCTTCCTTAATAGTTTTGGTGAAACTCAGACTCTGCAGTCTGATGCTCACTGACACAAAACAACCAAAAATATTTACCTCCCTCCTTCTGTACCAAATGATATAGTTGTTTAACTTTCCATTTAAATCATTTTCCTAATTATTAACTGAATTAGGGAAAACCTAGGATTATCAAGGATGATCTATCTATAGATTGCTTTCAATATAGATCTATATTTATAATTTCCCACATTCTCAGTAGAGATTAAATAATCAAATGTGTAATAAGTTTTCAAAGCAATGTCCCAAACTGAAATGATTCTGATTTCTAAATAAACCAGCAGGTCAGAGTGAGTGTTTTAGAAAGTATATTATCGAGCTTTCAGAGACAAGGGTTTCAATTGAACTAAGGGTTCTTTTTTACTTAAATTTCCTTTTGTGACTGCCAATTTTATTTCCTATTACCTCTCACATTATCTCATAAAAGGAAGTAAGAAGTAAAAGGAAGTAGAACCAAGATGGTAGAGAAGAGAAAGGAAATTGCCTGAACCCTCCTCAGTTTTCCTCAGAAATGTTAAATCAAGCCTCTAAATAGATTCTAGAATGACAAAAACTACAAATAAGTGGACTTAAGTAATTTTTTCAGCTTAAGATAGATTACAAGGAATTCAGGGAAGGTCTGTCTCATTGGGTACAACCCTGAACAAATTTGGGGAAGCCAGTGAGAGATTCTTAGCCACAGCACAGATCAAAAATGACATTCTCGATCCTAACTCAGTAGAACAGTGGCACAGCAGGCCAGCAATGGAGCTTGCAAACCCAGCACAACAAGCAAACTATCAGCCCTAGAAATCAGGAAACAAAGTTTAGGTTACTCCAACACAGTAAGCAAGTTACTTACTTAGTGACTTGTCAATAAGTTACTTAAGCATGTTATGCTCCAGCACTCAAAACCAGTAACCCCAAAAATGGTTGTTTATAGAAGAAGCCTAGGATTGTGCTCACTATACACAAGGAGCAGAGCTCAACTTTTAAAAGCTATAAAATGGGGCCAGAAACAAAAGAGAATATTGATCATAGAAAGCCACTATGGTGATAGAAAATATCAAAACACCAGCTCAGAAGAGGACAAATTGGCTACATGCTAAACCTCAAAGTGGAATGTGAATTGGTCTCAAAACCAAAAGTCTTCTTGGAAGAGTTATAAAAGAATTTTTAAAAGTCAAATAAGAGAGGTAGAAAAAATTTTTGGGGGGGAAATGAGAGATATGCAAGAGAGAGTCAACAGATTGGAAAAGAAAAGACAAAAATTGAAGAAAACAATTTCTGGCAAATTAAGACAACTCTGAGATACCACTACACACCTGTCAGATTGGCTAAGATGACAGGAACAAATAATGATGAATGTTGGAGGGGATGTGGGAAAACTGGGACACTGATACATTGTTGGTGGAATTGTGAATACATCCAGCCATTCTGGAGAGCAATTTGAAACTGTGCCCAAAAATTTATCAAACTGTGCATACCCTTTGACCCAGCCATACTACTACTGGGCTTATACCCCAAGGAAATACTAAAGAAGGGAAAGGGACCTGTACATGCCAAAATGTTTGTGGCAGCTCTTTTCATAGTGGCTAGAAACTGGAAGATGAATGGATGGCCATCAATTGGAGAATGGTTGGGTAAATTATGGTATATGAAGGTTATGGAATATTATTGCTCTGTAAGAAATGACCAGCAGGAGGAATACAGAGAGGCCTGGAGAGACTTAAATCAACTGATGCTGAGTGAAATGAATAGAACCAGAAGATCGCTGTACACTTCAATGTTGTATGAAGATGTATTCTGATGGAAGTGGATATCTTCAACATAAAGAAGATCCAACTCACTTCCAGTTGATCAATGATGGACAGAAACAACTACACCCAGAGAAGGAACACTGGGAAGTGAATGTAAACTGTTAGCACTACTGTCTATCTACCCAGGTTACTTATACCTTCGGAATCCAATTCTTACCGTGCAACAAGAAAATTGGATTTACACACATATGTTGTATCTAGATTATACTGTAACACATGTAAAATGTATGGGATTGCCTGTCATCAAGGGGAGGGAGTAGAGGGAGGGAGGGGATAATTTGGAAAAATGAATACAAGGGATAATGTTATATATAAAAAAAATTACTCATGCATATATACTGTCAAAAAAAACTTAAAAAAAAGAAGAAAACAATTTCTAAAAAAATAGAATTGGGCAAATGTAGCTAATGATTCTATGATCCATTAAAAATCGATCAAGAAAATGCAAAATGAATCATTTCAAACAACCAACCTAGAAAATAGACCCAGAGAAATAATTTAAGAATTAGACCCTCTGAAAGCCTGAAAACCTAGATAATATCTTTTAAAGGAGATATTGATAATATTAAAAGTAAGAAAACTAAGAACTTATTTCATGAAAAAATATATAAAAAGTTGGTTTATTTTATTTTTTTAAAAAGAAAACTAAAATAACTGTATTAAAAATAAATGTGGATGAGTTCACCACCACTGAAGGGGAAAATAAAACAATAATTTTGAGCTCTTTTGCCCAACTGTATGCCAAGAACTCTGACAATTTAAATGAAATTAATGATTATTTATAAAAAATATAAATTGTCCAAATTAACTAAAGAGGAAATAATAAACTTTAATAACCCCATCTTAGAAAAAGACATTGAATTAGTTATCAATGAACCCCCTAAGAAAACATCTCCAGGATCAGATATATTTACAAGTGAATTCTACCAAATGTTTAAAGAAGAATTAATTCTAATATTATGTAAAATATTGGACAAAATAGATGAAGGAGTCTTTGAAAATTCTTTTTATAACACAATGTGGTGTTGATACCTAAACCAGGAAAAACCAAAAGAGAAAAAGAAGAAAAGCAATCTCCTTAATGAATATTGATGCAAAAACAAATAAATAAAATATTAGTAAAGACATTACTGAAATTTATAACCAAGATAATCCACTAAGACCAGGTAGGATTTATAATGCAGGGCTAATTCAATATTAGGTGAACTGTCAGCATAAATTAATAGATCATATCAATAACAAAATCAACAAAAATCATATGATTATTTTAATAGATGTAGAAAAAGCTTTGCTGATAAGATGATGGCATGCTTAAAGAATCCTAGAGAATCAACTAGCAAAGTTGCAGGACATAAAATAAACCAATATAAATTATCAGATCAGCATTTCCATATATCACTAACAAAGGCTAGCAGCAAAAGATGAAAAAGAGGAATTTCATCTAAAAAATGTAGACAATATCAAATGCTTGGTGGTTTATCTGTCAAATATATGAATATAATAATACCACACTTTTCACTCAAATAAAGTCAGATACAAGTAATTGGAAAAAGTTAATTTAATAAAAAATGACAATTTTATCTAAATAATTTTACTTATTAGATGCCATATTGATGAGGTAATAGGGAACCTCAAATGTTGAGGTAACTTAAACCAAATCATGAGCTAAATACCTAATAATGAGGTATATACCTCAATAGGATTAAGTGAGGTCTAGTGGCAAGATTCGAGGTACAGGGAGTCACATGGAGCTCCCCTGCAACCCCCTTAGGATTCCGCACAAGGATACAAAGTTAAATCAGGTCTAGTGACGGCGAGAGTCCCCTGTAAAGGAATTTACAGGCCGAAAACCTAGATGGGTAAAAAGATGTTTATTGCTGGGTTTGGAAGCAAGGTTAAGGTCTGGTTAGTAAAAGGCATTAGATAGAGGAAAATACACGCCGAAAGCGGCAGGGACAGAGAATCTCTGATGCAAGCATCTTGGCTGGCATCTTTCAAATCTCTGACCCAAAGATGATTCTAGCTTTGCTCTTTTTATCTGCTTAAAGAAGTAATGGGCAGAGCTCAGGTTATTTCCTTGAAGGCCAGATTTTTGGCGGGCTTTATCCAAGCCAGCTCAGATCCAGTGGGGGGGGGGGGACTGGATACAAGCCCAAACTAGTTTGACCAGATCTTGTATCAAAGGGGGTTGAAAACCCAAACCAACTGGGGACTGGGTACAGCCCAAACCAGCTCAGATACGGATCTTTTCCCCTAGGAATATCTTGTCCCAAAGGTAGATCAGATAAAGAATCTTAAAGGGGCTACGCCTGCAACAATATCAATCAACCTACCAAAAATTATTTTATAAAGCCAGGAACAAATAAAAAAAAAATTATCTAGAAGAACAAAAGGTCAAAAATATTAACAGAGGTCATTAAAAATGAAAAGGAAGCTAGCCTATCTGGACCAGAACTAAAATTATATTATAAAGCAGCAATCATCAAAACTAGTTGGTATTGGTTAAGAAATAAGAGTGTTGGATAAATGAAAAAAGTTAGGTATACACGACACAATAGTAAATGACTATAATAATCTATTATTTAATAAATCCAAAGACTTCAAGTTTGGGAATAAAAATCTCACTATCTAACAAAAATTGCTAGAGAACTGGAAAAAAATATGATAGAAAGTAGACATAAACCAATATTTCACATAGTAAATGAAGATAAGTTCAAAATGGGAACATAAAAAATCATAGCATAAACAAGTCAGAAGAGCAAGGAATAGTTTACCCCTTAAATTTATGGAGAAGAGAAGTACTTCTGACCAAACTGGAGACAGAGATCATTGTGAAATTCTAAATAAAATTTTTATTTCATTAAAATTAAAACGTTTTTTCACAAAACCAATGCAACCAAAATTAGAAAGGAAATAGAAAGCTGGAAAACGATTTTATAGCAAGGGTTTCTGATAAAGGCCTGATTTCTCAAATATATAGAAAACTTAATCAAATTTATAAGGATACAAATCATTTCCCAATTGTTAAATGGAAAAAAAGATATAAATAGGCAGTTTTCAGATGAAAAAATTAAAACTATCTATAGTCATACGTTGTTGATTAGAGAAATGCAAATTAAAACAACTTTGAGGCACTACCTCAAGCCTTATAGATTGGTTAATATAATAGAAAAGGAAAAGAATAAATAATGGAGAGGACATGGGAAAACTTTTTTAATTTTAAAAAAAGGAAAGTATATATATAATTTTGTATTTACTCCATGTAAAAGGATATTCCTGAATTTAGTCTCTTGGGTGCCTAATTTTTGGAATTCAGAATTAAGTGCAAATATACTAAGAAGTTGTGACACCCTTGATGTTTGAACTTCAATTACAATGGATACTATAACCTCTATAAAACCTATCTTCCTAGTCGAGAGTTGTCTAAGAATAAGAGAGGTTTTAAATACCTTCTTCCTGATTGCTTAACTTATAAATGTCAGAGACTACATTTGAACCCAAATGTTTCTGATTGTTAGTTCCACATTGCTACCCATTACATCATAAAGACTCTCAGAATTAATCTAATTGCAAGATATGAAGAATTTTTATTTCTCTACTGATCATATATTGTTTCTTTGACATATATGGAAATAGAGGGATGCTTTTTACACAGAATTACTAATCGTTCAAGGAAATCTTATGGGAGCTTTATTGGATCCTAACAATCAGAGTATCTATTGGTTCCAGGAAAACCATGAATGCTTATAATTTTATGATAATGAACATTCTAAATGATTCTGCAACAAATAACAAATAAAATTGATCAAGATTCAAAATGAAGGGCATGAATATAGAATAATTATTTGACTAGAAATAATAGGAAGTTACTTCTGCTGTTCTTAAATCTGATACAATTGTAACATTTCTAATTACAAGTAATGTTCACTATTTGAAAACTTTACCCAATAAAAATTTTATTAGATGTATTCATAGGATTTAGAGCTGGAAAAGATAATGGAGATGGTTTAGTTCACACATCCTTACTGTTTTTCAAAGAAATAACACAATTTTGTAATATGAAAATTATTTTTGTTTATTTGTTTTTTAAGATTTAGCTAGGCAGTTTCTCCTTCATCACTCAGCATTTCCCTTACACCAAACCTTATCAAATGTCCCTGGTTTTTCAGTCTGGCTAAAACACTGGAATCCAATAAATTTAAAATGTCTATAATCCATCAATGAACGGAGAGAAAAATTATGGTCACAAATATTCTGTAATATCCTGTCTTTGAAGACATATCCATTTCCCATGTTCTTGAAGCATAATCCTATTGAAAACTCCATGAGAAGTAGCAGGGATCAGAAATAGAAAACCCACTTCTACAACCAGAAGATAATGGTTCTAATCCTGTCCTTAGCACAAAATGCTTGATCCTAGCTAAATCATTGAACTTTTTCTGAGCATAAGTTTTCTCCTCTGCTAAATGAATATAATAATACTTTGAAGTATTATTCCTCACATAAATATCCTGAGAAAAAAACAATTTGTAAACCTTAAAGTGCCTTTTTATACAATTTTAAAATTAATCCATCAGCCACCCATCCAACCATCCACACATGCATACATATATAGAGACAGAGAGATGGAGAGACAGAGACAGAGACAGAATGAGAGACATATAAATAAAGAGAGAGAAATTCTGCTACACAGTTGATTTTGGTTTTTTGCCGTAAAGCAAATTGGTTCAAGAAGGGATCGAACTTTGCCCCTGGAATTGTTAATGCCCCTTTAGTTGATCAGAGGCCACTCTTAAAGGGCTTTAGAAGGTACTCTAAGGCACTTATGCACCAATGCAATAAATAGTAATGACTCAAAAAGCATTTTCATCAAAGTCAGAATATTTTTTAAAAAGTCAATAAAGAATAATTTTTAAAAGTTAGGAGATATTATACTCCTGCTAAAGTTATAAAGAAGTAGTACAATAACATTATATGATCATAGATTTAGAGCTACAAGAAACCTTAGAGACCACATAGACTAGGACTTCTTAACCTGGATTCCCAGATAGATATTGGGAACAATAACAGGAAAAAAGACAATTTTGTTTTTGCTAAAATATAATTAAAATTTAGCATATTAGAAATTACAATATAGTTTGGAAGAAAAATATTAATAATGTCCTGTGTGATTTAGGTTTAAGTCTGCTGAATACAATTTCATTTAAATTATCACTAATTTATATCCAAGCCATGTCTAGCTGGAAGAGAAAAAATATCCAAATGGCCTCTGATATGTCTCTGTATACCAACAAAATTGTAAATAACATCTATAGGAATCTGAAGAAAAGGTACAGTCTGGGTTAACATTCCATCTCCTTCCTCTTAGACCACTCAGCTGAAGGCGTCAATGGTTTCTTTGGAAAATTTTATAAGAAAATCTAACCAAATTAGATGTAGAATGAGTGGAAAAGGCAATGACTTTAGCTAGAACAGAATTAAGAATTTGGTTATAATCTTTAATCTATTTCCCTTAAAGAGGTTTCCAAGAAATCTGAACAGGGCTTAAGAGAAAAAATATTATTATTTAATATTTCTCAAGAAACTTTTAAAAATAGATGTATAAAATATGATTCCATAAAATATGTTTAAAAGAATTACTCATATTTAATCTATATCAGATTAATTGCTATCTTGGGGAGGGAGAAGGGAAGGGAAGGAAGGAGAAAATTTAGAACACAAAATGTTATAAAAATGAATGTTGAAAACTATCTTTATATATATATATATATATACATATATATATGTATATATATATGTATATATATATATTTGGAAAATAAAAGACTATTGAAAAATAAAATAAATAAATAAATATGCTTCCATAGCTGGTTAAAAAATATTATATGAGTAAAGGGGTCCCTTTCCTAGCTTCCCAAAAGGGTCCATGATAGACAATTACCCCAGATATAGTTTAATCCCATCATTTAACAGATTAGGAATTTGAAACCTAAGATTAAATGATTTACTTGCCCAATGTCACACAACAAAGGGATATCTGAAGAGACATTTAAACCCAGGTTTTTGATTCAGTGGTTCTTTGTTTCCAAGTTCTCACTTTACTACCCCCCAATTCACAATTTCTGAATAGCTGTTATTCAAATAAAATCATTCTTTAAAGAGATAAGTAGGGTTAGTATAACATGTAGACAGTGTATCAAGGGATATATATATATGTATGTATGTATGTATGTATATACATATACATACATACATATGTATACATATATATATTAATTTTGAATAGTATTTTATTTTTCCAAATAAATGCAATAATAGTTTTCAATATTCACCTTTGTAAAACCTTGTGCTCCAAATTTTTCTCCTTCTACTCTTCTCCCCTCCCCAAGATTAAACATGTATAATTCTTCAAAATATGTTTCCATATTCATTATGCTGAACAAGAAAAAATCAGATCAAAATGGAAAAACACACACACACACACACACACACACACACACACACACACACACAAAAGCAAACAAGAAGAAAAAGGTGAAAATACTATGCTTTGATCCACAATCGCCAAAGTTCTCTTTCTATATGCAAATGGCACTTTCCATCATATTTATTGGAATCAATGGGTCATTTTAAAAAATCATTTTTATAAAGTGATTCATTTATTCATATTTTCAATACAAATATAACTCCTACCCTATGTAGTTAGTTATTTTGTGGTTAAGTCACAAGTCTTACAGTGAAGGACCAAAACTTTCAACCTTGCCTGCAGCTTTCTGCCATCTACTTTGCTAGCTTTTATAATGTATTTTCTCAAGTTACTGTATAAAGGAATATCATACAATTAGAAATATTACTACCTCAGGTGAAAGAAGGAATTTGCATGGAGTTTAAGGTTTCAGATAGAAAGATGTAATTAGCTTAACTCATCCCAGCAGCAGACTCTTGCAATGTCATAACCTTCTAGTTTCCTTCAGTTAGACCAAAAAGACACGCATTATGGTTTAAGATGTATAAATCCATGAGGGTTTAGAAAAGAAACCACATACTGTTAACACTTTGATTTAATTTTATGGGAAACACTTACTTAGATAATGAGTTAGGATTATCTGAATCCTGTCATTTTCTCTCTTTATAAACGTAAACGTTAAGAGTATGAAGCTCCCATCCTAGTTATTTTGCTGATTAGCTCAACTCACACACCACTTAGCTGGAAAAGTTGAAAATAAACTATACCTATTTACATTTTTATTGCATTTGATAGTGGGAAAAAGTGGTAATTGAAAACTGCCACTATCTTTTGAAATAAAAAGTATTCAGAACAGAATATGAACTAGCACTTCTAAAAATCATATTCCTCTCATATTCTTTTAACTTAAAAACTGTTTATCAGAAAATGAAGTGATCTTAATTCAGAAGTTTGCAAGATATTTGGCAAGTATATTTTCCACTTGTGTTTTCTTACTGTAATTTTTATAATCGTGACAATCTTTTTTGTGTTACAATATTAAAGACATTTACAACCCATATAAATATATCAGCTGAGATTATATATATATATATATATATATATATATATATATACATACATATATATATATATATATATATATATAAGGTGTTTTGAAAACTTGAAAGTAGTATATAAATGATAGTTATTATTATTAATAATTTTTACAACCTGCTAATACTGAAATTAACTACTGAGATCTTGAGAACCAACTTGAAACCGAATTTTATTAAACAGAAAGATTCTGGTACTGAATGGAACCAGTCTCTAATATGTGGGTAACTGGAGCCAAACAGCATTTTAAACACAGGAGATTCGGGAAGCAAATAGAAGTTTAATTTTAAAGTGAGGGAAATGATTCCCAAACAAGTATCAATGTGCCAGAATCCTGCCCTTATTGGAGAGGATTCACTTTATTATGGGAACATCTCAATATTTATATGAATAACTACACAATATCTACAGCAACAATGTGACAAGTTTGATTCATAATGGGGCTTCATGACCAGAAATAATTATGGTATTTTACTGTAAATGAGATCATCCAAAAGATGAGCTTAAAGGATTGTTGTTATGCCAAGCTCAAGTGTCTTAGCAGAAAGAAAGAAAGAAAGAAAGAAAGAAAGAAAGAAAGAAAGAAAGAAAGAAAGAAAGAAAGAAAGAAAGAAAGAAAGAAAGAAAGAAAGAAAGAAAGAAAGAAAGAAAGAAAGAAAGAAAGAAAGAAAGAAAGAAAGAAAGAAAGAAAGAAAGAAAGAAAGAAAGAAAGAAAGAAAGAAAGAAAGAAAGAAAGAAAGAAAGAAAGAAAGAAAGAAAGAAAGAAAGAAAGAAAGAAAGAAAGAAAGAAAGAAAAAGAAGAGAAAAGGAAAGGAAAGGAAAAACATCTAGGTTGTCTCTTAATAACTTTGGCATGTCTGAGAATGTTCAGCGAAATGGGGAAAAAAGTATGTATTAGACATCAAGGAAAATTTTGTTGTTTTTACTTTTGTTGTCATTCTTTTAATTTGGTCTTGAGAGACCATCAATATAATTGCCTTCTGGGATAAAAAATATAGAACTTCTTTCATTATTGCAAGTCTCTGATCAGTCCTCTGAAAAATGTGTGTGTGTGTGTGTGTGTGTGTGTGTGTGTGTGTGTGTGTGTGTGTGTGTGTGTCTGTTTGTGTGTGTGTATTATATAGTTGGAACTTAAGTCTTCGTTTCTTCAAAGCCTGGATTGCATCTATAGGATTCATGAAGACTCATTAAGGATAATTTTGTTGTAGTTGTTTCTAATTAGTCATTTCAGTTGCTTCTGCCTCTTTGTAACCTCACTTGAAGTTTTCTTGGCAAAGATACTGGACTGATTTTCCATTTTCTTCTCCAATTCATTTTACAGAGGAAATTAAGGCAAACAAGATGAAGTGATTTCCCTAGGTCACACAATTATTAGGAGGCTAAATCTGAACTCAGTTCTTCCTGACTCCAGGTCTGGAACTCTATCCACTCTACCACTTACCTGCCCCATTTAGGATAACAGCAAATTTTTATTTCTTTTTATTGGGTTATTTGTGAATAAGGATAGGACACTTCTTCCCCTAGAAGTCATCTTTTTTTTTTTTCCAATTTATTAAGTAGATAAATGGATTTTATCTTATTCAATCAGAACTTTGATCTGTATCATTCTCACCATAACAATATCCCCCAAAAAGTCTTAAAATAATGGTATTTCTACGATTAGATTCTCTATGTGATAACCACCTTCCACTCACGTCTCTTTGCTCTTGATATATCACTTTACATTTCTCATCTGATAGGTTAACTTCTCTACACTGAAGCATTAAACATTAATTAGAAAGCAGCAAACATTCCTTTTACTCTTTTTTTTTTAAACTGAGAGATAATATATGTTGCCTTCAAGTTCTAAACTTAAAATCTATTAAAATTTTCTGTAGATGCAATAATCATGTAAACTTTTTCATTATGTAGACATGCAAGTAGGCAATAATAAAACATGCACATGCTTAATATTTAACATCAAGAATTAAAGTGGTAAATTTTATGAAATTAGGGATCCCTGTTAGGTCCCAAATCTTGTTTGTTTTTCACTGGTATATGTTCACTCTGGGACACAAATTTGTTTTGTTGAGGGGGAAATCTGGAGTGCCCAAAATTTTCTGACCTACTCCATCTTTCCAGAATCCTCCCCTATAGGTGTTATCATTAGCGGCATTTTACCAATGAGAAAACTAAGGCAGACAGAAGTTAAATGATTTTTCCCAATATCGCATAACTAGTAAATGTCTGAAGCTTTATTTGAATCTTAGGTCTTCCTGACTTTGCACTATTTAGCTGTTTCCTTAAAGGCACTGTTTCAGCTTTATCTTTGATCAGGACAGTATGAACCACAATATTGATTCTTCTTGGTTAACTGATGATCTATTCTGCCTAGTCAGAAGCATAGTACTTTACTATTTTCACTAAGCAATTATTAAAATGAATTAATTAGTTCCTTAAACTTGGAAGTTTCACTTTGTTTAGTTTTGCTTTATAGGGCCCAACCTTGCCATGTGTATCTTTAAACTACAATATATCTAGGATTCTGGGGAAGTTCCAGGACCACTGCTGTCAACAAAGCCTAAAGTAGGTCATATGCTATAGAATGATTCTAGTAACGCATTTAGGTTGACTCTGATTTGACTAGTTAGTAAATGAGTCCATCAGGTTTCTTGGAACAAAATGTTTCAACTCTTATGTTATGTCTCTGTCACAACATTTTCAGATTCTATCTATATTTTACTGGAAGTAACCCATGTTTTGAATGTTCTTCTTTACCTCTAGATTCCCTGAATTTCTTTAATATTGAACTATAATCCCATATTTTGCAGAAGGCCTTTCTAATATCCTCATTCTCCTGATATTGTCACCCATTTATATTTTTTATGTATTTGAATATGTGTGTATATATATGCATATATATAGGTACTCCATGCAATTCTTTCCTGTGAAAATTTGGGCCTTGATGAGTCCTTTCCACTTAACACAGTGCAAAGACTTAGGAAATCATTTTCTTTTCAGTTTGAGTTTTCAGCAAAACTGCTGGTTTTGATAGGGAAAAGTTGTCTGGGAGACAGTGGAATCTATTTGCTTACAAACTAACATATGGCACCACAAAAGATATGGGCTTTTGAGGGGAACTATTACAAATGCATAGACATGAACTTCATTTAAGATCAAAACTTCTTTCACATGAAAGTGGGAAAAATTGAATGTGTTCTTATTCACATAAGGAAACAAATTTGAGTTTTAACTTCAGGTTATGCTAAAAGCTAAAATGATTCTATTTGCAGAATACTGCAAGTTTTTTTAAAAAGGAACATAACACTGAAGTGTGTGTGTGTGTGTGTGTGTGTGTGTGTGTGTATGCTAAGTGTGTGGTTTTTAATTAATTGACACACCGATTAATTTCTTTCTTTAAGATGATTTTAGAGAACCCCAAAAGATATAATGCAAATGGTCAAGACAAATGAAAATTCCAAAAATAAAAGTCAAAATCTGACTTAATTACATTTTAATTTATTTATTTCATAACTAATAATTTTATATATATATATATAAATAATTTATAATTTTTTTTTTGCTTCTTTTTTTTTTATTATATATATATATATATTTTATAATATTATCCCTTGTATTCATTTTTCCAATTTACCCACCCTCCCTCTATTCCCTCCCCCCGACGACAGGCAATACCATACATTTTACATGTGTTACAATATAGTCTAGGTACAATACATGTGTGCGAATATCATTTTCTTGTTGCACAATAAACATTAGAATCTGAAGGTACATGCAACCTGGGCAGACAGATATTAGTGCTAACAATTTTCATTCCCCTCCCAGTGTTTCTTCTCTGGGTGCAGCTACCTCTGTCCATCATTGATCAACTGGAAGTGAGTTGGATCTTCTTTATGTTGAAGATTTCCACTTCCATCAGAATACATCCTCATACAGTATTGTTGTTGAAGTGTACAGTGATCTTCTGGTTCTGCTCATTTCACTCAGCATCAGTTGATTTAAGTCTCTCCAGGCCTCTCTATATTCCTCCTGCTGGTCATTTCTTACCGAGCAATAATATTCCATAACCTTCATATACCACAATTTACCCAACCATTCTCCAACTGATGGACATCCATTCATCCTCCAGTTTCTAGCTACAACAAAAAGAGCTGCCACAAACATTTTGGCACATATATGTCTCTTTCCGCTCTTTAGTATTTCTTTGGGATATAATCCCAGTAGTAGCGCTGCTGGGTCAAAGGGTATGCACTGTTTGATAACTTTTTGGGCATAATTCCAGATTGCTCTCCAGAATGGCTGGATTCTTTCACAACTCCACCAGCAATGTATTAGTGTCCCAGTTTCCCCACATCCCCTCCAACATTTGTCATTATTTGTTCCTGTCATCTTAGCCAATCTGACAGGTGTGTAGTGGTATCTCAGAGTGGTCTTAATTTGCATTTCTCTGATCAGTAGTGATTTGGAACACTCTTTCATGTGAGTGGATATAGTTTCAATTTCTTCCTCTGAGAATTGTCTGTTCATATCCTTTGACCATTTATCAATTGGAGAATGGTTCGGTTTCTTATAAATTAGGGTCAGTTCTCTATATATTTTGGAAATGAGACCTTTGTCAGAACCTTTGTTTTTAAAAATATTTTCCCAATTTGTTACTTCCCTTCTAATCTTGTTTGCATTAGTATTATTTGTACAGAAACTTTTTAGTTTGATGTAATCAAAATCTTCTATTTTGTGATCAATAATGATCTCTAGTTCTCCTCTGGTCATAAATTCCTTCCTCCTCCACAAGTCTGAGAGGTAGATTATCCTCTGTTCCTCTAATCTATTTATTATCTCCCTCTTTATGCCTAAATCATGGATCCATTTTGATCTTATCTTGGTATATGGTGTTAAGTGTGGATCCATATCTAATTTCTGCCATACTAATTTCCAGTTATACTAATTTCCAGTTTTCCCAACAGTTTTTTCCGAATAATGAATTTTTATCCCTAATGTTGGAATCTTTGGGTTTGTCAAAGATTAGATTGCTATAGATGTACCCTTTTTTGTCCTTTGTATCTAATCTGTTCCACTGATCTACCGGTCTATTTCGTAGCCAATACCAAATGGTTTTGGTGACTGCTGCTATATAATATAGCTTTAGATCAGGTACACTTAGACCACCTTCCTCTGAGTTTTTTTTCATTAGTTCCCTTGCAATTCTTGACCTTTTATTCTTCCATATGAATTTTGTTGTTATTTTTTCTAGGTCATTAAAATCGTTTCTTGGGAGTCTGATTGGTATAGCACTAAATAAATAGATTAGTTTGGGGAGTATTGTCATCTTTATTATATTCGCTCGGCCTATCCAAGAGCACTGAATGTCTTTCCAATTATTTAAATCTGATTTTATTTTTGTGGCAAGTGTTTTGTAATTTTTCTCATATAATTCCTGACTTTTCTTTGGTAGATGGATTCCCAAATATTTTATACTATCAACATTTGTTTGGAATGGAATTTCTCTTTGTATCTCTTGCTGTTGCATTTTGTTAGTGATATATAAAAATGCCGAGGATTTATGTGGATTTATTTTGTATCCTGCCACTTTGCTGAAATTTTGAATTATTTCTAGTAGCTTTTTAGCAGAGTCTTTGGGGTTCTCTAAGTATACCATCATGTCATCTGCAAAAAGTGATAGTTTGATTTCCTCATTTCCTACTCTAATTCCTTGAATCTCTTTCTCGGCTCTTATTGCCGAGGCTAGCGTTTCTAGTACTATATTGAATAGTAATGGTGATAGTGGGCAACCTTGTTTCACTCCTGATCTTACTGGGAAAGGTTGCAGTTTATTTCTATTGCATATTATGCTTACTGAAGGTCTTAAATATATGCTCCTGATTATTCTAAGGAATAGTCCATTTATTCCTATACTCTCAAGAGTTTTTAGTAGGAATGGATGTTGGATTTTGTCAAATGCTTTTTCTGCATCTATTGAGATGATCATATGGTTCTTATTAATTTGATTATTAATATGGTCAATTATATTAATAGTTTTCCTAATATTAAACCAGCCCTGCATTCCTGGAATAAATCCTACTTGATCATAGTATATTATCTTGGAGATGATTTTCTGAAGTCTTTTTGCTAATATCTTATTTAAGATTTTAGCATCAATATTCATTAAGGAGATTGGTCTATAATTTTCTTTCTCAGTTTTCGATCTACCAGGTTTAGGTATCAGTACCATGTCTGTGTCATAAAAGGAGTTTGGTAGGACTCCTTCATCCCCTATTTTTTCAAATAATTTATATAACATTGGGGCTAATTGTTCTTTAAATGTTTGGTAGAATTCACATGTGAATCCATCTGGCCCTGGGGATTTTTTCCTGGGGAGTTGATTAATAGCTTGTTCTATTTCTTTTTCTGAAATGGGACTATTTAAGCAATTTATCTCCTCCTCTGTTAATCTAGGGAGCCTATATTTTTGGAGAAAGTCATCCATTTCACTTAAGTTATCAAATTTATTGGCATAAAGTTGGGCAAAGTAACTCCTTATTATTTCTCTAATTTCCTCTTCATTGGTGGAAAGATCCCCCTTTTCATTTGTAAGACTATCAATTTGATTTTCCTCTTTCTTTTTTTTGATCAAATTTACCAAAGGTTTATCTATTTTATTGGCTTTTTCATAAAACCAACTCTTGGTTTTATTTATTAATTCAATAGTTTTTTTACTTTCAATTTTATTGATTTCTCCTTTTAATTTTTGTATTTCGAGTTTAATTTTTGGTTGGGGGTTTATAATTTGGTCTTTTTCTAGCCTTTTAAGTTGTAAGCCCAATTCGTTAATCTTCTCTTTCTCAATTTTCTTCAAATAAGCCTCTAAAGATATAAAATTTCCCCTTATTACTGCTTTAGCTGCATCCCAAAGATTTTGATATGATGTCTCATCATTATCATTATCTTGGGTGAAATTGTTAATTGTTTCTATAATTTGCTCTTTCACCCAGTCATTCTTTAAGATGAGATTATTCAGTTTCCAATTACTTTTTGGTCTATTTACCCCTAACTTTTTACTGAATGTAGCTTTTATTGCATTGTGATCTGAGAAGAAGGCATTTATTATTTCTGCCTTCCTACATTTAATTTTGAGATCTTTATGTCCTAATATATGGTCAATTTTTGTATAGGATCCATGAACTGCTGAGAAGAAAGTATATTCCTTCCTATTGCCATTCAGTTTTCTCCAAAGGTCTATCATACCTAGTTTTTCTAATGTTCTATTTACTTTTTTAATTTCTTTCTTGTTTGTTTTGTGGTTTGATTTGTCTAAATCTGAGAGTGCAAGGTTGAGATCTCCCACTATTATAGTTTTACTGTCTATTTCTTCTTGCAGTTCTCTTAACTTTTCCTTTAGAAAGTTAGATGCTATACCACTTGGTGCATATATGTTTAGTATTGATATGGCTTCATTATTTATGCTACCTTTCAGCAGGATATAGTTTCCTTCCTTATCTTTTTTAAGTAGATCTACTTCTGCTTTTGCTTGATCTGAGATAAGGATAGCTACCCCTGCTTTTTTGGCTTTACCTGAAGCATAATAAGCTCTGTTCCAACCTTTTACCTTTACTCTGTATGTATCTCCCTGCTTTAAGTGTGTTTCCTGTAGACAACATATTGTAGGGTTCTGCTTTTTGATCCAATCTGCTATCCGTCTCCGTTTGATGGGATCGTTCATCCCATTTACATTTACAGTTAAAATTACTAATTCTGTATTTCCTGCCATCGTATTATCCCCAGATTATACTTTTTTCCCTTGACCCCCCTGATCCCCCTCCCCGATATTTAATTTACAGACCCCCCTTGTGACGCGCAACCCTCCCTCTTTTTTTTTTTTTTTTTTTTTTTTTAGGATCCCTCCCCCCTCCCTCCAAGTCCCTTCACTTATTCTCCTTTTCCTTTCCCCTTTTCCTCTCCCCCCTTTTAATGAGGTGAGAGAAAATTCTCTGAAAAACAAATATGTTAATTATTTACTCTTTGAGCCTCTTCTGATGAGAGTAAGATTCACACAATGATTCTCCCCCTCACTAAGTTCCCTCAGATATGGTGTATTTTCTATGTCTCTTCCTGGGATGTAGTTTCCCTCTTTTTATCACTTCTTCCCCTTTTTCTGAACCGACCTCCTTCCCTTTACCACACCCCCCTTTTTTTCTTTTATATCAGTAAAATCAAATTATCCTTGAGTATTTTTTATATACCCACAACAGAGTTACAGTTCTCAAGGGTTCTGTGTACCTTTTTCTGTTTCTCTTCAGTCTTGTGGATGTAGATCAAATTTTTTGTTTAAGTCTGGTTTTTTTCTTAGAAACATATAGAATTCCTCTGTTTCATTGAATGACCATCTTCTTCCATGGAAAAAGATGCTAAACTTAGCTGGGTAGTTCATTCTTGGTTGCAGTCCTTGATCTTTTGCCTTTCGGAATATCAGGTTCCAGGACCTTCTATCTTTTAATGTGGAGGCAGCCAGATCTTGGGTGACCCTTATTGTGGCACCTTGGTATTTAAATTGTTTTTTTCTAGCTGCTTGCAGGATTTTCTCCTTTGTGTGGTAATTCTGCAGCTTAGCCACAATATTCCGTGGTGTTCTTTTTTTAGGGTCTATTTCAGAAGGAGTTCGATGAATTCTTTCCACATCTACTTTCCCTTCTGTTTCTATTATCTCTGGACAGTTCTCTTTGATAATTTCCTGTAAAATAGAATCTAGGCTCTTTTTTTGGTCATAGTTTTCTGGAAGTCCAATAATCCGCAGATTATCTCTCCTAGATCTATTTTCCAGGTCTATAGATTTTCCCAGTAAGTATTTGACGTTGTTCTCCAGCTTCTCATTTTTTTTTGTTTTGTTTGACTGATTCTTGGGTTCTCTGTGAATCATTCATTTCTATTTGTTCCATCCTGACTTTTAAGGAGTTATTTTCTTCTTTCACAGTTTTTAGTTCTTTTTGTAAATGCCCAATTTCGTTTTTAAATGAATTATTTTGCTCTCTTCCTCCCTCCCTTTCTCTATTCTTTCCCTCCTTCATTTTCTTCCTCCCTTTCTTTTTCCCTCTCTTTGTTTGTTCCCTCATTACCTCTCTTCCTTCCTCCTTCCTTCCTTCCTTCCTTCCCTTATTCTCCCCCTTGTTTCTTTCTTTCTATATTTCTTTCTTTTCTTTCTATATTTCTTTCTTTCTTTCTTTCTTCCTTCCTTTCTTTCTTTCTTCCTTTCTTCTTTCTTTCTTTCTTTCTTCCTTTCTTCTTTCTTTCTTTCTTTCTCTTTCCTTTTGACTGAAATTATTAACAACTCTATTGGCCAGTCTATTGCATTAAAAGAAATTACATGAACTTGAGACTAGTTCATGTTTATTCAATTCAGTTAGATTTTGGAGTTCTGATGTGCATATTTTGCCTGCATTCTCTGGGTTCTCTAACTTTTGGGGAAAATGTACTAGATGATCTCTGCTGTCCTCAGATTCAATAAAGTTCTGCTCAGGTAGATCTTGGAATAATATGTATTCTAAAAGAATCAAAGGTGGGAGATTATATCTGAAGTAGATGAGGAGAAGGAGGTTGCTGGGGTGGGGCTGGAGATTGCCTGGCAAAAGTCTATGATTTTTCCTGAAATAATAATAATAATAATAATGTTACTAAGAACATTAAATTTAAAAATAATAAATGGAAGGTAATAGCAAGATGATGAATCTTTACATCTGAATCCCATCAGAGTAAGAAAAATAAGATTAAAAAAATAACAAATGAAGAGAATGAGGATGGAAAAAGGGAGGGATGGAAGAAGAAGCAAAGGAGACATCAACTGGCATTAAGAAGGAAAGTGTTAAATAGTCTTAATCAGAGCAGAGTGAGCATCCCAATTGCCATAAAATAGCCACTTGTATACCAAAGAGAATACCCCAAACTACTCTTTAAAATTAATAGAGTAATTAAAAGCATTCTCAATATACCTTTATTGACTGACCTAATTAAATCCACTTCAATTATAAGTGAAGTCCTTTGGTCCAAACAGACTAATCCTCTTCCTTAGGTTGGCAGTCACTTCAATGGATCCCTACCATCATTCTTCAGAGTTCTCAAGATGATTTCCCTATACCTAAGCAAACCAATCAATATTTCCCCAAGTGAACACTTCCTGTCTTTAAACATATTAAACATATTATAAACATGACAATTAGTTTTCAGCTGTATTCTGAGAAAACCCCCAAAAGTAGAAGTATGGTTCCAATTGGTCTTCCCTATTTTCATAAGCATGTTCCATGATCATCAGCTGTCATCTGAATTTAGTCTTTCTTCTGATATATTTTTATAAATGTCCTTTTTAATCTGAACTCATCAGAAAACATTCTCTCTGTCATTTCCTTAGCCAAATCTTTTTGTTCAAGTGTTTATTGGGCTCAATGGTATTTTTTGTTGTCCACAAGTTGCATTTCTGAGATCTTTTCATCCATCTCTTTTGACCTATATTCCTTCTACAATGTGTGCATGTTCTTGGATGTGTATAAACATATAAGGTAGCTAGATGACTTAATGAACACAGTGCTGAGTCTGGAGTCAGGAAACCCTGAGTTCAAATATGGCCCCATACACTTAATATCTATGTGATCTTGGACAAGCAATTTGAGCTCTGTTTGTCTCTGAAGAAAGAAATGATAAAAGTTTCTACTATCATTGCCACAAAAACAATGTTAAGGTCCACAGAGTCACAAAGAATTCGACACACTAAATAGCAACATAAATATATATGGTTACATATATGTATCCATATGTATTGTAAACGTTTTATATGTACATGTGGATAGATAATAGACAAATGTATTTTAAGTTAATGGGTTTCTTTTATAATGCTATTTTAGCTCATGCATTTAAAAAACATTATTTTGAGATGTCCTTGGGTTTCACCAAATTGCCAAAGGGGTCCATGACATACAAAAAAATTAAGAAGTTCTACTCTAAAAGATGAAATGCAGACCTGAGATTTCTTTAAGGATATTAAGATGGAAGAAAGTCTACTGAGATATGGAAAATGGCAATTTCTCTTCAAATTTTACTCTTAGGAATTACCTGGGATATAGAGGGCTTTAAATGACTTACCTATATCCAAGTAGCCTATATGTCTGAGGAGGAATTTGATCCCAAGTCTTCCATATTCTGAATTTTATTCTTTATACATTATTCAATGCTACCTCACATGAAAGTCAAAGAAAGAGTCTAAGAAAATGGCCATTATTTCACACACTGAAAATATCTGTTCTAGTGTTAATGCATTATATATAAGAACATATAGTTATATTTTACTATATTATGGTTATTGAAGTTTTACTATTCAGCAAATGTAATTCAGTTGGAGTAAATAAATTCCTTCAAAATAGCTTTCTTTAGCTCTTGAAATATTATTTGTAACTTATTAAACTTAATCATGTCATTTGTGAAAAATACTTTTGATATATTTTATTTCTTTCAAAAATAATCCTGAAATGAATAACTTCTTAAAATTTTTGCTGATCAGTGTAGAAATGGTATGTGTGTTTTAGTGGCAATCATGTTTTAAAGAATTTCACGAATATATTTTAAAGTGTCATTTACCAAATTATCTGCATTTGCTGATTCTTCACTATGTATTTATAATTCAAATAATCTTATTTCTTAGGAAAGTGAAAAATAATATCAAACTATTAGTATTCAATAAAAAAACTAATTGGTTTAAATATTCTGCATGTTGAAACAGATCAGACGCTAGTTATGAACTGGAAAAAATCTCAGAAGTTAAGTGATCCTATTTTATATCTTGTGAAAATGAGGTCCAAGAAAATTAAGTGAAAGTTGCCACTGTCACCCACGTAATCATCATCTGAAACAGAATTTGAAATCAGACCTCCTAATTTGAGTGAATATTTTTCCCATAGACCACACTGCCTCTCCAGTCACATGCAAATCATTTTCCAAATCTGATGAAGTCTTCAGTACCAGATATATGGCAAAAGAAAAAGGAAAAGCAGCAATCAGTAGGTGAGCCTGCCTATGAGGAAGCTTTAAACCAGGAAGACTATAGGTTTGTATGACTTTTGTCTTTTCACATACTTCTATCTGGGTCCCTTCCTAATGAAATTTTTCACACTTAACTACACTAGCATGAGCAACTAGCTGGCACAGAGGATAGAAGGTCCAGCCTAGAGTCAAGAAGATGAGTTCAAATCCTATCTCAGGCACTTACTAGTTTGGTACCCTAGATAAGTCATTTAAATCTGCTTTCCTTAGTTTCCTCATCTATCAACTGAGCCAGGGAAAGAAATGACAAACCACTTCAGTATCTTTGCCAAGAAACTGCCTCCCCCAAAAAAGGGTCACAGAGTTGAATGTGACTGAAAAATAATTCAATAACAACAAAACATTTCCATTTCATATTGAAGAAAAGGTCATTTCCACTTTCTGTCACTTCAGGCCAGGGCCTAGTATCTTGAAAATGTCAAAGTAAAATTAGGGAGATATTTTAATTTCACAAGGATTCTATATGAACAGCAACAGAAAATAACTTCCTTTAATGAATTCTTTCAATTGTTTAAAATATGCTTAGGTTAATGATGGAAAATAAGATATTGAGAGCAATTGGGGGATTACAATGGATAGAATACTAGACAGAAAAATCCATCTTCCCGAGTTCAAATCAGACAATTCTGACCTGTGTGACCTAGGGCAAATCACTTAACACTGTTTCCCTCAGTTTCCTGATCTGTAAAATGGTATGGAGAAGAAAATAGCAAACCCTTTCAGTATCTGTGTCAAGAAAACTTAAAAAGAGGTCATGAATAATTGGACACAAGTTAAGAAAAGACTAAACAAAACTTGGCATTTAAGTAGATTCTCTCAACTCAAAGCAGGTCTAATTAGCTTGGCTCTAAAGTTTATGAACCATCAGACGTCACTGACTACAGTATCAGTCCCAATCTCAAAAAGCAGTCACAGCTGGGTTGCTGCAAAAGTTGCTGTTTTCCCTGTGTTCTCAAGTTGACAGTTTCTGAATATCCTGCCAAAGCAATAGCCTTTGGCAGATCATATTGGCTATTAGCTTTATATACTCTCCACTGTATATTTTGACTTGAAAGCAGCTTTATTCCAGTTTCATAAATCACAGCCATTACTATGGAGCTAGAAGGGAAGAAAATATACCACCTGTCTGTAGTACAAAAGCAACAGTAGATCTTCAAAAAATGAGACCAAATACTTCTTAAATATAATCAAAATAGCACATGCATAAATCTGAGAAAGCCAGATTTTCCTCAGGTTGTATAATGTAAAAAAGCAGCCTCCAAAGCATTGACAGATAAACAGCATTCTTTTATCGTTTCAACTTCATTTTAAAGCAATTTGCCTTTTTATTCTATCTTCAGAAACAAGGATCTAAAGCAAACGCCCAAAGCAGAGTGAAAAACTTTTCATAGGAAGCTTAATGATTAAGCTGCCTGTTATTAATAAAGATAATGATGCAATATTTCAATCATTCAATTACTTTGTCATGCTATTAGTATAGATAGGCCCTTCAACTAGTGGATGGAATACTGGATTTTTCTGAGTTCAAATGTGACCTCAGACACTTACTAGCTGTGTAACACTGGTCAAGTCACTTAATCTTGTTTGCCTCAGGTTCCTCATCTTGCAAAGGAGCCAGAGAAGGAAATGGCAAACCATTCTAGCATTTTTGCCAAGAAAACCCTTAATGGGGTCATGAAGAGTCAGACATGACTAAAACAAAAGAATAATAAGTCCCTCCAACAGTGCAGATAGCAGCTGTAGACAAATAATGCATCAATTAGAGAATAATCTTCTGGTAATAAATCCCTCTGAATTTAACTAGATTGGTACTCAGGATGTAATTGATCATCCAGACTCCATTTAACACTTTTCCTATTAAGAAAAGCAAATCTGAGCTTTCCCTGATTTATATAATAATCATTTATTGACGTTCCATTATGTGCAAGCTTTGGTGCAGGTATTAGAGAAGCAATCAAAACAAAACAACAACAATGACAATAGCTAGGATTTATATAGCAGTTTAAGGTTTGCAAAATTCCTTTCAAATATTATTTTAGTTGATCCTCACAAAAACCCTTGAAGCTAAGTGCTAATATCATTCCCATTTAAAATATAGGGAAACAAATTGAGTTACTTATGCAGGGTCACACAGTTAGTGTCAGAGATCAGATCTGAATTCAAATCTTATCACCTAACTGCCCCCCCTTCCAGAAGCTTATAATCTAATATAAGAGAGGAGGTTAGAGATTCAAAATTGAAAAAAATTTCAAAGATAAAAACTTAGTGTAACTGGGGAAAATTATTAAATGAATTAATTAAAGGAAAAAATAATTTATTTAAAAAGATAATTTACACTGATGATACATGAAATGTAAAGATTTAGATAAATACAATTTGAGAGGAGACTAATGATTAGCATTAGCTATTGTGTCTGACCAACTAGGTTCAGATCCTACCCCTGCTACCTATACCTTTTTAAAAATCTCACTGGGCATCCATTTACTTCACATTCTTCCTTATGTCAAATTATTATGATACTTTCTATTTTTATATTTTCCCATGCTATTTCACCTAGTTTCCTCAATGGATTAGAAATATAACTTAATTTTTAAAACATTAAGTTTATATAAAAATTTTCAGGTAAGTCCTCAGCTAATACTTGTTATTTGACTGATCAAATCAATACTGCCATTTGTGAAAAGAGCACAATCATCAATTATGCTCATCTTCTCCCCATTTCTGTGACTTTCTCAGCCAAACCATAATCCTGGAAATCTTTCTCCTATATATATTTTCTTACTCTATAAAATGTAAACTCCTTCAAGAAAAAGACACTCTCTTGATTTTTTATCTGTATTTTCAGCACTTAGTTATAAGTGTGATTAATGTGATCCTGCACAAATCATTTGATCCTATTGCCTCAGTTTCCTCATCTCTAAAATGAAGTATAGAAAAGAAATTGGCAAACCACTTCAGTAGCTTTGCCAAATAAAAAAAAGGGGGGAGGTTGGGTGGATGTTCGTGAAAAATCAGACATAACTGAAAAATGACTAAAACATTTTAGGACTGATATCCTTAGCACTTAGCATAGCGTCTGACACAAAATAAGCATTTATTAAATGTTTTTCATTAATTCAAAGTCATAATGTTCAAAGTATAATTGGATACCATGGTACTTCTCCTAGCTCTCATTTCATTGGAGGCCCCCTTTAACAAATTAACTTTTTACTTCAACACTCTTAATAACTATAATTTCATTGACAATGTCACCTCCATCTATGCCAAAATAATCTCCCCCCAAAATGAAGGATGTGGTTTTTAAGAGATAATTAGGAAAAGGAAAAAAAAATCATTCCTTTGTGCTCAACTTTCTGGGTAGTGGTAAGTGTTATGGAACTCAGTCATCTAATAAGAGACAGGGACAATCACTGGGCCTGAACTAAAAACACGTTCACCTTGAAAGAATCTGTCTTAATTTATGCTCTACCCACATAACTTCTGATATCTCTGAGTCACTTCCAAGACCTGAGGCTTCTTTAAAATGAGACATTTTGCATGAATTCAGAAAAAATTTATTAAGTTTCTATTTTATACAAGCACTAATTTTACAAATGCAAAGAATAACACAATTCCTATTCCCAGTTTCATATTCTTTTAGGAATGAATGCTTTACTATACAACATAAAATAATTCCCATTTGAAAATATCAATACAACTTCCAAAGTACCCAATATAGAATTAAAGAGGGAATGGAAAAAAATTAGATAAGTGGAATAGGATTTAATTTACTTTTTTAAAAAAGTTGATCAATTGCTCTATATTTTTATTTTTTCCAACACCCTAAGTATTAGTCTCTGCATTCTGTTCTCCCAGTCCCCTTTCTCTGAGCCAGTCCCTTGTTTTAGCATGACAAAACTCAATGTTCACTTCATTCAGCACAATTACTCCCTCCATCTTCTGCATTGCTGAAGCTACTTATTGGAACAAGTGCATTTAGTAATGTTCAATTTTTTTCATTGTATTTCAAACTATAATTACGCAATCCACTGGGTTTTATAGTTTGTCTGTTTTACAATAAGGCACAATGGTCTGGCACAAACACTGAAATAAAGGGTCATCATTTATTTCCTATATTAGGAACTGCATTTTCTCTGTTCAGATAGTTAACTGTACAAGTCTCAGAATGTGATAGGTTCCTGATACTTCAAAATGAATAATAATGAAATTTTAAGCAGAGGAGAGGTCTTAGAAATTTAAGCTGATCTTCAAATAGGAGATTCAGAGCAATAAATGAACTTGAATAAACTAGCAATAATGGGGGAGAGGAGGAATAGAAATTATGTGAAGTTTGTAAAGTTTGTATATATTTTTTAAATTCCTCTAAGGAGACCTTGAGGCAGTCAGATGGAATAGCAGACGGTGTTTGGGACCCAGTGTCAGGGAGACCTGAGTTCAAATCTAGCCCCAGATACTTATTAGCTATGTGACCTATCAAGTGGTTTAAATGCCACTTGCTCCCTGAGGGCCACTATATAATTTCCTGGTGAATCAAAGACCTATAATAGCTTTGACAACGGATCATTTTTCAAAAATCTAGCCTTGATTAAAGGCAATAGGTTTGGAATCTTGCTTAAACCAGGTGAGTTCTCAGATACCTGGGGTATCATCACTTTTATATAAAGTCTGTTTCATTCAAGATGTGCAGCCTGCTAAAACCTCATGTAAAAGTGCCTTATCCATGTTTAAGATATTCTATCATTCTGGAATAGCTTTGCTTTCCAGTATCTCAATATATTTATCAGCATTCACCACTAAGTGGAGACAAAGCTTCCTAACCAATTGGAATGAAAAGTCCCACAAATATTTTGGATGAATGTTTTATAGCCTGATGAAAATAGCCCAATTCTTAAATTATCATCTAACAAATTTTGGCATTGCTTTGAATTAGTTTCATCAGTAAAAATTACCTTTTCCCAAGTTTTGTATTCAAGCCTTGCCTATGAAAAATATTTTATTTTCTTGTTTGGCAACAACTAAAAGGGTTTTTGTTTTTTTTAAACTGAACTTCCTACTGTAAAAAGTTTTACAGTTGTAAGAACTCTATGCCTGCCTGTAGAGGAATCAAACAATATCCCCTGTAGATTTTAGGTCCCGCTAGAGACCAAACTTAAATAGAAACACGGGCCACTCTCCTATGGGTCATATATTGATTTAGAAAACTACATATTAGTATCTTCTATATTTAATTATATTTTTTATTTATTTTGTTAAATATTTCTTAATTACATTTTAATATAGGCTGGGCTACACACTCAAGAGTGTTGCAAGCCAATACTTGACCACTCTAATTTTGCTTGTTTTCTGACAATTAATTGGGCCTTGTTGTGTCCAGACTAGCTCTCTGGCAGATCTCAGTACCAGCCTAGGTCCTTGGTCTTAAAAGAGGAGTGATGAGGCAAGACTCACGTGGATGGTCAAACATGGAGTCCATTTATTCCAAATTCTCTAAGCTTTATACACCCTCATACCCTTATATAACCATAGCATCCTTTGTACATGTGTGGGACCACATAAACAACTTGCTATTGTGTGTAAATGTCTCTTTGCCACCTGCTATCACTCTGCTTCAATTATAACACAGGTTGTCACCCCCCCCCCCCCCCCCCCCCCCCCCCCCCCGATTTCTCAGGAAGGCCGAGAGCCCTTAGGGAAGATGGGGAGCCCAACCAGACATTGTCAGCAGGTTCTTTCTGGGCTGAAAAATGTTATACCTCACCCAGAGTTCCCTGACTATCTGTGGTCCTTTCCAGGACTTTTTTGCACCAATAACTTGTTTGTTCCTCATTTGTTCTTAAATTTTTGACCTAACTTTTCTTTAATCCCTATCCTGTTTCTCTTTGGAGTTGAATCAGGGTTGTGTTGGAGCTATTTCAGATCCACTCACAAGAGCTAATTATTAAATTTTCAGTATATGCATTTACACACTGGAAATCAACAAATTACAAATCAGGATGTGATTTATTGTTTTATTTAATGTCTAAGCATAATATAATGATGTAGAAAATGTTATTCTTCCATATTAAACTTAAAAGTGGGTCATGTTTTTGGAGAGCCTGTTGTTAAATATATACTAGCATGCTTCAGTCTAATATTCATTTAAGCAAGGTCTTTAAGACATAATTTTTGACACATTTCTGTTGAGTAATATTAGAGTGTGTAATTTTAATATTTTGTTTTTCATTTTATAATTATCAAGCATTTTCTCACCCTCTTACTTTACTCTCCTCCCAATAAAGGAAAATTACCATAAGCAATAAGCATAGCTAAGCAAAATAAATTTTCTTATTGACCACATCAACAAATCTTTAGTATGAACTTGGCAGTATCCTTCACCAATAATTCTCTCTATTCATTGCTGATCATTGTGTTTATCAAAATTCTTGGTTTTCTGAATTATGCTTTTTCATAATATTGATGATTTTATATACATTTTTTCTTATTTCATTCAATTACTAAAATTTTCTAGGTTTTTCTGAAACTCTTTTTCTTCTATATTTCATTATAAACATATAGCATAATTTGATCAATCAGTGGGAATCCCATTAGTTTCTAGATTCTTGCCACTAAAAAAAAAAGTTGTTTTAAATATTGATCTATATGCATATAGATATATACTTATCTATATACACAGTGGTACTTGGGCAATTGTCTGCTTAGAAATTCCTCGAAATTAATATTCAATGCTATTGGAGAGAAAAAAAGTGCTTCAATACTTCACACTTGCTCCATGCTTGTTGCACTTGGTTGCTGTCTTGGTTGAACCAATATTTCTCATATTCTGCCCAGCCTCTTCAATTGCCCTTGGATGTGGACAACTCCTCCTGAGTAAAGGCACCAGTGCCCAGGACTATCAAGTTGGAGCCCATAATGTTGAGGTTGTGGCAGGTCCTGGGGCATTTCCTGCAGGATAATGTGGCTGCACCATAGAGTTTTCTATTCAGTACTGGGAGGAGCTCAGAGCAGTGTGCTCAGCAGGAGAAGCAGGGGTAGCTACTGTCAGTCTCAAGCCTCTGCAGTGGCCAGAGCCCTGGACATGAAGGGCATAGGACCATCACTTCTACCTCCACATCCAATAGTTTCCAACCTTTGGAGCTTGGAAGCATAGGATTGCATAAAGGTGGTGATACTTCCCAGAAAGCGGGTTTGGTTAAGCTGGGCTGAGCTGGGCTAGGCGGGTCTTGCTTCCTTCCAGCTGGACACTCCATTGCCGCTTTGTATAACTGACTAGGGAGGGGGTGGTTAGACTGCAAAGTAGAGATGTATTCCTTGTGAGAAAAATTCATTCAGAATTCATCTTTCTGCCACTTTGCCTTGCTTTTTGGAATGAATTAATGATGACTATTGAGGTACCACTATGTATATATGTATATACATATGCATACATATATATATAAATATATATACACATATACTATATATTCTATATATGTGTATGTGTGTATGTATGTGTATATAATATATGTGTATGTATATATGTATATATATATATATATATTCATGTATTTATATGTATACAAGTTCATTTCTTTTCCTAGATCTCTTTGAGATATTTCTCTAGTAATGGTATTTCTGGTTCAAAGAGTGTGTAGAAGTTTTGATATTTTATGGGGCGTAGTTCTAAATTATTTACATGAATGGCTGGAGCAATTCACAGCTCCATCAACATAATATAAATGTGCCTATTTTATCACAGTTCTACCAACATTTATCATTTTGTTTTTTGTGAACTTTGCCAGCTTGATAGGTGTAAAGTATTACTTTACTTAATTTACATTTCTTTAAATTTTAAGTTAAGTGAAAGTATCCCCCCCCAAGCAATCTTTTTTCTTTAATTAATTAATCTTTTATTGAAATTGCAGCATACTTTATATCACTATAGATTTTATTGCAAAATGGAGAGAGAAAACAACCTTTAAAAATACACATTTGTTGAAACCAAATAGGCCAGCTAAACCAGGTATACATCAAGGGACTCTTTTTTTTTTTTAAGTTTGTCTTTAAGAAAGTGAATACCACATATCCATGCATGGTTCTACATCTAATTCCTCTGAGAAAATTCAACAAACACTGCCAGAAAGGAGTTAATTATTGAAGGAAAAAAATGTCATGGTTTCCATTCTATAATGTCAGCAACTAATTAATCATTAGTAATTATGATCTCCAAAAAAAGGATGAATTGAAAAATGATAATATTGGTAAGATTTTGGTCCCTTATTTTTCATGGTTAGTTTTGTAAAGATACCCATTGTACAAATTAAGGCTTCTGTAGGTCCACAGATTTAAAAAGTTCCCTTTCTTTTTTTCTTTAAAAAATAGGTTTAGACAGAGACTGAAGATGATACTAAGATGACCTATGCCCACAGTACCAAACCTGGTTATTTTCTGTGGTATAGAATCAAGTCTCAATTCCATAAGCAATAAATCTTTGTGTCAGTGGTTTAAATTCATCAGAAGTCTAGTAAAATACTGATACATTTGCTTCATGTGTCTAGGACTAAGAATATCATGAAAAGAGCAACAGCTGTTTTTGGTTAAAACCATGTACAGGTTGTAAACCTTTTCAAGCACTCAAGAAACTAAAGTACGTTTTGTTTGTTTGTTTGTTTGTTTTAAGTCTAAGGTCCAGAAATGAAATATTTAAACATAAAATGATACAATAGGGATGAATAATATACCAGCTCCAAAAATTTTACCTCAGTCTATCCCAGATGTATAACATTCTATAATGGGTAAATCAATAGAATTCCCCACTGTTGAATGGAAGAAATTGTTACTATTCTTTCAGCAATACTATGTTGTCAAAGTCTATAAATATGGGGAGAGAAAATGAGAGGATTTAAATGCTAATAATCAAGTTCCTTAAATGTATCCAATCAGAACTTTTATTCTCCATGCATTTAAATCAGACCCTATATTCTAGAAGTATATTTGTATTAAATAAGAGCTAACAAATTTCTAATGTCTACACTTATTAATGAAGATATTAACACAATCCTGGAACCAGAATATCAAGGTACCAACTTAAAGTTTAGTTGTTTATTTAGCATTTTTTCTAATTTTTAATGAGTTTGGATCTCATTTTCCATATGATAGTATTTCTTCCTTAGAGAATTCTTTTCTTATATATCTTGACCATGAATTGGAAAGAGGCTAGTATTGTTATGAAATTGAATCAATGTTATAAATAAGGACTTTTTCAGAAAAACTTGATGCAAAGACTTTCCCCCCCATATAACATTTTCCCTACTAATCTTAGGTGTATTTGGATTATTCATGGAAAATGCTATTAATTTTTGTGGAATCAAAATTGTCATTTTGGTGATCCTTTTTATCTCCTGTGTGGTCATTAACTGTTTCCCAATTTAATTTTTTCCTTATCCTCTCATTTGCTTAAGATATGATCTTTTACATTTAGGTCATCTATCCATTTGGAATTTACTTTGCTAAATGGTGTGAGATATTGATCTGAGTCTAATTTTCTCCCAAATGGCTAGCCAGTTTTAATGTCACTATAACTCATTTGGCTTTCTTTTAAAAATATTTAAATATGCAATTCTAGGCCATATGCATTCATATTTTCTAAGTAATGATATTAATTCATTGCCTTTCAGTAAAATGAATTCACCTTATTTATCTCTTAATCAAATCTATTTTTGCTTTTCTCTTATTTGAAAATACAGTTGGAAGATACCAGCTGAGACTTCAGAGTTGGTGGAAGCAATATAGTTCTGCAATTTCAACACAATTCCTAGATTATCACAGGATTCAGCCCCTGGCACAGGGGATACATTTCTTTAGCTCTGATCTCAATCCCTGGAGGGCAGACAGATCTGCAACTGAACATAAGCATGGTTTAGAGCCTCTTATAAGGCTGGTAAATCTAATTCTGGTCACTAGATAAGGGCTAATATATGATTGACAACCAGATAAATAAAGTGACTTGTCCATTGTTACACAACCTGTCAAGACTAGAATTAGAGCTCAGCTTTTCCAAATTCCAATATCATTATTCTGTCCACAAATATAGAATTTTACTTCCTGAATCGTCTTTGAAAAATAACTTGTTATTATATATTTTGATAAGAAAAAAAGGTATTTTCAATGTTTATAGCCGTATTCTTTGTGTTGTGGTTGAAGAGGGATGTAAAACGTGTACCCAATAATTAAGTAATGACAATAAATTGGGATAAATGAATATAACAACATATTTGTGCTGTGAGAAGCAACATATATGTAGAACAGAGATGTGGTATTACTGTCCTCAATTATGTACAACTTGCTTTTCTTTTTAAGTATATACATTCAACTTGTAACTTAAAGCTATCCTGTTTGTTTTTGTTTCTTTCTTGCCTTCTTTCTCTTCTCTTCAAAGAAGTCAGTTTGGAAAGAGGGAAACTTGCAACAAGTACAAATGATATGAATCTTTCTCCTTTGGCTTACAAGTCACTTAAATCAGGAGTGAACTCCAGGCCTTTTCTTTAGATGTGTGGGTTTTTCCATGTGATTTTCATCATTGCTTGTTATTTGAAGCTTTTTTTTTTTTTGTAAAATAAAGAAAAATTTTCAACATTAGTATCATTTTGAATGCTTGCTATTGTCAGAACACTAGCTAATCTCTAGGCAACTGAGTTATTAACTAAATTTACAAGATATATTCTTGGACTAGTCTTCCTATCAATTCATTGCTGTTGTCCCCCAGATCAAAACTCCCTTCCTCTTTTTTATTCCTTCTCCCTTGTAAAGTATAAACACTTGAGAATGTCTCACTTTTGCTGGTGGGACACGAACACCTATTAAAAATCTAGTATGAAGTAAATTCTTGCAATGCTTTATTCATTCATTCTTTCAATCATATTAAGTAGTAAATAAAAAGTAAACATTGGGACCATTTCCTCCCACAAAAAGCAATCAATAACTCATTTTTTTACTTTAATTACTTGAACACATTTTATACACGCACACACACACACATTCCTTTATCCTTGCAAAGAGATCTTCTCTATTATTTTTTTCATTCCTTTGGAATTTATCACTTATTTTATTCTCTCTAAAAGCATCCTGCTTTGATGCCTAGTGTATCACTTGAGAATGAAATGTTTGAGACCATTCTTCAAAAGTCCAAAAGTTCAGAAGTCCAAAAAGCTCAGTCATATAAATATAAGAAGAGCTAATAATAGCTGAACAAAAGGAATACAGTATTTCTAATGATTCTAATTGACCTTTATGCACCTTTGGGAAAATTATTTTGCAGAAGGAAGGGGCTCCAAACCTTATTTTTTCTCAGTCTTCATAAATATGGAAAAGACCACAATCTCATTGAAAATGTCTTCAACACTCAGACAAGACATTTCTAGAACATCATTCAGAATTTAGAGCTGGAAAACAGGTTGGTGATCAACTCCCTAAATTTACAGATGAGGAAATAGAAGGCCTAAAGATATGGTGTGACTTGCTCAAGACTATAAACCATTTTCAGCTAGTCTTAGTCCTTGGAAGTTACAACCATTTGAAAATATTTTAAGGCCCCATTTACTTAATCCTATAACTCTAAAGTCATGAGGGAAAGAAAAAGATGTACTTCATTAATTAAGCAACTCACTACCAGCATACTATATCAGGAGAGGTCAGTTACTCTTTCCAAGTATCTGCAAAATAATTTAATGACAATTAGTGTGAGCTTCAATGGTAATAACTATAGGAGACAGAAAGAGAAAAGCAAAAGACTGAAACTCATCTTCTTTATTCCCAAATTCACAATCCAATTCTATTTGAAAAGTTTAGAGTTTGTGAATGATTGTTAAGTTGACAAAAAGATCTATTTGGACAATAAAAATGTACAAGAAAATTGAGTAAGAAAGCAAGAGGTCTGTCTTAAATTGTTATGCCATGGGGGAAATTTAATTTGAAAAAACAGATACAGGGAGTGGAGATGTGGGGAAAGAAGTTCAAATAAGAATAATGGAGAGATATTTTTTTTTAAACACATAGAATTACTATGAGGTAAATGATGGATATTTTGAATGATAAGGCAAGATAGGTGCAAAAATAAGCATATTTAGGTATTTCACTTCTAAGGATAAATTTGAATTAATTACAAATTTTGGTTTATCATACAAATGGTACCTTAAAGGCCATTTAATCCAACCACTTCATTTTACAAGTAAAGAAACCAAGATTCAGAGAGATCCAATAATTTTCAAGAAGATAATTATGTAGTAAGCATCAGAGATGACCTTTGAACCCAGATTTAATTAAAGTGTTAGAACCTTTTAAAATAATTACTATTGGATTTCCATATCATGATTATCACTCTATGCAGTTTATTATAACAGTTAATTAAGGCTATTAGGCATATTCATTTCTGGATCCCAAACTGTGCTTTAAATTTAATTTAAATTAAGGAAGTTTACTTCCTAATATTTTGTCAATATTCCTGGAACAGGCTTCCTATCCATACATTATTTATGTACTACATGATCTCATTCATTGATTCTCCAAAAACTTTATATTAGCTGAAATATTTCACAGGAGGAAGTTAATAACCTAGCATTTATACAGAAATATAATTTTTGCAAAGTGCTTTACATGTTATTTTATATGGTCCTCACAACTGTGTATGGTAGATATTATATTGTCCCCTTTTTACAGATGTGGAAACTGAGACTTGGAGGTTAAGTAATTTACCCAGGCTCACATAATTAGAAAATATGTAAAGCAGGATTGAACTTTCATCTTTCTGAATACAAGTCAAATACTTTATGCTTTAAGCTATATTATTGGTCATTTCCTTAGACCATGTGATAAAGGGTTGATCAGGGGAATTATGTTAAAGCAGGTAATATGTACTCACCATGACATTTGACTATAATTTATGATTGATTCTAATCTGACTTTTTCTGGTTAAGCCAAGCTCATGCAAGATGTGTCATACATCAAAATTCTTCAATTATGTCACTGCCTCTACATGCAAATAGAAAATGAAGGTGAAGATCTGTGAAACAATATGTTCCTCTTTGATTTTTGAATCTTTGATCTTTAAATCTTCCAACATTGCCTATTTTCAAATATTTGGAGAATATGAAAAAATATTATTAAAATAAAGACTTTTACCTCAACCCTTTCCATTTGAACTTAGTACTTAAATTCTTTCCCTCAAATTCTCATATTGCTTGGCACTTAGTAGACACTAAAAAAAGCTTATTAATTCAAAAATTATGTTCAGTAAGAGCTTTTGTGTGCAAGTCCCAGAAGTTTGGAAGACCTTTTATAATGGGACTTCTTCACAGAATGTTTTTACAGCAAAACAAAACAAAAACAAAAAGAAAAAAATCCTACAGTTGCTCCAGAAGTATATATTTTGAATGCTGTGTTCTGAGTTTCTAATTCATTCTTAATCTATTCTCTTTCAAGTGTATTCTCAAGATGGGAAGAAATAAATAAAAACAAGAACGCTTCTAAAACCACAATGAAGGAATTAGTATAATCATCCTACAGTGAAATGATTCTAGTTAATATATAATATATGTTAATGTAATATAAAATATAATAATATATTAAAGAGCTATGGTATGATCAAAGCTTTTTTTAAAAATTGCAAGATATATACAAATATGTATGTGTATATTTACAAATGTCTATATACATATAATAAATGTAAATATATAGACATACATATTAATGAATTTGAACTACACCTATTGTTTTATTGGTATAGGAACTTCTTAATAATAAAGGTTGCCTTTTTCTCTTAACCTTACAGTTTCAGAAAGTTGTCCAGAGCTTTAAATGACTTGCCTATGATCATTCTCAAATATGTGTTAGAACCTAAACTTGAACTCACATGATGTTGGTTCAGAGGCAAGAGCTCTAGTCCTTGCACCAGATTGCCTCTAATAAAATACATAGCTAATGATTAATAATCCAATTACTTCTTTAATCTTTTAGGACTTCAAGTTTAATGAGATTCTGTCATATTATGCAAAGCAGTCATATTATATTGTTTTTAAAAAGACATTAAAACACATTTTATGACTTTTTTGCTTGGTGTACTATTGTTTCCTTTTCTATACTATATTAAATAATTAACATATGTACATAGTTTTGTATACATACATATATATACAGAGAGAGAGAGAGAAAGAGAGAGAGAGAGAGAGAGAGAGAGAGAGAGAGAGAGAGAGAGAGAGAGAGACAGAGAGAGACAGAGAGAGACAGAGAGAGAGAGAGACAGAGAGAGAGAGAGAGAGAGAGAGAGAGAGAGAGAGAGAGAGAAAGTTTGTAAGGCAATTTTAAAAAACAATTTTGTGGAGGAAGATAATAATAAGTACCCCTTTTATATGTGTGAAAATGGAAGTTCAGATTATCATCCTCATCATCTATATTACTATATTGATAGCAAGAGCTGGAGCTGAGAGATGATCCAAAATCATTTGAATTTAAGTCCACTTTCACTATGTTGCTTTTTATATATCAATTGGTGGAATATGTAGTTTGAAAACAAAATACATATTGATCTTATTGTATGGCTAAGGAATAGGTTGGTTATCATAGAAATAAGTTGCAACCCACTACTACTACATAAAGAATCCTAAATGATACAATGGGGTTGGGAAGAACTGAACTTGGAAATATAGGAACTAAGTTCCTTCTTTCAGGACCATGATTTACTATTTGTATGACCTTGATTGAGAAATGTATCCTTTCTGAGGATACTTGTCCTTCAGACATCACTGATGTATAAATCATAATGTATATGAAATACTTTGTATAATATAAAACACAATAATTTTCAAGTCTTATTATTATTACTATCACTATTTAATAAAACTGCAAAGAATGTGTGTGTGTGTGTGTGTGTGTGTGTGTGTGTGTGTGTATGTGTGTGTTTGTTCTCTGGTTACTTTCTGATTTATCCTACAGAGATAATCCCATCAGCCCTCCATTTTACAGTCTGCTGAAGGAAGGTGAAAGGTCTGGTCAAAGTAACTCTAATGAACCTGAGATTAACTAGAGGAAGGTCTTAGTACTTTTCCTTTGAAAGCATCACTCTCTGTAGGATGTGGATATGTTCATTGGTACCTTGTTGAAAAGAGCAAGGATATCACCTGCTTAAATCTCAGTGTCTGGAGCTTACCTTGAGAAAAATTGATTAACTGTCATTTCTTTTCCAAGGCAAATGCAACAGGAAGATGTATATTAATTGTGAATTGGGGACTGGGGAGATGAATGCTAAAGAAAGAAATGTGGTCTCAAAATTTGTTTCATTTGATTGCAAGTCAACCAATTTTCTTTTGGGGCAGCCTCAGTCAGACTTAATCAAATATCTTTAACTCTTAAAATTTTTAAGAACTGGAAACTACCAGGATGCTTACCAATTGAGTAATGGCTGAACAAGTTGTGATATATGGTTATTATAGAATACTACTATGACAAAAGAAATGATGAGATGATTGATTTTGGAAAAATGTAGATAGACTTGCATGAAATAATGAAGAGTGAAATGAGCAGAACCAAGAGAACATTGCGTAATGTAACAGCATTACTACAACAAAAAACAACTTTGTGTGAATAAGTCATTTTGACTTTTATACATATCCAAATTAATCACAAAGGGCCTATGCAGTAAGACATCTTCATCCAGAGAGAGAACTGATAAATAGAATTATGCAAAAAATTATTTCATATACATATGCATATACATACATTTGTACTTATATATGTATGTGTACACATGTAGTATATACATATATAAATGGTGTATGTGTGTGTGTATATATATATATGTATATATATGTTTGTTTCTAATGGTAGTCATTACCATTGGTAGCCATATGGTAGGGAAGGAGGAAAAGAGAAAAAATATAAAAGAAAGTTACATATTAATTTTATTGTATATTTAAAAAGAATAACAAGTTGTACATAACAGTTTGTAGTTTCATATGTGATCATCTTTTTTATTCTACTATGCTATAGAAATGCTTGTTTTATTTCAAAAATTAAACGAAATAAATAAAATTTAAATATATATACAAGTGTGTGTATGAGTATACATGCTCGCACGCATGTGTGTGTGTGTGTATACAATGGTCATGTCCAAATACTCTAATATCTACATATTAGATTAGACTTTAAACATTTGCAAAATTCCAGTTAATCAGGGAACTCCCTGTAACAATTCTATATATTTGTTTCCTTCTTTATAACTATTTCTGAGTTAAAGACAGAAATTCATTAATTATGATTCTAATAGTTCATGTTCAAATTTGAGCCTGGTTGAAGAATATTTTCCTTTCCTCGACTAACTCCCCTTGCAGAGTCCAGTGTGAAAATCAGTCAACAAAAATTTATTAAATATTTATGTACCAGGCACTGGACTAATCTCTGGGCTTACAAAGAAAGATACAGTTCTTATTCTCAACATAGCCCCTGTTCTCAAGGAGCTCAGATGCAAATGAGGATGACAATGTAAACATATAAAATTATGTACATGCAAGATAAACACCTTATAAATGGGAGATCATTTTAGAGAGAAAAAGATATCTAGCATACGTGAAATGCTAATAGAGAAGATGGGATTTGATTGCAAGGTAGCAAAGGAAGCTAGAATTGAAAAGAAGAGGGGCAAGCATTGCTAGATGAAAAATGTATGAAAAGTTATGGCAGAGGGAAATGGATGGTCTTTTTTTTTTTGAGGAATAATGGAGACCATTGTAGTCACATAGAAATGCTTTTTCAGTCTTCTTACGTTGGAAAGATACCAAAGGTACAGGTTGTGAAGGGCTTTAAATGACAAAGTATTTTTCTATTTGGCAATAGGAGACAATAGGAAATATGAGGGTTTATTGAATAGAGGAGTAACAGCTCTGTGCTTTTAGAAGATCATTTTGGCAACTGAATAGAGAATAAATTGGAAAGGAAAGGATGAGTTTTGTTTTTGAGATGTGGACAAATACAAAGAATGAAACAATCTTTAATTGCCTTGAGCTAACTATCAACAGAATTATGGGGAAAGTGTGATTTGAGATGAGTTTTGTGATTTTGATAAAGATTGTAGAGAGAAGGTATTGTTGGCAGAGGGGGAAAACACAAAATGGTGATTATTTGGGCAATGATGAGTAGGTCAGGTTTCAAAGTCATTTAAAATTTGTACTGAAGAGATGAGAAGGATCTTTTAGAACCATAACATGGTAGATCTTGAGTTCCAAGCTAATGCATTAATATCTTATTTAACATTGGGAAATTCCTATGCCACCAAGTTTCCTGTTTCAGGGTTAAAAACTAACATTCTCTTAAATATCACATCCACTGCTGGTTATCAGAGATTTTGCTCAGTGCCATTTGTTAAATAGAAGATTGAGTTTTTGAAAATAGAATCCATTGCCTAAATGAAATGTTTTTCTTCTATATTCTCCTTGATTATTTCATCAACTAATATGTGTTCAACTATTATCTCTATGATAACAGAGGCAGCTAGGTCACACAGTGGCTAAAGCTGTGAGCCTAGACTCATTTTTCTGAGTTCAAATTTACTCTCAGACATTTACTAACTCAGTGATTCTGGCAAGTCACTTAATCCTGTTTGCCTCAGTTTTCTCATCTGCAAAATAAGCTAGAAAAGTAAATGGCAAAGCAGTTCAATACCTTTGCTAAAAAAAACTCCAAATAGAGTCATCATAAACTCAGTATGTTCAAAACAGAAGTTATCTTTCTCAAATCTTCCCTTCTTCTGACTTTTCTTATTATCATCAGTATATTACCATATTCCCAGTCACCCCAACTTGGCATCTGGGTGCTCCTCCTCAGCTCATTTATATTCATCAACATATTTAATATGTTGCCAAATATTATTATTTTTTCACATGATTTCTTATATACATCTTCTCTCCACTCAAACTGCCACCATCTATGTATAGATCCTTATTCTGTCTCATTTGAACCATTATATTGCTTTTTAAATGGTTTCTCTGCTCCAGATCTCCAGACTGTGAAAACCTTCATTTATTAAGCACTTAGTATATACACCAAGGACTGTGCTAATACTCAAGATTTCTGAAACTCCTATAATGATGTCTTTATAAGTCAAATAAATAAAAAAAATTCCTTAAGGAATTTTTTTTATTTATTTACCAAGGAATCTATTTATCTATCTACACCTAGGTATATAAATTATATGTATGTTTGCATATATATACATACATTATATAGATGTGTATATACTATATCTATATGCTTACATATGTGTGTATGTATAATTTCTATGTATAGATTATTTGTACATGTACTTTATGTACATATATGTGTATTGTACACACATACATACATACATACATACACACATAATGTCATGGACCCCTTTTGGAAGACTAGTGAAGTCTATTGACTCCCCCCAAAAAAGGGTGTAGCCTATATTAATATTTAAAAGAAAAGGAAAATTTCAGCTAAGAATTAGTGAAAGTAATGATATAAAAATATTTGCCATCCATGTTCATTGACTGATTGAAATTTGTTGACTCAAGTGAAGAATTTTTGTTATTGTTTCTGGTTCAAGAACTACTACAAAAATTAGTCACAAACCTAACACTTTTAGTATAATGGTTTATTTTTTCTTGGAAAGATTCTTTTTCTGCAGTGGAGATCTCAGGGGCCAGACATTGCTTTTTCAGCCAAAACAGGTATCTGATAAAAGAAAAAAATGAGGAAGATCTTATTTGAACTAGCATTAACTTACTCCTGCACTTTATGTTCTTTATTAAGAAATGTACATCATTATATTCACTAATAAGGAAAATGTATCAGGTGGCTTGGGTAAGAATTCTTTATTCTTTTCCCTTTGTTTATATGTTTTTGAGGGTGTTTTGTTTTGTTTTGTTTTTCTGATTTAACTCCAGCTGAAGATAGCTTTATCTTAAAAAGCAATAACATCTCCTTTTTAGATGTCACTCATTTCTAGTGACCAACGAAGAGAGATAATGACAATAAAATGTCCAATTACTGGACTCTGAAAGAAGAATGCCAGAATTGTCTCCAAAGTCTCAGATTACTTGACATTTGCTATTAGTTTAAGGGAGATACTCCATATTAAGTTATTCATTCATTCAGTATGTATTAAGGAGCTTTTGGAGGCCTAACATTGGACTCATTGCCACTCAGGATAACAAAACAAAACAAAATAAGTGGAAAACATAGTCCCTGCCCTCTAGAAATTTAAAAATTATACCTTCACCTAGTCACTGAGGAATAATTACTGGAGACATATAAACAAATATTTTAAAAGCACAAGATATTTTCTCCATTCATTAAAAATATTCTAGAGAGGATGCAAATAGAAAAAACCCATGAGACTTGTATTGTACTGTTAATGAAAAACTTATTCACCAAAAAAAAAAAATACAATCCACAAGAAATTAACTTTCCACATTCTACTGGAAGATGTGATATTTAAAAAAAAACTAAATATAAGATATTTGGGGGCAATGGATGCTTTGCATAATTTAATTAATTGTAGCACAGTTAAAATGCATAATATCTATGGTTTTTTTTTGTTTGTTTTGTTTTGTTCTTTTAAAGGGGAATGCTAATCCCCTCATCCCCACCCTCAGTTAACTCTCCATCCAGATGCTGTCAATTCTTTAATGAACTGCTGGAACAAAAACAAAAATATCATCCAGTGGCCACTCTCCAAGGCCAACTGAAGAGCATTTAGGACAGGAAGATGAGTCCAAGTTCTACATTGGGACTTTCTGACTTATGGCCATGGATAATTCAAACTCTTACTGCCTCTGACCACTTTAATGTTTTAAATTATAAATTAAATATAGGCTATATTCTGTGTCAATGGAAAGGAGTCCTACAGCACAAAGCAGGAGTTACCCTATTGAAGAAAGGGCAGGTCTTTAACTCTTTGACTTATTTTCCAGATAGCAACTCTTCCTACAAGTGTTAACTACTCCCCCCTAATCAATTAGTATAATATATAGCTTCCTGTCTTATTATTCATCTAACATGCTTATAACAAATGGGTTTATAACCAGAGGACTGTCATTTAGTACCTGTGTCATGACAAATTATTAAATTTCTTTGAGCCTCATTTCCTCATCTGTAAAATGAACCTTTGAACTAATTGATTTGTAAGCTTCTTTCTGGTTCTGAAATTACATCCTGTCACTTTATATTATATATATGTGTATATATATATATATGTATATACACACATATATGTATACATATATATATGTATACATATATGTGTGTATATATGTATACACACACACACACACACATATATATATATATATATGTAAAATTTTGCCGAAGCAATTGGGGTTAAGTGATTTGCCCAGCGTCACACAGCTAGGAAGTGTTAAGTGTCTGAGGCCAGATTTCAACTCAGGTCCTCCTGACCAGGCTAGTACTCTATACACTGCACCAATTAGCTGTCCCTAAAGATACATATTTTTAATGAAACCAGCAAGGTTATTGCAAATATCATGTCCTTGTGGCCTTATTTATTTTTACTTCCCTAGGATTTATAAAGGTCCAAATTCTACATTTCTTCCTTAGGTTCCCTCTGTATGCATGTTATTTCAATTTTGATTGTTTTGAGGAAAAAGCTTTCTCTGATCCTTGTGGTTTTAGACTCCATAGTTTTGTCAGTATAGATATTCCATTTATTAATACATATTTACCAAACTTCTGTGTTTCAAAAGACAGATTCCATGAGTCAGTTTTGTCAAAAATTTCACTACATTATGGCCTATAGTCTATGTAACAAAGCCAATACTTGATCCCTTCCCAAGTTGATAGTCCCAGGAATAGTGCTTGCTTTTAATGAAAAAGACTCATAGATTCTTAGAACCCAAGGATAAGACAGTAGGCTAGACATTTATTTTATTTTTTTAATTTTAATTTTTTCTTCCTTTCATCTTTTTTGTCATTGGAAAATAAAAATTTCATTACAGACAAACAACAAATTCTGGCATTGGTTACATCCAAAAATGTTCGTCACATTCTGTAACCTGATTCTATCCCATCTTTACCTGGAGATGGATAGCATTCCTTCTGAATTGCTGTTTGAACATCAAGTTGATTAATTAGCATTCTTACATTTTTCATATATATGTATCTTTACAACATTGTGTGGCATGCTATAAATTATTATTTTCAACTAGATTGTTAAAATGGCAGGTTTTGTTTTTTAATTTTATTGTTTTTGATTTCCATTTCAAGTGAGTATACTTTGGTTAATATCATTCTCAAACAGATGCAAGTAGTAGCAAATGAGGATGCAAGGAACCTGACATGGTTGAGCCTGTGGAAACATGTTGAAGAAGACTATAGTTGAATTCATGATGAATTTATAGAGGGGGAGATGTTTATAGGGTATAATATTGAGTCCAATATTTTCATTTTTTAATTTAAGCTTTTTATTTTCAAAATATATTCAAAGTTAATTTTTCATCATTAACCCTTGCAAAGCCTCGTGTTTCAATTTCCAACCCTTCCCCAATCACTAGCCTAGATGTCAAATAATCTAATATATATTAATATGGTAGAAATATATGTTAAATCCAATATATGCATACATACTTATGCAATTATCTTGCTGCACAAAAATAAAATAAAATCAAATAGGGAAACAATGAGAAAGAAAATAAAATGCAAGAAAACAACAACAAAGAGTAAAAATGTTATGTTGTGAACCACACTCTGTTCCCACTGTCCTCTCTCTGAGTGTACATAAGACTCTCTTCATTACAAGATCAATGGAACTAGCCTGAATCATCTCAATGTTGAGAGTCACATCCATCAGAATTGATCATTGTATAGTCTTGTTGTTGCTGTGTATGACGATCTCCTGGTTCTGCTCATTTTACTTAGCATCAGTTCATGTAAGTCTCTCTTAGGCCTCTCTGAATTCATTTCATATGGAATAATAATATTCCATAACATTCATGTACAATAACTTATTCAGCCATTTTCCAACTGATGGGCATCCACTCAGTTTCCAGTTCCTAGACACTACAAGAAGGGCTGCCACAAACATTTTTGGACATGTAGGTCCCTTTCCCTCCTTTATTATCTCTTTGAGATACAGGCCTTTTAGAAAAACTGCTGGGTCAAAGTGTATGCACAGTTTTATTACTTTTTGAGCATAGTTCCATATTGCTCTCCAGAATGGTTGGATCCATTCACAACTCCATCAACAATGTATCAGTGCCCCAGTTTTCCCACAATCCCTCCAACATTGGTCATTATCATTTTCTGTCATCTTAGCCAATCTGAGAGATGTGTAGTGGTATTTCAGAGTTGTCTTAAATTGCATTTCTCTGATCAATAGTGATTTGGAACACTGTTTCATATGACTAAAAATGCTTTTATTTCTTTATCTGAAAATTTTCTCTTCATATCCTTGGACTATTTATCAATTGGAGAATGGATTGAATTCTTATAAATTTGAGTTTGTTCTCTATATGTTTTAGAAATAAGGCCTTTATCAGAATCTTTGAATGTAAAAATGTTTTCTCAGTTTATTGCTTCCCTTCTAATCTTGTCTGCATTTGTTTTGTTTGTACAAAAACTTTTTAATTTGATATAATAAAAATTATCTATTTTGTGATTAATAATGATCTCGAATTCTTCTTTGGTCACAAATAGCTTCCTTTTCCACAGATCTGAGAGGTAAACTATCCTATGTTTTTATGATTTACTTATAACTTCACTTTTTATATTTAGATCATGAACCCATTTCAACCTTATCCTGGTATATAGTGTTAAGTGAGGGCCTATGCCTACTTTCTGTCATTCTAGTTTACAATTTTCCCAGCGATTTTCCTCAAATAGTGAGCTCTTATCCAAAAAGCTGGGGCCTTTGGGTTTGTCAAACAGTAAATTATTGTAGTCATTGACTATTTTGTTCTATTTTATTACACTGATTGACTTCTCTAATTCTTAGCCAGTACCAAATATTTTTGTTTACTGCTGCTTTATAATATAGTTTTAGATCTCACACTTCTAGGCCCCCTTCATTTGCATTTTGTTTCATTAATTCCCATGAAATTCTTGACCTTTTGTTCTTCCAGATTAGCTTTGTTCTTATTTTTCCTAAGTCTATAAAATAATTTCTTGGGAGTTTGATTGTTATAGCACTAAATAAATAGATTAATTTAGGTAGTATTGTCATTTTTATTATATTTGCTTGGCCTACCCAAGCATTTGATATTTTTCCAGTTGTTTAGATCTGACTTTATTTGTGTGGAAAATGTTTTGTAGTTGTGTTCATATGGTTCCTGACTTTGCCTTGGCAGTTAACTCCCAAATAATTTATACTATTGACAATTATTTTTAAATGGGATTTTTCTTTGTATCTTTTGCTGTTGGATTTTGTTAATGATGTATAAAAATGCTGATGATTTCTGTGGATTTATTTTGTATCTTGTAACTTTGCTAAAATTGTGTATTGTTTCTAGCAGGTTTTTAGTTGATTGTCTAGGATTCTCTAAGAATACCATTACATCATCTGCAAAGAGTGATAATTTGGTTTCCTCATTGCCTACTCTAATTCCTTTAATCTCTTTTTCTTCTCTCATTGACAAAGCTAACATTTCTTATACAATATTAAACAGTAATGGTGATAATTGGCAATCTTGTTTCACCCCTGATCTTATTGGGAATGCTTCTACTTTGTTCCTACTATATATGATGCTTGGTGATGGTTTTGAGTTGATGCTACTGATCATTTTAAGGAAAAGTTAATTTATTTCTATACTTTCATTTAATAGGAAAGGGTGTTGGATTTTATCAAATATTTTTTTTTCTGCATCTATTGGGATATGGTTTTTGTTAGTTAGGTTATTAATATAGCTAATTATGCTAATGGTTTTCCTAATATGGAACCAGCTTTGCATTCCTGGTATAAATCCTAATTAATCATGGTGTATTATCCAGGGTATGACTTTCTGTAATCTCTTTGCTAATATTTTATTTAAGATTTTTACATCAATATTAATTAGGGAAATTGATATATAGTTTTCTTTTTGTGTTTTCATCCTACCTGATTTAGGTATCAGTGTCATGTCTGTCTCATAAAAGAAATTTTCCCTATTTTTAAAAATAGTTTGCATAGTATTAAAATTAATTGTTCTTTAAATGTTTGGTAGAATTCACATGAAAATCTGTTAGGTTCTTACTAAATGCTAATGAGATAATGAGATATTAGGTTCTTATTAAGTGCTAAGTCGGTACTTAACAATTTTACCCCTTTGAACTCCTGGGGAGGAGCTTAATGTTTAAAAGGAGCAAGTTCATTGGTAGAAGTAATCTTCCCATATGCCCTTGCGTTATCCCATGCCCATTCTCTGGGAGGATAAAAGAGGGCAGCACTTGAGAGATTGAGGTCTCTACTCTGGGTCAGAGTTGGTGGCTCTCTATGGGAGGAAGAATCTGGCTGAGGGATTGAATTGAGACAGCAGATCTCCTCCCAGAGAGCGATCGGCAGTTTCTGCAGACATCAGAACTTTACATATTGGCACCCAATGTAGGGCAAGGACTTTTGTTTATCCTGACAAGCACTTATTCTGAGCCCTTCAGAGGAGCTAGCCTGGACCTTCGCATAAATCCATCCAGCTCTCAAGATTTTTTCTTAGGGAGTTGATTAATAGCTTGTTCTATTTCTTTTTCTAAGTAATTTATTTCTTCTTTTGTTAACCTGGGCAGTCTATATTTTTATAGGTATTCTTCCATTTCACTTAGGTTATCAAATTTATTGACATAAAGTTGGACAAAATAACTCCTAATTATTGCTCTAATTTCCTCTTCATTGGTGGAAAGTTCTCCCTTTTCATTTTTGAGATTAACAATTTGATTTTCCTCTTTCTTTTTTCTAATCAAATTAGCTAAAGGTTTATCTATTTGGTTGATTTTTTTCTAAAACCAAGTCTTGGTTTTATTGATGAATTCAATAGTTTTCTTACTTTCAGTTTATTAATCTTTGCTTTTATTTTTAGAATTTCACATTTGGTATTTAATTGGAGGTTTTTAATTTATTCTTTTTCTAGCTTTTTTAGTTGCAAGCCTAATTCATTGAACTTCTTTCTCTATTGTATGCAAGTAAGCATCTAGACATATAAAATTTCCCTTAATTGCTCCTTTGGCTTTCTCCCACAAATTTTGTATGTTGTTTCATTATTTTCATTCTCTTAGATAAAATTATTGATTGTATCTATGATTTGCTGTTTCACCCATTCATCCTTTAGGATTACATTATTTAGTTTTCAGTTACTATACTTGGGGCCTGTGCTTGGCCATCCTGTACTCAGCCACCTCCCTCTGTGCCCTTTTGAAATAGACCTTTTCTGGAGATCTTTGAAATTATCTTCTGCTGGAAATTTATTACATTCTCAATATTTGTGGGTTCTGCCACTCCAAAACAAGAAGCTCTGAGACTGGATTTTCTGTTAGTTTGAGGGTCATGGGGAGAACTCAGAAAAAGATGTGTCTCTTCTCTACTATCTTGGCTCTACCCACCCAGTACTTTCATTTTAAAGATGCAGAAAATAAAGGTCAGAGAAGCTAATAATTAGCTTAAGATAACCCAGCTAATAAGTTGTAAAATCCAGATTTAAATTGAAATATTCTCACTCCTAGTGCATGGCCTTTTCTGTGGAAATACTTTAAATATTGAAAACTGTTTCTTGGGAGGTAGATTCAAGATGGTGGAATGAAGAAGATATTTTTTTTTCCCTAAGATCTCCCAACATTTCTCTCTAAACAACTTTGAAAAATGTGTAAAACTCAATTCTGAATAGGATAACTAACAAAAAGATATTATAGTAAGTCATGTTTCCAGCCAAGGGCAGCTTGGGAAAACAAAGACTGGAATGAGAGCTGTCAAGAGTGCAATGTCACAGAAGCTTCAGAGATATTGGAGATGAAAACAGCAGTCACAATGGGACCAGGGGTTTTCAGGGCACATGTACAGCTACATATCAGAGATTCTATGAGGCCTCTATGTCAGCATTAGATGAAGGATCAGGAATTATTTCATAACTTCACCATCCATTACTCAATTCCATCTCACAGTTTCATAGTGGAGAGGAGCAATTACAGTCAGAAGAAACTAGGAACTTAAACTTGGTAAGAATGAAAAAAGTAGGGTAAGAATAGGTGACGTTGTTTTCAAAACACCAACAACAAAGGCATTCATTGAAACTTATCAAAAGCTTATTAAAGAAAGAAATTAAGCCATATGTTCCCTCTCTTATTTTGAAATGTGATAAAAGTTAAAGTCTAATATGAAGTCCAAAATCAAAGAATAGGCTTGGAAAAGGAGCAAATAGCAAAGATTAAAAACAAAACAAAACAAAAAAAAAACACATAAAATGGAACATAAAGTAACAGACTCAAAAGGACAGGGAAAATCTCAAAGAAAAGATACAGATTGAAAAAAAATACATATTGGACACAAACCCAATAATAATATTTAGTTGAAAAAGAAAAAAACATTAAATCAAACAAAAGCGGCGATAGAGGATGAAATGGGAAAGGAAAAGAGAATAGTGCAAGAAAATTATGAAAAGAAACACAAAAAAAACCTGAAAAAAATTATTTCATAAAAATTGGAATGAGTCAAATGAGAGCTAGTGTCTCCCTGAGACATCAAGAAATAACAAATCAAAGTAAAAAGGCTGGAAAAAAGGGAGAATGGCATATTTCATTTAAAAAAATATCTAAAAAGATTGAAAAGTGGTAACAACAAGTATTAAACTAGCTAAAAGCCATGATTGAAAAAAAGAATACTGATATCATATATCAAGAATTTTGAATAATAACTTTCAAATTATCTTAGAATAAAAAGGCAAAGCAGAAATCAAAAATAATTTCATTCATTACCTTTGGAAAGAAACACTCAAATGAAAACTCTCAAAAATATACAACAAATTTCAGAGTACCCAGAACAAAAAAAATATTACATGCAGTTAGAAAAAAATAATTAAAGACACTGTATACCCACAGTCAAGGTCACAAAAGATTTAGTAACTACAAATTTAAAGAAGTAAAGTGTTGGAATATGATATTCTTGGATTATAACAAAAATTATCCTACCGAGAAAAATGAATGAAATCCTTAGAGGGAAATTGATATTCATATATCATGAAGCCATAGTCAGGATAATATAAGATTTAACAGCTTCCACATTAAAGGACAGAGGGCTTAAAATATATTTTAGAAGATAAAAGAGGTAGGATTATAACCAAGAATCACCTACAGCAAAACTGAGTATACTCCTTCAGAAAAAAAAAAGTTTCAATGAAATAGAGGACTTTCCAATCTTCCTTATGAAAATAGAAGAAGTAAATGAAAAACTTGATATTCAAACTTTAAGACTTACGGGAAGCCAACAAAGATACACATGAGTGAGAAATTTATATATCTTAAAATCTTTATCATCATTCGTTTACTTAAGCAGAGTGCTTACTAATGGATGACCTCAAAGAAGAATTAATGTATGAGAAAGATGAATGTACTGGAAGAAAGTGAAAAGGAGAGGAAAAAGAATAAAGAAAATTATCTCCTATGAAAGTCATGCAAGGAAGAGTTTTTACAAAAAAAGGGAACAGCTGAATGCCAATCTAATTTGAACTGGTTCAAAAAGGGAACTGTATGTATCAAAATTAATTTACCCAGCAAGGAAGTAAGAAGGAAAGGAGCTAAGAAAAAGGGGAAAGAAGATGATAAAAATGGAGGGTAGATTAAGGGATGTAGTGGTCAGAAGTAAATCAGGCTGTTCTGGAGATGACAGGGTTAGAAATAGAAAAAAGCATATGAGAGAGGGGAATGCACAGTTAGTAATGATAGCCATGAATGTGAATTGGATGAACTCATCCATAAAATGAAAAAGATTGGCAGACTATATTAGAAATTAGAATCCAACAATATATTATTTATAAGACACACTTGAAACAGAAAGACTACATACACACATAAGGTAAGGAGATGAAGCAGAACCTACTTTATTTCAGCTGAAGTTTTAAAAAAGGATCTCAAATGAAACAACAATAAAAATGGACCTAATTTTAAAATGAGAGAAACTACATTTTGCTAAATTTGCTAAAAAAGTTATCATAAAGAATGAAATATGATCAATACTAAAACTATATAAGTACTAAACATATATTATAAACATATAGTCATCAAATTCTTCAAGGAAAATTGAATTACAGAAAGAAATAAAAATAACACATTCAAATTCTAGAATTAAAAATGTTTTTTATATACCCAAAATATGTGGGAACATAATAGTAACTAAACTTAGAAGGATTTGGTAATTTCTGGAAAATTTAAGCTAAAACTTGGAAGATTGACTCTTAAATCTAGTTGCAAAAATGAATTCACGAAAAGGTAATAGGAGAGTAACGTCATTGCAGTTAGAACCAGCAGTGTATGCCAAAGGGACTTCAAAAGTGACCATAATGTAGATAGTAGATAATAGTAGATGATAATTGTTCAACCTAACAACTTATTTCCATTAATTTCAAGATTAACTATGTTGTATGTGCAAAAATGTTTGTGGCAGCTCTCTTTGTAGTGGCCAGAAACTGGAAATTGAAAGGATACCCATCAGTTGGAGAATAGCTGAATAATTTGTGGTATATGAATATTATGGAATATTATTGTTCTGTAAGAAATGACCAACAGGATGATTTCAGAAAGGCTTGGAGAGGCTTACATGAACTGATGCTGAGTGAAATGAAGGAGATCGTTGTATACTTCAACAATAATATTATATGATGATCAATTCTGATGGACATGACCCTCTTCAACAATGAAATGAAGCAAATCAGTTCCAATTGATCAGTAATGAACAGAACCAGCTACATCCAGAGAGAGAACACTGGGAAATGAGTGTGTTTTTTACACTCTTTCTGTTGTTATTTGCTTGCATTTTTGTTTTTCTTCCCAGCTTTTCTTTCTAAATCCGGTTTTTCTTGTGCAACAAGATAACTGTAAGGAGTTGGTAAAGATTTTGGAAGATTTAAGCTGACTCTTAAATCTAGTGGCAAAAATGAATTCACAGGTACAAGGGATAATGCTGTAAAAAATTACCCATGTATATGTAATGTCAAAAAATTATAATTATAAAATTAATTTAAAAAATAAAAAAAAAGAAAGAAGGAGAAACACATAAATACTCTAGCACTATGGTGAGGGATAACTTAAACTGACTCATAATGGTCAGGGTCCTGGTGCCCCCTTCTTCCTATGAGTCCTGAGGAAGTAGCAAGGAGTTTAGCATCTTCTCAAATAATTTTCAGTGTCTCTCAGCTCTCTCCTCACATCTTCCCTACATGTTTTGATTATGTTTTGGAAGTATGTTATCTTTCGTAAATCATAATTTGTTTGAATTTCGAATATATTCCCACTAATTATTACATAAAATAACAAAATTAAAGGTAATTTGTCATCCTCCAAAAAAATGAATTCACAGAAAGATAATAGAAGAGTAAAGTCATTGTTTACATATGTATACATATATTGTATTTGACATATACTTTAACATATTTAACATGTATGGGACTACCTGCCATCTAGGGAAGGGGTGGAGGGCAAGAGGGGAAAAGTTGGAACAGAAGTTTTTGCAAGGGTCAGTGTTGAAAAATTACCCATGTATATGTTTTGTCAATAAAAAGCTATTTAAAAAGATAATCTTTGAATCTATTTTTAGCATAGACTGGAACATAATGTGTGTGTGTCTGTGTGTGTGTGTATAAACAAAGACTAAACAAAGCAACCAGTACAATCTTTAAGAAAATGAATAACAAGTATAACAAAATGTTTACTACAACAACCATTTAAAAGGCCATTTTCCCCAAAAGTTTATTGCTCCCCCCAAAAAAGGGAAGAAAGCATCCTTTTACTTTGACACAATGACATTAACATTAATTATTATAATTGGCAAGAGTTTCTTTGCCTCTCCATTTTATTTTTATTTATTATTTATATAATTGTTGTCATTATATATCTGGGGCTTGGGGAGAGGTTTTTTGGGGGAGCAGTTAGCTCTATTTCCTATGACCTCACTTTCACACTAGGCTAAGAGAAGTGACTTTTTTTAATTCCAGAAAACATACATATGATGAACTTCCTGCACCAACTTCTTCAAAAAATAAAATTGGCCAAAAAAATTGGCTGATTGTACCTATCAGCATTTTAGTCAATTACTTAAATTCAAAGTATCCAGAATAAATTTGGATTCTTTTATCCTCCTGGAAATTAAGACAAGAAAAAGCAATATTAATCACTCTTCAGTTTCAACAAAGACTGTGGCAGTGATATAAAGCAGAAACCCAGAGGAAGTAATATGCCAGTTCTATACTTCAGTTGGCACAAATATTAAACAGGACTTTATGTGCAGCTGTTTCTTTCAGCTTTAATTTAATTTGATATTTGCTAGAACAGACACTCTACACTTGCAACCTCAAAATGCCATCTTTAATTAGTCTCTCCCCTCCCCTAACCTAATGTCTAATTTTAAATCAACAAATATCATGAGATGGGGAGAATTAGGAGGGGGGGAGGGATTGAGGAAGGGAAGGTATTAGTGTGAAATGATCCTCACTTTTTCTCTTCTATGATCATCCTACATTCCAAAAATCTCATGGTGATTTTTGGTAAAAGTTGACCCTTGGAAAATTAATTAATTTTATGATACCATTCATATGAAGAATTAAGACATCAGTAATGAATTTGAAATCTCCCATCTACCAAACCAAGAATTTAAATCTGTCCACTTTTGACCTTAATATAAAGGAAATAGAATAGATCAAATACTATTTGATTCATCTTGATTGAAGATCACAGCTTTAATAAACTGGATGTTATTTTGTCACTAATTAATTTCAAATTTTCATTTAATAAATGCCCACAAGCTTCAAGATATTATTTCTTGTGACCCTCTGAATTTTAAGTGTAAATTTTAATGATTTATTGATGCATTTTTATATTACTCTTACCTCCTCATAATTTGCCCCTCTAGCCTGCAAACTTTCCCTTGTAACAAATAAGTACAGTTAAAGAAAATGAACCCAACTTATTCATCATCACTGAAAATACATAACTCATTCTGCACTTAAAAAGGCACCATCCCTAACTAAGAGAAAGTAGTATGCTTCATTATTAGTTCTCAGCATTCAGTCAAGATTAGTTACTGCCTCAGTCACAGCTTTATTAGCGTTCTTTTATTTTAAATTATTTTGGTTATTATAATATTGTTCTCTGGCTTCTGATTACCTCATTCTTCATAAGTTCATAAAAGTTTTCCAAATTCTTTCACTACTTAGCAATTCCTGGCACATAGCAGGTACTTAAATAAAAGTTGACTTACTTCATAGTCATTTTTGTAAGGTACAATAATAATATTTTATTATGTTCACACACCACAATTTTTTCAGCTATCTACATTGTCTCTTGTTTTTTGCTATCCCAATTTGTAAGGCAATTAGCATATTCTCAGATGCTCAAACCTTTGTTTCCTCAGTCATTTCATCTTTTACTGAGCAAATTGCTTAATTTCCATTTGCTTCAATTTCCTAATCTGTGAAATGGGTGTTATAATAACATCTAATTCCCAAGATTATTGTGAGAAATAAATGAAACAATAATTGTGAGAGATTTACCACAGTGCCTGAAACATAGTGAGTATGAGAAAACTTGGAAGAACATAATCTACAAATGATGGAGCACTGGCTTAAAAGAAAAATACTGATTCAGAGGGTAAAACTGTCAGTGCCAGCTTGAGATTGAATTGAGTAGAGACTTGGGAGACACTGACCTAACCAAGAAGTAAGCCCATGATGGGAAGCAAAATGAGCCTGTTAGGTCCTGAAGCAGTTCGTGATAATGATTTTCTATTAAAAATTTGCATGCCATGGATGTGTGCAAATCCAAAGCCAATTAATCTATTCCTGTATTTAATATCTTGGAGAGGAAAGTACAAGTTTAGCACAAAAGTGTCTAGATTGTTTTAATAACAACTGAATAGGAAAAAAAACTGATCTTTCCAGTGATTTTTTAAAATGGATAAACACTTTTAAAGACAATGAGAATTTTCTCACAAGGTCTAATGGATTAATATTGAAGCATAGCAACACAGATAGACAATGAAGAAATTCCTCTAGGCAATCATGTGTGATACTCATATAAAAATATCATTAATAATTATACTACATCAGAAAGAGATGAGGTTGGGATTTGGGCATTTTCTTTTTTGCCATAGGAAAATACTTGTCTTTAGATCATGGAATAGAAATGTGACCTCTCAGGAAAAAGGAAATGAAAGATATGACCAGTAAAATAGTAAACAAAAATCTGAACCCATATGGGGTTTGAAAAAGCCAGGTTGCCATGCAATCACAATTCCTCACAATTTCTTTTTGGAGTATTGTCCAAGATGGAACAGTACATGGTGAAAAAGGTTATCCATTGTACTATCCAAGAAAAAAAAAGGAATCAGACTTGAAAATAAAAGTAAAGTCAAGGAAGAAAGGTACCAGTACTAAAGAGAAGGTGTACAAGTTTATTCATTTTTCCCCATTGTGGAAAGATTGTATAAGCAAATAAAAAGACTAACAGATACGAACCTAAAAGAAACATTGCATACAACTATAATATAAAACATCCCAAATAAAATTATAAATGTGGTGAGAGCTGTTGAGAAGCAGATTATGTTTATTTTGGCACCGCCTCTCTAAGCTTGTCACCTCTGGGGACAAAGTTCTGGAGTTGGAGTAGTTCCCTGGTGGGGAATATGTGAGGTCCATAATCTCAAGTAACCTACATTTCTTTTATCTCTACTTACTTTCTTGAATCTCTCCAAGCAGCTCTAGGGAGGCTGATTCTAAGGGAGTAGGCTATGCAGAAAGACAGACTTCACAAAAATCAGTTCTTAATCTGATAACTATATTTCCACATTATCAGGTTTCTTTGCAATCCTGTTGACTTTATTTTACTGATTAAAAAAAACAAAAAGCAAAAAACAAAAAACAAAAAATTCCGACAAGATGTCCATAAGTTTTACTAGGTTGCCAAGGGGGTCACACACACAAAAAAAGATTAAGTCTATCAGCTAGTCCAATCTTTTTCCTCCTGTCACTCCCCCCCCATACCCTAAACACTCTATGTGTATTTTTATCGCTCTGTCTCTGTCTGTCTCTCTCTCTCTTCTAGCAAAGTTCTCTTTCTCTCTCTCTCCTTTTTAACTCTTATTCTGACTTTGGCAGTTATATATATACACACACACACACACACACACACACACACACACACACACACACACACACACACACATATATATATATATATATATATATATATATATATATATATATATATATATATATATATATATATATATACATAAATATACTATAATTACTTCTATTTGTGAGTATATATCAATTCTCAATAGCTAAACAACCTGTGCTTACCTCAACCGTTTCCACCAAATGTCAGAGAGGCAATACGGCACAAAAAAGAGCTGGCTCTGAAGCCCAGAAATTCCTGGTTCAAGAGTCACTCCTGACTTATATTGTCTGTATAACTGTGGAAAACTCATTTAACTTCTCATGGTTCTAGACAACTGTTCAAGATTGTAACTTACAGAGAAAGCACCAATCTGAATTGATAAAAGAATTTCTTTATCCAAAAGTTCCCCATACCAATGATGTTACAAGTCCAGTACCCATACTCTATCTGTGAGGGTTTGATACCAATGAGCCTTTGCTTGCTCCTCAGAGAGGTACCACTCCTGGCCAGGGTAAATATTAGGGTAAGTTAACAACATTAAGTTACAATATCTCTGGAATTGTTTCCTCATTTGTAAAATGAAAGAATTAGATTAGATGAACTTTAAGGTCTCTTTCAGTCCTAGATCTCTGATTATAATCTTATAATTAAAGAAGAAAAAAGTAAACAGGGAGAAAGCAGGATTCAATATATTCTTAACCACACAGATATTCAGTTGGGATAGTAAGAAAGGTTTTCTTTTCTTCCTGATAATTTTTTTTTAAAAAATAATAATAAAATATAAACATCTAGTTACTAAAAATCTGATGTCAATAATGAGCTACACTATGACTTTGAAAACTGATATTTTTGCTACCATACAAAGCTAATATTTATTTAAGAAATAAAATACTTCTTCCAGCAAAGTACTACTTCTATTTGCTTGAATAAACAGAAATATTTCTTAATCTGATTAAACATTTCTACCACAAAACTACATGGTCTAAATATTATGGCACCTATATATTTGCCAAGTAAGAATTAACCTAAATGCAATACTTCTTGGAAACTCATTGAAACATGCCCATAGAATTTTTCTCTGAGTCAAGGCAAAAGTGGAAATTGTTGCATTTTCAAAATGTATTTATTGTAAATACTTTCTTTTTTTTTTTTTCCCTTTTTCTTCAGCTCTATAACAGCTTCCCAGTTTTCCATTGTCACCAGTAGGTACTCTATGCTCGTAGTTAACAAAACATCCTTTTCCTAAAGAGTGCCAAACTTCATAAACATAAAGTACCCATTGGAGCTGAATCTTTGGCAGATGCACTAGATGGTGTTTAGACAATATTACCATTATCAATTAGCACTTTGACAATTAACCCAACTCAGGATGAAAGCCTCCCGTGGCAGGTGATACAAAACTAGCAATTAAATGTTTCCATTCCTCACAGTCCAGCTGCTTTCTGCAACCCAAATTCATTAATTAGAAAAAAAAGTCAAGAATAACATGTGGAGTACTGGCTAAAGCAGTAAACTTGGAATTGACCCTCAGTTCAAATACCAGTCCTGCCTCTTTCCCACTGTGTGATTTAAAGCAAATAACTTCAACACTCAGGATGTCACTTTTCTCTTTTGTAAAATGAAAGCATGTCATGAGATGATTTCTAAAATTCCTTCCAAGAATAAAGTTCTATGATGATTTGAGCTGCTAAAGGAATAAAATTTATTATCTATCACAAAGAATTGGTAGATTTAGGATACAAGACGAGACAATATATATTTTCATATATAGTCATTGAAGTATTTTGGCAGGGGCTTGGTTATAATTATTTCTTATAAGAATTTTTTTCTCCCAATGGGGTGGGAGGGACATAAAATATGTTTCTATTAATATTTTTTTAAATAGAGAAGAAAAGGATGCTATAGATACAAAATGCTATATGTACTTTCAGATGAGACCATTTTATATTAGTTTTACTTATTTTATTTTGTTGCAAGAGACCTCATAGTGTGGGAGAATTTTGTAAACATTTGTAATGTTAAAAAAACACAACAATACATTTTTTTAAAAAGAATTAAACAGGAGAAGAGGTGGGAGTCTGGTATATTAGTAAAAATGTCATAATGTAAAAGGAAATATTTTGGAAAGAAAAAATAAAGAAAAATATAAATCAAGTCCCCTTTGCTCTTTATTCTTATTTCCTGCTGAGAATGGAATCATTCCCAGGAAAACCATAGAAAAGAAAAAAAACAAAGATAGATAAAGATAAACACATGTGGTCTGCTACTTACTAACAAGTCTAGACTTTGGATGAAGTAAGATGGGAGGTCCAACCCCAGAAATAATACCACCCTCCAGTGAACTCTCTTCAGGAGGGGCAGCAAATACCATAACAATGACCTAAAATGCCCCAATCCCAAGCTTTGACACAAGGGGGAAAAGACCTGATTCTTCACACAGGGCCTGCCTGAGAAGTTGGACAGATGTGAAAAGTTTTGATTTAGATTCTCAAATACCCTTACAAATATCACCATGTTGTAGTGACTCACTTGGGAAATTCCTAAATTCCATAATATATCAATACATTGGGGAAATAGCTTTGAAGATTAAAGAATTAAATGGTTTCCTTTTTAAATTTGTCAGACACACAAAAATAAAATAAAATAAAACTGTCTGATACAAGGGCAGCTTACTTCAAGTCATTTGCATGTCTAAATTTTTAACTTTAGTAATTGACTCAGAAATTACTTTGACCATTAAGGAAAAGTTAGCATACATAACTTACCATCTTTCTGCAACCTCCACATCAACATTTCCATTACTGAATGTTCTCCTTGTTTACAACAGGAACAAATGGGTATGAGCAAATATCTGGCTATGTTATGCTGTCATACTAGATCCATGATAGGACCAAGAGTTGTCAGCCAGATAATTGGCTTACTACATCTGTTTCATATAACTTTGCCTTTTTCCTGGTGTACTCTAACTTTTATCCATAGTTTTTTCCTTTATTTTTACTTAATAATTTTCTTTTTCAAATTACACATAAAATAAAAAAACATATAAAACATATAAAAAAACAAGATTTTACTTTCTAACTATGGACATGACAGCTTTTTCCTTCAATTTTTTTTCTCTCTTTTTGTAGTTTTTTATTTTTCCTAATACATTCAAAGAGAGTTTTCAGCATTCATCTTTGCAAAACCTTGTCCCTTTCCCCTAGACAGGAAACAATCCAATATAGATTAAACATGTGCAATTCTTCTAAACATATTTCAATATTTGTCATGCTGCACAAGAAATAAATCAAGTCAAAAGAGAGGAAAAACAAATAAGAAAAATAAACAAGCAAACAAACAACAGCAGTCCCCAAAAAAGTTGAAAATACAATACTTTGATCCACATTCAGTTTCCATAGTTCTTTCTCTGGATGTGAATGGTTCTTTCCATCCCAATTCTATTGGAATATTGAATTGCTTCATATGAAAAGAGCCAAGTCCATCACAGATGATCATTACATAATCTTGTTGTTGCTGTGTACAATGTTGTCTTGATTCAACTCACTTCACTTAGCATTAGTTCATGTAAATTTTTCCAGGCTTTTCTGAAATCAGCCTGCTCATCACTTCTTATACAAAAATAATATTCAATTTCATTCATATACCATGGCTTATTTAGACATTTCCTAACTGATGAGAATTTCCAGTTTCCTGTCACTCCAAAAATTGTTGCTACAAATATTTTTGCACATAAGGATCCTTTTCCCTTTTTCAACCACCTCTTTGGGATACAGACCCGGTAGAGAGACACTGATAGATCTCAGAGTATTCACAGTTTGATAGTCTTTTGAGCATAGTTTGAAATTGCTATCCAGAATGGTTGGACACTTTACAACTCCATCAACAATGAATTAGTGTCCTGGTTTTCCCAAATTCCCTCCAACATTCATCCTTATATTTTCCTGTGATCTTAGCCAATCTGAGAGGTGTAAAATGGTATTCAGAATTGTCATAATTTAAATTTGTATAGTGATTTAGAGAACGTTTTTCATATAACTAGAAAAGGAAAATATAGTTTTCCATATTCATTTTTTAAGATTTTTGAGTTTCAGATTTCTCTCTCCCTCCTTTCCCTCTTCCCTCTCCTTGCCAAGACAGTAAGCAATCTGATAGAGGTTTTATATATATATATATATATATATATGTGTGTATATATACATATGTATATATATATATGTGTATATATACACAATCATATTAAACATTTTCACATTAGTCGTGTTGTGAAAAAAAGACTCAGAACAAAAGGAAAAAAAAATCATGAGAAAGTAAAAAGAAAACAACAACAAAAAAAAAAAGGAAAAAGAATGCTTCAATCTGCATTTAGACTCCATAGTTCTTTCCCTAGATGTGATCAGCTGAGAAAAGCTAAGTCTATCTTCATTGATTATCACACAATGTTACTGTTACTGTGTATGATGTTTTCCTGGTTCTATTCCACGTAATATCAGTTTATTTAAGTCTTTGCGAGTTTTTTCTGATATCCACCTGGTCATTATTTCTTATACACAATAATATTCCATCACACTCATATGCCACAACTTGTTTAGCCCAATTGATGGACATTCCTCAGTTTCCAATTTTTTGCCACCCCAAAATAAGCTACTATAATTATTTTTTGTACATGTCACTCAAAGCTTTACCTCTTTCTTTGAGAATAGTAATTAAATCAGTACTGCTATAACTGTAGAAAGAGCAGTTAATGAACCTATGGCTCCAATAAATTTACCTTCCCTGGCTACTCCATCCCTATAAGTGTAAACTCTCCATTTTTGAGTGAAAATTCTTTAAGAGCAAGAATATATTCTGCATCTCTTTTTTAGGTAACACCCTAGTGTGATAATTAGCACATTTAAAGCTTAAGAGCCTTAGTGGGCCTTAAAATCTCCACAGATCCCCTTTCTTTAGTTTTTAGGAAATGTATTTTACCTTAAAAGTTGTGAGTTCAGTCTCGGTCTCTCTGTCTGTAGACTCTCTTTTCCTGTCCCTGTCTCTGTCTCTGCATCTCTCTCTGTGTCTTTCTTTGTATCTCTGTCTCTCTATTTCTGTCTGTCTCTCTGTGTGTGCTAACTTTACATTTATTTATATTTCTAATTAATCCCTGACCTCTGTGTGGAGGTAAAATTCAGTTTACTAGAAATACTTGGGGAATGAAACAATTTAGGCTATATTATAGCTTGCGGATAGGGTGGTATTGAAGGAGGAAGTAGGAAAAAGAGCCAAACTTTATTGATTTATTTTAGACCACACCTTCTGCTTCAAAATACTGTTCACCCACAGCCAATAACACTATTCTACATTTCCTTTCTTTGGCACGACTTAGTCTAACATTTGTTTCTCAGGCATATGCTTACTCTACCCTATCAAATGATTGAAATTTTTTTGGTAATTTATGGAGGACGCTGAAGAATTGCCCAAATTTCCTCAATCTATTATAACCCAATTCTTGGTAACAACACTTCAATTAAAGGAACTTTTCCACAAGTAGTCTTATGAGTAAGATTGGTTGAACACCTTGAAAAGTCCTCCACAGCCTAGGTTTCATTTGCAAGGGAGGCAAGGAAGCTTTGCCAGAATGACTGTTACATTCACATGATAAAAATAAAAACTAGTCAAATGCTGTATTTCTGAAATTTATTAATAAAAATAATACATGTTTTGAAAAAACTATAAACCATATTCTTTATGAAAATGCAAGCTAATAAATGTAAGGGGGGATGCATTCTTGTTCATTAAAAACTTAATTTTTTATTAAAATGTTTGTTAGCCTAAATTCCCTACAAATCATGAGTAGATAATTTTTTCAAGGGACTAATTAGATCAAAAACACAATCACAATGCAGTCAGGTGGCAAAGGGAATAGAGGGTCTGGAATCAGGAAGGTCTGAGTTCAGATTCAGCTTTAGTTGCCTCATTTGTAAAACTGTAACAAACTCATAAAGTTGCTGGTGAGATTGGAATGAGATGATATTTGTAAAACATTTCAAACACTGATTTACAAATCACAGATCAAACATAGTAGGTATATAAATTATAGTTATTATGATGATTTACAAAAAAATAAAACAATCCTTATTTGAAAAGAGTTTATAATCTAACAGGGAGAAACAAGAAGAATATATAATAAAAATAAATTTAATAAATACACACATACAAGCAAATGTATGCATATGAACACCATATTTTGTGTTCAATTTTAGTCTACAATTTTTGATATTTAAAAAGTAAAACAACCAGATAGGTGAAATGTCTCAAATCAATGGTATTGAGGATTGAACAACAGTAGTTTCTGCTCTCCCAAATTACTTTGTACTTAAATTTTATACAAATACACACATGTGTACACATACATAAACACATACATGCATGCATGTACATGTGGAAGTTGCTTTAAACATTTTATATTTAAATCACATGTGTGTATATACATACACAGAAACATGCACATATCTGTATGTGTATGTGTGTTTAAAATCATGATTCAACAATTACATTCAACAGTTCTTTCATTCCCTAAAGATGAATTTTATCCTTGGTTTAAGTATTTCAAATTCATCAACTCAGCCATTTATCTTAACCATTTTCTTTTTTATATTGTCATTAACTATTTTTGATCTGTCTATTTCAAACTAAAACTTTTCCTTGGCAGAACAATAGAAGGCTTTACCCATGTTATGTTATTATTTATAATATAAATTTATTAATTAGTAATTCAATTATTTTAGCATATATTGTTTTAGATGCCTTAAAAATGCTTAACCTTTAATTTTGAAACCAGATTTTTTTAATTTGTAAAAAGATGTATTAAACAAAAAATACATTTGTATTTTTTTAATTCATCCCAAAGGCTTAATGGGAAAAAATTGAGAAAACAGAGAGTATATGTTTATAAACAACAAGAAATAAATGGCAAATAAGGGTAATTCAAAAAAGGACTGCCAAGTGCCAAATTTAATAAAAGACTGCAGTACAGTTGGCAGTCAACCTTCCTAAAGTTACACAAATATACACCAACACCAGAAAGAAAACATTATCTATACATAGCTTGGTAATTTCAATTTCTCATGCAATGTTTGTGTTTCCAAGTCTCACAGAAGTCTCATCTTCCAAACTGACTGCCTTAGGCAGGAGTTGTTACAAATCCTTGTACTTAAAATGCCAAGTACAATGAAGGAGGAAAAATCACTACAGTAAAAATTGGCAATGACTAGTCCCTCCTCAGGGCCCACACTCTTGGGGTTGGTGTATTCTTTTGCTACTTACACGAAATACGAATAGAATTTAAAAGAGTTTGCTCCCCTGATCATAAGTGGCTGTTATTCTGTCCCAGAAAAGTCTGTTCTTTAAGATTAACATGGAAAAAGATCTCACTATTATGACCCAAGGCAAGAATTTTTCTAGGTATTACTGATGAATCTATCTATGCTTCTAGGCACACCTTTGATGGAAACTATAGAAGCACCAGCCAAACTTACAGTCCTTATAACATTTCCAAAGGGCTCTGAGCCTTCATACTACCGTCCTAATTACTGGTTACCTAGGCAGAAAATGGTCTCCCCATTCCCAGTCTCTCCCTAATTTCATTGCATTGTATAATATAAAATCATTTTTGTTAGTTAGAGATCCCTTGGGGTTTCCCTATTTCCTTTAGTATAAAATAAAAAATTTCAAGCTGGTATGTAAGAGTCTACAATCAGTCTCTGATCTAACATTTTGTTGTTGTTATTGGATACCTACCATTCACTATGTGCTATACACTGTGCTTGACCTGGGAAAAGAAAGATAAAAATGAAAAAGTCCCTGCTATCCAGAGACTTGCATTTTACCAATATATACTAATACTAATATATTATAATCACTAATATATAGTAATATTCACATTAGTATATCAATACATATTTATATACCAATGAATAATTATAGTCATACATTAATATTCAACAATATTAATGACACATTTATATTAGCATATTATAATATATGTATAAATTAAAAAAAAAAAAAAATATATATATATATATATATATATGTAAATTTAAAGGTCTGCAAAAGTGATCCATCCATTCTTAGCAACCTTTGAGGTAAATTATTATATATCCAAATTAAAGGGAAACACAGACATGGAGGTTAAACAATATGCCTGCAGAACACAACTAGTTACTCTCTGAGACTGGAATCAAACTCAAGTCTTCCTGACTACAAGTGCAATATTCTGTCCATTGTACTGCCTAGCTGCCCATAATAAAATTTTAAAAACCATTGAAAATCTGCTGAATTTAAAGCAACAACAGCATTCTTTATCTAGTCTTCCAGCAAAATCCTTTATGTTGTTGTTGGTTTTGGTAATGATATAAACTTGAAAATATTTAAGCCAGCTTCATGTTGTCAGTCACTACTTTTTTTTTTAATATGCTTAAATTATAAAGAAAATATTCACCAGGGATGAGTTCATCACAACAATCTATGCTATATATAACATTTCCTTATAATGAACCCCTTTAGTTTCTTTAGTAACAAAGCCCTTTGAACAAAGATCATGTCCTGGCCCATGTTTCTGGTGCATGACACTTCACTGTGAAGAACATTGTATTGGGAAGCATTTTTTGCACTTAACCTTTCATTTTGAAATTACCTATCTAAGAAGGGTTTTGTTGTCGCATTTTGAAAAGGTCATAACAAGGTCCCAGAATGTGCCTTTCTAATAGAAAACTCAGGAGAGCTCACAATCACATAGCATGTTAAGGTCTACAGAGTACATTTCTCACAACAAATCCATGAATAGGTAGGGCAAATTTTATCATCAATCTTATTTTTTAGATGGGAACACTGAGGGTCATAGACATCAAACTAGATGACCAAAGTGATACTTAGTGGACACCAGAACTGGAATTTGAATTCTGATCCTTTTTAACCCCAAATCAAATTATTCTATAGATTCTCAGTACATAAGCATTAGCTGATCATGGGAGACTCACATCCATCCCTTCTCTCCACACATTTGGCCACTGCTCTAATTCATATCTTCCTCTTACCTACACCATTTTAATGGCTTTTTAATTGGTTGTGCCTTTGTCCAGTCATTTGCCTTTCTAACCTATCCTTCATATAAATTGTCAGAATCATGCTATTGAATCACAAGTGGTAGGTAATAGTTTAGAGCTGGAAAGAACTTTAAAAGCCATCTATTTCCATTTTTTCAATTTAAAGATCATAAAAATGAAGGCTATGCCAGAGTCAGCAAAAGCTGGGTCATGAGAGCTGAATATTAAATTTTCAACATGATCATTATACCTCAGAAATTGGCAAATCTATAAATCAGAGTCTGATTTATCATATCATTGATTTTCTGTACTTAAGAAAGTGATTGAGAAACTGCTAATAATATAAATTAAACTTAGAAGCATTTTGTAAATTTTTTTCTGGATAGCCTGTTGTTAAACATTTACTATAACACCGCTTTTAGGATTAAGGTCAAAGAGAATAAAATGACTTGCCCAAGTCATACAGCGAACAAATGGCAAGAAGATAATTTAAATTAAGATTCTTTATATCTACATCCAATGTTGTTGTTGTTATTTTTTTTTAATCCCAAAACATTGCCTCTTCTTGACTGTCATTCCCCTAATCAAGAATTTATATCATCTCTCTATTACCAATAGGATCAATTACAGTCTTCCGTGGGGAATTCCATAATCTCACTCGAGGATATTTAATTTTTTTTTCTAGGATATATAAATTATTCCTCTTTGAATCCTCTGTGCTCCAGGTAAATTGATCATCATAATCTTTCCCCAAACTCAATTTTCCATCTCCCACTCTTTGTCTTTGTATAGATTATCTGTTTCCTGCAATGTAATCCTTCCAAAAAGCTCTTAAAAACTTTCATTCAGAGTTCAAGGAACATCTCTTATTTTAAAACTTTTCATATTTATATGTTGAATTTTCTCTCCCAGATATAATAAATTTCAGATACTTGAGAACAGCAATTGTTTTTACTTTGATATTTTAATTTATAGGAAAATTTTATTCAATATTATAATTATTGCAATTTAATTTAATCACTTATGATTATTACATATATTATATTATACTCATTATATGTTATAATATATTAATTTTAACTAATTTAATTATGTAAAATAAAGCACTGCAATATCATATAATTATATAATAAATATCAATTATAATTTAACTATAATAATTTGATTCATAGAATAGAATAAATAGAAATATTTAATATTTAATTTATAGGAATAAATACATTCCTATAAGAGAAAGCACAGCAAATACACTTAGAGGCAGGAAGAACTGGGTTCAGATCCCAAGTCAGAAACTTGCTTACTATGCGCCAAAATTTAGTACAATGCTTTGAATGCAGTAGGTGCTAAATAAAAGTTTGCTGATTGGTCTCCATATGGCATCTTCAAAGGCTGTACCTCACACTACAAACTTGGCAAATCTCCCAAATCAGAAAGGGTTTGATTATATTCCTAATACTATTTCCTAATGACCGAATGCTAACCAGTAGAGTGCTATCCAGAACACTAAAGTAGGTAAGTCTTATTATTGACAAGTTGAGAGCAAAGTGATAAATTATTTGTCAACCTATAAAACAGGGATTTGAGGTTTTCTTGGGAGGTGTATTTGTTTTTAATACAACTGCACTCACCATATATTTAACATTTTCCTGGCTATAGTCTAAGATACAATGTATCCAGAATTCAAAATTTAAAAATATCTCAAGTCAAATCAAAAGGAATTTTTTTCCATCCCTCCAAAAGTTATTGTTGTGTTGTTTATGTTTTAATTTTAGTACATGAAAAAGCATAAAATGCCTCAAAGGGGGAAATGTATTATAAATATCAAAATTGCTTCATTACAAGTTGTGACATATTTAATCCTCTTTATCAAGAACATATTCTGTTTATTTTTCCTGTTTTGATCTATCTGCTTTTAATATGACTAAGAATACTGAGAGAATGTGTTGCCTTATGCACAAACCATCTGGTGCCAGGATATGGGAAAGAGAATTTGTAACCTTCATAGACCCAAAACTACTTCAAAAATCTCCACTGGGATTTTTCAGAATTTCCCCTAAAGATCCCAGGGAGTACATTTTAGATGACAGAGACAAATGGTTTTTCCATCTTGGATTTTTCTTTGGAATAAAAATATATGGATGCACAGTGTGATTTTTCTATACATTAAAAACACTGTGTTCTCCCATCAGTTATCCAGCTTCTCTGCCACTGCTGTTAACCTGGTTCTTCTCAGACACTTTGTTCCCAAATGTCCTTGCAAATGCATTTCTTTTGCTGGTAAGGTACTTATTTTAAAGCTATTCCTGCCATGCTATTACAGACAATGTCAACTAAGGGGAAAACAGGCACCTTGCAAGTTTGGAGCCAAGTGATCCTTAGGTGATATTACCAGTGAGTTTAGTAATTATCATTATATCCCATTCATGTATATAACAAAAGAGGGAATCAGAATAAAATACATTAGCCAAGGAAAGAGGAGGAAAAAAAATTCCATTACATGAGAACTTAGCAAAGATGCTAGGTACTTGTCTGTGCCCTCTATGGGCTATGCAATAGACAAACCAGCTGCTTGGAATGATTTGGTTTCTTGATGCCATTGACCTGCAGCTAAGATTCAATAGAAAGAAAAAAGAAAAAAAAAAGTTGAATTTAATTCACTGCAGCTAGTTATTGTTCCAGATAATTGTTACAGTGGAATAATACCTCTGGGATGTGCTTGTGTGGAGAGAGAGATAGCTGTTGTTTTCTCACTGGGAAAGCAATTTCCTATCTTACCCATTTCAGTGAAAGGGGAAAAAATAGACTACTTTATATGGCCTCATCTGGAGAGCTCCCTTTGGGACAGCTTGAGGGGTGGGGAGGCTTTGCACATCAAAGCAACTGTCCCTAAGCCAGTAAGTAAAACCCAAGTTACAAATCTCATCAAAACCGGCTGTGTTATCAAACAAGTCAACAAACTAACATTCTCTTAGGTCTAAGCCTTCCACAAAAATCCTGATAACTCCATCATATGTCAGGTAAAATTTTCTTTTTTCTCCATGAAGAAAGCGCCATGCCCTTCTCAGGCTTTCCAAGTGCCATCAAGGTATATGTTAGAGTAACCTCATAAGTTTCCCCAAGGTGCTGTTTTTGCCCACTTTAATAACTGTTCTTGTTTCTCATCGAACTTGTTTAGCCAGAAGCTCATTGTTTCCTAAGATGAATCTCCTGGTTTGTAACAAGGAATGTTGACTACATTGCTCATTCATGCCCACTGGCAGTGTTTGTAGTGACAGCTGGCCCACATGGCTACTCCCCATCTCTATTTAAGGTGAATTTAAGAAAAGTTACTATCACATGGCAAGATAAAGAAAGGGTATGCTCCACAATAGGGCAAAAGGGCTGATTAAAATGGGAAAGAAAAATAAGAAAGGGAAAATTTGGTCTTTTCTCTGAATTCCCTGGGGTCAAGACACAAAGTAGATATCTTAATAGATGTCTATTAGATTAAACCAAATTGAAGTGAATTGAATTGCATTAATAATCTGCCTGGTCATTTTTCAAAAAGAAAAATGAGACAATGAAGTGAAAAAAGCAGTGAACGGAGCAATTTAGGGTCAGTCTCTAAGTTTAGTTTCCTCCTCCTTAGGCCAAGAGGTTGAATTAAAAGATCTCAAATGTCCTTTTCCAGAGCAAATGAGAGGCAAGTAGGAATATAGAACTGTAAAAGGAAAAGGAAGACAAATGTAAAACTGGAGGAGAGTCAGTGCAAAGAATCATTTAGTTTTTGGATCAGGGGAGAAGAAGCAGAAGATCTGATATCAGCTTAGTTCCATGATCTCACCCTTTGAGGAGGTGGTCCAGTGTGAAATTCAGGTTATGTCTAACTCCTGAGACCCACAATCTGGAGAAATCCCAGACATGTTCCTGAGATTAAATTTTCTCTATGAAATCTACTTATGGGCCACTGCCTTCCTTTGGGTCAATCTACCACATCACTCAGCCTCAGAGTGACTTTCCCCTTCCCCTATACCGCATGGTATTTCTCCTAACTCCACTCTGTTTCCTAACCCCACTTCTCCTCCTTACATTTAACTAACTCTTTTAGGCTTGGTAGCTAAGGGGATATTCCAATCTCATGGGGTACTCCCTCTCTACTAGGTAAATAAATGCGAGTTCCACTGAAGAACTTGTCTTTCATATGCTCCCCCAACTCTATTTCATATTTACCATTCCCAAGGTCTATTGTATCCTTTCATTTTGTGTGTAACATGTTGCTCCCCAAAAATCTACCTTCTTCACATGACTCAATCTCAACTTTTGTTGTCAAACCCCAAATCATAAATCATATCAGTGTATTACAGGGAAAGTCAGGCCCATATCCCATCAGAAATGTGATTTTTTTTAAATTTAATTAAGTTTTATGACCAGCAGGATAATTTCAGAAAGGCCTAGAGAGATTTGCATGAACTGACGCTAAGTGAAGGAAGTAGAACCAAGAGAATATCGTATACAGCAACAAGATTATGTGATGATCAATTATGATGGACGTGGCTCTTTTCAATAAAAAGAGGACTATGGGGAGACTTAATATAAATTAGTATTTTCACCTTTTTTGTTGTTGTTTGCCTGCTTTTTGTTTGCTTTCTCATTTTTCCCCCTTTTTGATCTGACTTTACTTATACAACATGATAAATGTGGAAATATATATTGAAGAATTACACCTGTTTAACATATATTGAATTATTTGTAATATTATATTATTATATTATTTATTATATTATTAATGAGGAGGAGGAAGAAAGAAATTTGCACACAAAGTATTGCAAGAATGAATGTTGAAATCTATCTTTGCATGTATTTTGAAAATAAAAGGCTATTATTAAAATAAATACATTTATTTTATTTTATTTTTTCAATTAAACATACAATTGTTTTTTTTCTTCTTCCCATCTTTCCTATTGAAGACAAAGAAAAAAGAATGAAACTTGTGTAAATATCCATAGTCAAACCAAAAAATTCTCCTATTGGCCATGTCCAAAAATTATCATTTATTTGTTTTTTCTATTATCATGGAATTCTTCTATTTTATTGTCATTATTGTGATTTGACATATTATCAATTCTTCATTGCTTCTGAGTTGTATATGGCAGAATTCTTTTCTTAATCTTCAATTTTTTTTCCCCACAAAGTTAAACCAACAGTAAAATTCTTCACTGACATAATTCATGTTATATTCATGAAGCAATGCATAGAGCAGAAGAATAGGAAGGCCAATAAAAACACAGACAAACTACACAGCTTAAAAAGTTACACATTGATTTTATTATATACCCTAAAGAAAAAAAAATTTGCAAATGTGATACAATATTCCCAAATTCACATATGCTCTTTTTCTATTTTACTTTGTAGAAATGCTAATTTTATTTGGAATTTGTTAAATTAAGAATCAAAAAAAAAGTTAGTGGGAGCCAAAATGAGTGATAAAAATGTAAATAGTTTCTCCTGAATTGGCTCTTTGGGGGATGACTTTATCATTTTATTCAATGGTGTTAATTTCCAGAATAGTGCTAAGAATATAGTATTTTTTGATTGACTATTGGATGGCAGATTCTTTTGTCTTGGTATACATACTATTCTTGTTCCATCATAACAGATTCTTTTCAATTCTGTGGACTATAGCATGGCAATACAGTCCTTGGCAAAGATACAGCTTGCCATTTCCTTTTTCAATGGAGTAAGGCAAACAGTGGCAAATTGACATTGATAATCACATAGATATTAAGTGTCTGACACTTGGCCATCCCCTCTGTCTTATCTTGGTTTCTCCCTTCTCAATGTCTTGTCTTTTATCTAGATTGAACCCTGCCCCTTGTCTACCCACAGAAAATTACCCTAATTCAAGATCCAATTTGAGCAGATAGTTATGGGAAAATATCAGTCCCTTCTCTAGCTAAAATTGGTATGGAGTTACTTGTCTATATCTTTAAACCCAAGTTACTCTGGCTTTCCTTCAGTGACCAATAATAGCCTCAGCCCAAGCATTAGTGGATCATTGTTTAAATTTTGATAGCTTAGAATGAGGATAAATAGCAATTATTTTTTGTTCGGCAAAAAATTCTGGAGTCTTCTCCCAGACTAATATTTTTGTGATGATAAATTGTTTTATCTTTTGTCTCAATTATTACCTAACCCATAGTCACTGAATAGGCATTGCCTGAGATAAATTGAGACTGGGAAGGACTTAATTTAAAAAGGCCAAGGGCACCCACAGCATCCTAAGCCATCACCAGTCATCTTGATTTTTGTCTTGCTACTGGACTTTGATTACTTTGGTGGAGAAAGTGAGACTAATGACTTTGTGCAACTCTGCCTCATTCAAATCCAATCCATGTGCAAGTCAAGTCATCACAGTATCCTGTACATGATAGAAACTTAATAATTACTTATTGAATTAAAATTGAATTGGCCTAATAAAAATGCCTGGAGGTGCCACAAATTTGAAATTGTTATAAAACTTCAGAGTTGAGGATGCTGCTGAATTATATGAAAAGGTAAGCTATTTCCTTTTGGCTAAATTTAATTTAATAAATATTTACTGTCTACTAGGTGTCCAAGCATAAGATGTCGTGTTTATAGCTATTTATTGCCTGCATCCGCTATTCATACATATTTTTCTATAATTAACATTCAGTTTTAAAAGTGACCTTAAAATTTTAATTGTTATTCATATTTTAGTGGGATATACCTTGGATCTGTGAATTTGTTGGCACTTATGCCTTAGTACTTCCAGAGGTGGGGGGGAACTTTCTCAATCAGTACAGAACACCTATATTACAGCTCATACACATTACAATTTAAAGACTTCTCTGAGACATTTTTAGGTTAAGTGGCTTAACCAAGATTATATATCTTGACTGATTCTCTCAGATTATTTCTTGGCTTGCTTATGTGTTTTTGTGTCCCTATGTTTGACATTTCCCATAGAGAGTAGATAAGACTTCAGTTTTATCACTATAGTATATGTGCACTCATACTTTCATAAAAGGCTATCTATCCAGATGAGATATTGCCAGTTTTTATTTGTTGGATAAACATACTGTGGTTTTTGTTGTTTGTTTGTTTTTTTTCTTTTCATTCATCCTTTATGCTAGATATATAGATAAAGATCTAGATTTGTATGTATACATGTGTTTTTCACAGTCTAGAGTAGAACATCATAGTGATTTTTTAAAACAGCAGTCTATTACTAAATAACTTAAAGGAAAAACAAATATTAAAAGTTTCTATTCCTGGGAAAATCTCAGATTGAAAGAAGGTAGCCTATGACATCATACTCATGGCCATCTCTTTTTGAAGGAATAGAGCAATGGTGACATCTAGTGTGAGAGAGCCATATGACAACACTGGGGATTTTATCCACCTGAATGAAAATGATTCATAACCCAAGTTCTGAATTATGCAGGATAGTGTTTTCTATCAGCAAAAATAACCTTTTTAACATAGCTTCCTATTAATAATAAATCATCCTGACTGGACTACTATTAAATACATCACTAAAGTGCTAGAAAGTGTGCACCTTATTTATCCTAAAAGGTTGGTAAAGGGTGAAGATGGAACAAAAGGGAATGATAAAGAGACGGCAGAAGTTGCCATTTGAGCAACAAATTGATAAGACCGAAGAAAGTTCAGAGCTTCTCCCACTGAGTTGGAGAGTTATAATTGTCCTAGGTGCAGGTTGGGGGGCTAGAAAAGGATTTGGAATATAATAATCTGAAGGGTCAAAGTCAGAAAATCATAGCTCGAGGGTCCCTATAGTAAGTATCATGTCAAAAGAAAATAAAAACCCACTAATTTTATTGTACTCTGCTAGAGATTCTTGCCAGAAAAGAGTAGACCCTTTTAGTACCCCTAGGAATAACTCTGCCTTCTCAGAATTCATTTTCTATTTGAGTCCATAGCCCGGCCTATCACTGAGAAAAATAGAATTCAAACAAATGCCTAGAATAGCTAAAGATAGCAAGTACCATGACACATCTCTTCATAATGATTTCTGGATGAATTTTCATGAAATAATATGGTCCAACATGGGGATAGATATCAGTACTAGGGTTTTCATTTTATATTACTTTATTCCCATGTCTTTCAATCCTCGGTCTCATCTAAACAAGGACATGAAAAGCAAAAAGATCACCAAAAGAATGAAATTCCACTCTCTTATTTCCACATTCTTAGACTCTTTTGCCCATCCTTAGACTCCCCTTGAACCTCTAACCCTTAACAAATATGTCCAGTGGCCTACAGAGCAGATTAAACTACTATTTCTACTATTCAACTTAGATATCAATTAAGAAGTAAGTATTGAAAAATCTAAAAAAATATATTAATAAAAAAACCTTGATTTTTATGTTTGTCTTATGGACAACACATAAGGAACTGCATTATTAAAAGTTCCTTGAGGGGACAAATTATATCATATACCTGTCAATCCTATTCTCTTGACTTCAGCAACTAGCACTGTTTGTGGTCCCATAGACCCAATGAATGAATACAGGGGTCTCTTAGCTTGAAAACTTCAAGAACTAGAATTGAATCAGACATGGACTCCAGAGAAGCAACTTTTTCCATTCTTCCTCATTGAAACAGGGCTGGAAGAGATCTCAAAGCCATTGAGTACAACTCCCTCATTTTATGGATAAGAATTACAAGGATTAGATTCAAAGAAATTTAGTAAGTTGTCCAGCATTACACAGCTAACAAGGGTCTATGGCAGAATTTGAACTCAGCTCTTTCAGTTTCCAGGTCCAGAACTCTATCCACTGTGTAGTAGCACAATGCAGTGTCTGCTACACATTTGCTGAATTGCCAATGAACATTTATTAAATGTCTTTTATGTGCCAATGCATTGTGTTAAGCACTAAGTATACAAATTTCAATAAGAGTCCTTAAGAAATGTACAATCTGATGGGGGAAGAAAGAGCAGAAAATGAAACTGAAAAACAGGAAGCAGATAGAAGTTACCCAGATTTTGGATGCAGTAAAGTCTGATCCTAGAAGGGCATCTGATAGAAATGAAGAGATGACTGGTCTTGGAACTCTCTTGAAGTTTTGGAGAGCCCTTTGCTCTGTTGTCTCGCCTTTCAATCAGAAGGGCAGAGAATTCTGAGGGTACTGATGAGATCTGGGTACCAAGGATGGTGAGTTTCCTGATAAGGAGATTTCCTGAGGGCAGGGCCAAATCCAGTCTAAAGGGCATAGCTGCAGCCACAGAAGGTGATTTTGTTCAAAATACATACTGCTACTACGTATAGAGTCATCTTGTATCTTTTTGATAATCCCAACCCCAAAATTGGGCTTTGTCCCTCAAATCCTTTGTCCTCTTTTCTTATCTTTCTTCTTACCTTCACTTAACCCTGGACAACGGCTGTCATACTTCTCTATTATTTATATTCACTAGCTATGGAAAAACTAGGAAAAGTCTCACAACCAAGCTGACTACAATACAAATCCATTTTATCCCATCTACTGCAGCAGACAGTAATTTCCTGTAATTAATTTGATATCTTTCTCCCCACAAAGACTGTGTCAAACCTATTTTTCCCTTGTTAAGCTTCTCATACCTTGCCTTCTCTCTCATTTTTTAAAACTTTGCCTCTTACTTAACTGAGAAAAAATAATATTTTTCTCTTTGAAAACAGAACTAGATGTTCATAAAAATATATACAGGTGAGGCACACTTATTATTTTAGGAGCTTTTAATTTAATAACAAATATTAAATAACCTCTACATAAAGAATTTTACGTCTAATGCAATATATTAGTGATCTTTTACATATACACACATGCATGCATACATACACAGTAAAAAGTAAACTGCACTTTTTCAAAAATCCCTAAATTGCATTGATTTACAGAGTTGAAGGAGATGTCAGAGTCTATCTGCTAATTGAGAAAATTGAGGCCATTCACATGGATTTGATCTTCTATTATCTATCTATCTATAAAGCATTTGATAGTTCTCTAACCCTCTTCCTTTTCCCCAACACTCTGAAAAAGAGGTATATATTATTCTTGCCATGGGCAACTCCTCTACCTTCACATTTGATCGTATCTCTCATATTCTTCAGCAAATTTTGTCCTCTATCTCTGTCAAATTTTCAATCTTTTCCTGTCAACTCCTTAGCTACTGCTTTTAAATATGCCCAACTCTCCATTACCAAAAAAAAAACAACCAACAAAAATCTATATCAAGCCCTTTCTCAATATCTTACTATTCCTTCCTGGATCTACACATCTAATTTCAGTCTCTCCTCTTCAGTTGTGATCTCATATCACTAATAGTTGCCTATTGAACATTTCAAAATATATGTCCTTGGGGTATCTCAAACCCAACATATCCAAAACTGCATTCATTATCTTTCCCCCAACCCTCCCTTCTTCTAAACTTTCCCATTTCTGTTGAAATCATCAATATCATTCCATGTTCGGAAATTTGACAAGTTATCCTTATTATTCTTTCCATCACACCCAATACCAATCAGTTTTCAATATTACTATTTCTATCATTACAACATCTCCCAAATTCTTTTCTCTATTCATATAACTATCACCTGATAACTCTAATTACCCAGCCTAGATTATTGCAACAATCTCCAAAGTGGTCACTCTACCTCATATCTCTTCCCTCTCATACACATTGCTGCCAGAGTAATTTTCCTTAAATATAGATCTGACTGTGTGAATCCCCTGCTCAATTAACTCCAGTGACTTCCTATTGCCTTTAGGATAAATTATAAACTCCTGTGTTTCTTTTTTAAAACCATTAACAATTACCAGCCTATATTTCCCAGTTTCACTAAGATATTTCCAGTCTACAGTCTCCACCCAAAGTGACTTCTCTTTTCTTCTTACATGGGATACAAATATCTGACTGACAAAACATCTCTCTGCCTTTGGCATTAGCCATCCCACACATTTAGAATGAATTCTCTTTACTTACACCTCACAGAGCCATTTTTTCCCCTTTAAGACACAGCTAAAGGGACATTAACTGAATGATAAATTTCTTCATCACCCAATTGCTAGTCATCTTCCTTTCAAATTATCTGGGATTTAACCACTTTCTATATATTTGTATTTATTAATTGTATATTTATCCTGAATATGGTGTTATATGTAAACTCCTTTCTAGTCTTGTTTCATTCTTTAGGCCTTTATCTCCAATTTCTGGTGCATAGTAGGCATATTAACAAATACCTGTTGAATGATCAATTTAAAAAAAACTTACTTCATATCCCTAAGTAACAATTGCAAATGGAAGCTTATGTTGTATTAATGAAAGATGAGTACTTTCTGAACACATTTGATGAACTGTCATATGGAAAAAACAGATACTCAAAGTGGGAAAACCTCCAAGCAAAACAGTCATTAACAGCACAGGTGTGGTCCTAATGAACAAACAGGGTGCACACCTGTGCTGCACTACCACCAACAATAACAAAAATATTTCAGTGATGTTGAGTATTGTGTTTTTCCAAAGGGAAAAGTTTAGTCTTCCAGTTTACAGAATCAGTGGGAAAAGAAAAAGGTGTTCATGAAACCTCATGTCCATCCTCCAGGACTAAAGCATAGTGAAATGGTATGGAAGATAAGGAAGAGCAGTGCAGTTATTGTTGAGAAAGTCATATTTTAGGAAATCAAAGATGTAGGGAGAATGTGCTCTCTAATCTAATATTTCAAATTTTATTCTTTGCCCATGCAATTTTAAGCAAGAAAATTGTATTTGGATTTTGAGGAAGATCCTGGAATTTGATAAATTGTTTCTCAGTTGACAAAAATTCCTAGGGGAGAAAACATAGGTTTTTAGAGGTAAAAGAGCACACTTTTTTGTTATACAAGGTAAAATAAAATTAATAAGTGTAAGCAATTCATCAACATTTCAATCTAAGATCTTTCAGCTTTAAAACCCAATGATTGAATGACATATATAAGCAATAGTGAGTAAGGATTTTAATAGTAATAGCCTTAGATAGGAAGAAAAGGAAATGGATATAAATATTTAGGTTACATCAGAAGCGTGTTAAAATAAAGATATTCTACATAAAACTTCAATTATTTCCCCTTTGCTCACCATACTAAATTCCATACTCACTACAGTAATATATAATATAAATAGCTAATCCTACTTGCAAATTATTGAAAGCTTTTCAGGTATCTTCTGTCATACGTGTCTTTTATATGGGTATCAGTCTTGTCTGGATTGGACCATGAACATGGTAATGAAATGAACTGTAATTCTGGATCTATGCCTTTTTAACTTTTATACCATAGTACCAAGCAGATACTGAAATCCACCTCTTAATAAATACTGTTTGATGATGGATGACAATGATCCAAAAATTATGCCATGCAATTTCCCAAATTACAAAGAAAGGTGTAAAAACTTTGGAAAGGATAACGCAAAAATTGCTATATGGATCATATGAAAAAGATTTCTTATTTTAGAGACAGACTTTATTTTAGAGGAAAAAAAAATTTATATTACATTATTAATAGAAACAGATACAGTGGTTTTTAGACCTGAGGGAGATAACACATGTGCTCAGTATTTCATCTCCAATGTTAAATCTGACAGTTTTCCATTATTAAACCTCCCCCAGGAATTTTAGATGAAAAAAATAAAACCATGTTCACCAAATGTATGCTGAAGGCAGCTACAAGATAAATGAAAAATCATCATAAATCAGATTGTTCATGGTAGATTTCTGTACCTGCTTTGGAAACCCTTACTCCTAGAGATCCATGCCATGCATTTTGAATAATTGGCAAGTCATTTTTGTGACTACAAAAATGAAGTAACGAGAAGGTGAGGATCCAGAGCAAAATGAGGCATAGCTCCTGATTTTAAAAAGGGTATAATTTAGTAGAAATTACTTAGTAATGTATCTATGCTCTCACCAAAAAGGAAAAATCAGTTTCTCTGCAGAGGCACTAAGAAGCAGATATTGATGTTGAAGGTCATATACCACAGAACAGTAATATTTAAGTGACAAGGCTAAAGCACAAGGATTAAAGATTTAAAATAGAGACAATGTGTAAAGCATTTGTAAAATCTTCATGTGCTATATAAATGTAAGTTATTGTTGTTTTTGCTAATACTGTTATTATCTTGAAGACTGTCTATTCATTTCACAACAAATTGGTTCCTTGTATACTAAAACTTAATACTTTCAATGGCCTTATCAGTGGAAAGGGACATTTGCTGAGTAAACCTATTTTCCTTGAAGATTCTAATTGTTTTAAGGTAATTATTTATATGTACATCCTAGCCAGCATTGTGTTTTTAGTATTCCACTTTATTTTAATTGTTTTTATTCTCAAAAGGATGTGCCAGAGTCAATGCAAATAAGAAGATGATTTACTTTCTGCATTGTCTTTTATAGCTCACTGTGGCATGAAGGTGTACCTAGATTCATTTTTGAAAGCTTATGACAGAAAAGTGTACTTTCTGAAAAAGCCTATTGAAAAGGGAAAGACTCAGCCATGGACTAAGTAATGATTTGAATATACCCATCTAAGAACCAATCCTCCAAAATACAAAGACTCATTACCAAGAACATGATGAAGAAATGACAAGTATTTTTTGTGACAAAAATTGATGATGACAGAGGTGTTTAAGGAGTTAAAATCTACACTATTGAGGAAAGAAATTAATGAAGTTTTAATGTCCTCAAGCATTGGTTGTATGTTCTTGGGACACAATAGTTTGATTTGGTTTGGTTATGAAAATTTGGTTTTGCTTAATAATTGCTAAATTTTGCTTTTAGTTCTAGCTGAATGATTATCAACAAACTTAATATCTCCAGGTAACTATCTTAGATGATAAATTACTCCATCACTAAAGGAAATCTTTATCCTGGGAGTTCATTCCAGTGAAATCAGAAGTTAAATTTAAATTTAAATAATAATAATAATAATAAATAGAAACAATACTAAATGCAAAGCATGAGACAATTAATATCTTCATTTTAGTATCATAATAATAAAACTACAATTTGGGTTGTTTAATAGAGAAAAGGAACCTAAATGTGGATATATTTTAAAAAGCATAATATACTTAATTGAGTTCTAAGAGACTACCAATTGACTTAAGCAGTGAGTGTGGTATATATGTCCATTTCCCAGTTAGAAAATTCTCTTCATCACTTGCCATGTGAGAAATGTTCTTTTGTCTGTAAGGAAAGAGCACTGAACATATAACAAAAATTTACAGGGCTAAACAGAGTAGATAGCAAGGAGAAGTTTAAAATATTTTGTTCCAGCTGTTAAATTAGCAGATGTGTACCTAACCATTTATTGTTGTTGTCCCATGATATTGTACCTGTTTTGAATTTCCTTTCTCAGGCCAAAAAAGAGAACAAAATGAAATGTTTATTTGTCTTGATTCATTCATCACTATGATTTGTTACTGCACAGTATCCAAGAGGCAGAATTGTCCTACCAGAGTTCATTTACAGATACTTTAGACTATGAATGTTTAAAAAATAATGATTATTACAATGAAAATATATGGAGAATTTGAAAACCATGTTAATGAAATTAATATACCTTTTAGTCTCTTTCAGGTTATCTATTTAAATTTGGATTTCTGTTTACAAAAAGATTATAACATGCTCCAGTGTTTTACCAAAGTACCTGAGCATCACATGGGTGTAGGAGCTCTTGACCTAAATTCCCAGTAAATAATGGTATAGTTGTCATGATATTCCTGGAAATGTATCTTTTAAATGGCTTGTCCTCATATTGCATCACCAAATGCAATACTTTTCCTATAATTTGAGTTTGTAATATAAAACTTTCTCCGAGCTTAATGTTTTAATTCATTTTTGTCAAAAATTCCACTGAAAATATCTCCTCCAATAAATGTTATCATTATGAATAAATATAAACAAACAAGTAAATTGTGTCTCTATCATGAGTAAAAATTCCCACTTATATAAGACTTTGAAATTTTAAGGACTTCATCATCAAGAATACTAACTTCCCATTGAAAAATCTAAATGCTGCCCCCCCCTCTTCCCAGTATTAATGTTATATCTGTAATATGATGAAGAAAATAAAAGGCATGGTGTATAGAACACTGGTCCTAGAGTCAGAAATATTGATCTTTGTAAGTTCAATTCCAGCCTCAGACCCTTACTAGTTGTGTAACTCTGGACAAGTCAATTCACCTTGTCTGCCTCAGTTTTCTCATTTATAAAATGAGCTGGAGAAGGAAATGGCAAAGCACTTGGCAAAGTGTCTTTGCCAAGAAAACACCTAATGGGATCACAAAGAGTCATACAACTGGAATGATCAACCATATGAACAACAACAACAATAAGTATTCAGTAAAACAAACATGTAGATATCTGGAAGAAACTTCCCAGATCATTTAAACCATCCTCTGATTTTACAGATAAGGACACAAAGGCTCAGGAAAGAATGACTTCTCCAAGGTTATTCACTTAGTAAGGCAAGATTTGAACCCAAGTTCTCTGACTCAAGAGCCAACTTTCTTCTCATTATATCATTATAGATTCCTAAAGACCATTTCAGCTTTATTATCTATCTTTTTTACTTTGATCCAGTCCATGTGAATTGGACTGACCCCCCAATAACTCTCCTAAATGACTTTATCAACTACATGATAAAGAGAAAAATCTTAAATGATGGAGAATTTTCTATCAATTTTTATCTCTAAAGACAAGTTAATCCCCACAGTTATCATACCCTTGCTACTCTGCACTACAGAAATATTCCCAAAATGTATGATATGACATTACCTAGTATATCTAATCTTTTCCCTTTTCTCAACTAAAATGTAAAACTCCCAAATAAAGAAAAAAAGAAGTAATTACCAGGTTTCCATTGATAAAATGAACTAAAGAATACTTATAATGAAATAACTATTCCAGTATCTCTGGTAAGAAAAAATAAAAGGATCCTAATTCTTTGATTTAACTTATTAGAAAGTTCATTGATCATCCCCAACCCCTCATTTCACAAGATGGTTATAAAAAGAAGATGGTCATAAATGTGAAAGCACTTTGAAAAAGGAAACACATACTCAGATGCAAACATGTTATCATTGTTGTGATTTAATTAGTTTTACTCCAAATTTTTCATCTCTTCTCTTAGCCCAATGTTTCAATAATAGTAGATAGCATTAGTAGGATGCTTTAAGATTAACCATAGAGGCAGAGCTAGAAATGACCACAGAGGCCATCTGTTCCACCATCCTCAATATCAAATCTTTTTTCAAGTATTTCTGCAGAGAGAGCTATTTTTCCCTTCTGGTGATAGCATCTATGAAATATATATTGACCTCTGACTACCAGGTGATTTCTCCCAAATTGTTCATTCCAAAAACTCAGGGACTGTGCCTCCTTAAAAACAATTCCATATATCCTGCCTTCCCAGTATTTTAAATCTGTGGACTCTCAAAAACTGAATTGCTGATAATGTAGAGCTTATTATACAACTCTACAGCAATAAAGGTATCCAATTGCAGGTCCAGATATCCTCGTTGGATAATCTGATTTTATCAGTTAAGAAAAAAACAATTATGATTTAATTTTCCCATAAACTCCAAACTGCTGTTTAATATGCTACTTTGTCAATCCAATTCCTTGCAGCCGAAGTCATTTTTGCTCAAAGATAACATTTCAGTTCTCATGCAGAGGAGCTAAGGAAAAGAAAAATTAAGTGACTTATCCAAAGTCACATGGTTTGTTACTGGAAAAGTCAAAACTTGAATCCTCTGGCTTCAGTTCATTTCTTCTTCCTATTTTGACATGATTTTTGTGTGTCCTTCTCCACCAATGTGTTCCATACTTTAGCATAAGATCTGGAAGAAAAGAATTTCATTTAACTAAAATTCTCTATGTTAGGTGTCATATCAAATATCACATGTTGCATAGCTTAATAAATGGTTACAAAAGAGGATAATTGGCTAGGAAATCTGATAAATTTAGTATAAATACCCATAAGAAAGAAGCAAAATTTCATATTGCTGACCCTGATAAATACCTTAAAATCAATAGGTTTCTAATGTCTTAAATTGTCTTCAAACTACTTGGGGTTTAGGGTTTTCTTTGCTTTATCATTAAGGTCAGTTAAATCCTCTTGGCTGCCCAACATCCCACTGACTGGGAATCTTGAACAGCATGGCCTCTGCTGTTCTGACAAGAGCTAGACTGTTCAGAAATGTACTATTAAGTCCTTCAGGGTAAAGCCAGGAAAGCCCTAGAGATTCTAGATGGGAGATGTATTGATAACCATCTTTATTACAATTCTCTATTTATATATATATATATATTTTTTTGCCTTTTCCATTTGTTTATTATTATTTCCATTTCTATTCACCTTTCACCTCCATAAATACTCACTCAGTGCCATATATTAGTAGTTTTTTTTCCTATATCCTAGCTGTTTACAGTCTACTTTTCTGTGTTATGGCTGGTCTTACTGGCAGAAGTGTACATGACATTCCTTATCTCTGAGCTGTGGTTGTAGCATGCAGGTAACAAGATAAATAGTCAATAAGGGGTAACATTATCAGTGAAGAGAAAAATCTATACTGGAATCTGTGGATGCTGAGGTAAAGGAACTGTGGTCCTCGCCTGAATCATGGGCTGGTTTATTCAGTATGTATCTTAGTTTATGTTATGCTTAGAGTGTTTTATTCAAGTGCATGAAACCTGTGTTTATTTATACTACTCTATAAACCATGGTTTTGTTTCCTTGATTCAGTTTCATGCAAGGCACACAAATTATATAAATAGGATTTTTGGCAGGAGTTGGATTCTTCCATCACTTTTTTTCCCTCCATTGTCTAATAGAGGCAGGGTTTAGAGGTCTATTCCTGCTTCACCAACATTATTTTACTATATCTCATTGCTTGGGTTACATTTATCCATTTCCTCTCTTTTCTTTCAGCTAACTGGTGATATGGCATGTTCCAAGTATAATTGGGATGCAATGTACCCAACTGGAATTTTTTTTTGGGAAATTTTTTACAAAATAACTTTGATCATCATTACTCTGTCTTTTGATATTAAAAAACCCTGTGAAGGAAAGAATTCCTACTAACAGAGGAAAATTTTAACCATTTTTCCCTGTCCCAAAAAAATTCTAATATATTAATAAATTATCTTAAATAAATTTAGGACTTTAAAAAAAAGAAGAAAGAAAAACTGTATACAGGATGAGGAAAATATTTTGAGTTTCCAAGCATTGAAAAAAATATAAACAGTACACATTTAGAGCCGGGCCAGCCTTTGGATATAAATCTAGAGTTTGAGGAAACCTTTAATTCCCCAGTATGGAAGAGGAAATTGAGATCTAGAGAGGTTAAATCATTTCCTAGAGGTCATATAGGTGACCTCTAGTAGTAGAGCTGAAATTCAAACTCATGGTTTTTTTTTTAGACCCTTCTTTTCATGGTACTGTGCTGCAACCCAAAGTTTCCTTGACTACAACAGAAGGAAAATAAAATCTAGCAGACTTTGCTATTAGCAAATTTAGAGAGTTCATACATTTTGCATTAAGGGAAATTGTATTACTGTTGTCTTTTCTTGAGAGAGAGAGTGAATTTAAGTGAATTGGCTAATGATAATTACCTTGGACAAACTATCATTCTATCTTTATAAAAGTAGCTTTCACAAGATTTGAATACATTCAACTAACTGAGCAGATAATTACTTGGGAAATTTCTATAATTGCAAAAAAGATTTTCAAGCATTTACACATAACCAAATCCCCCAAATTATAAGTAATAATAAAATATGGAATAAATAAATCTGACATACAGTTCTCTTGAATAAGAATGAGCCCTTGGGGATGGTTTGTCTCCTCAAGTCCTTAAGTCTGGATTTTTTAAAAGTAATAATTATTTTTAAAACAAAGTACTTAAATATATAATTTTAATTGACCCTGATAACACAAGATGTGCTTTATCTTCATTTTGACAAAACTGAAAAAAATAAGTTTACTTTTAAAACTTCAAAATTGAAGATATTACTTGAAATTATCTCCATTTTTCACTGGGTCTGACAATCCTAGATGGGTGAAGAGAGGGGATAAGCTGTTGGCCCTGTGGGATCAACATTTCTCCTAGATATCACTAGTGACATTAAATTGACAAGTAAGAGTTCCCAAAGACGCTAGTAAGCACACACAAAGTGCTCATAATTTTTCTCAGTGTGAAAGTTTTCATTTCCTCTTAGGAAAAAGAGCTGGAAACTCCTTCAAACAAGAAACTGAAAAGAGTTCAAGTAAAATTAGCAATGTCAAACAGTCATTCTAAAAAGTGTTTTCAAAAAATTTTAAACTTCAAAGGAAATATATGATATTTTGGAGGAAGAGACCTTTCCTCATTAAACCTATTTGTTTCTACTTCTTTAATCACTCAGATATTCTCTTTTTTTTCTTATTTTGTATCTTACCTTGTTTTGGGGAGGTTATTTGTTTTTATATTTCACTCCTCAAATTTCTTTCTACCCTTAAAACCATTTCACTTTATCTGTCTCTTTTACTTCTCATCTTTTAAACATAAGTACTTGTCCAATATTCTGTTCTGGTTTCTTATAGGTTCTTACTCTTTTAGTGAGTTCATCCACTTCCATACTTTTCATTTTCATCATATAAGTCATTTCAAAATCCAAATTTTCCCCTAATTTCTCCTTGGGCTCCAGGACCACATTTCTAAATGCCTGCTGAGTATTTTCCACATAATTGCAGAGTAAGGTATGCTGCTTATTTAACGTACATTTCATAGGGAGTGAATTAATGATGAAAAGAGCAAAAAATAAAATTTTATGGGAAAAAAAAGTTGTATTAATAGTCAAAAAAGTAAAAATAATTGCCTCTGTTATGAGATGATCTTGACTCCAAAATGAATAAAAAAGGGCTTTATTGTTTTTTAAATGTATATGGAGATAGAGATAGCTCTATAAATAAACACAAGAAACATTGCTTTTTATATTTGATTTAAAGTTTTAAAAGAGAAATGAATTAGGAAATCAACATAAGACTCAAATAACTTTTTGTTCAATATAGGTTTCCTCACTCGTGTATGGAAGGAAATGATGTGATAAAAATATTTTTTCTTGATTGAAAACTGGAGAAAATAAGTGTAAAGAAACCTAGTTTCAAGGTTACCAAAGGACATGAAGATAATATTGAATTCTTCAGTCCTACAGAACATTATGGATATCTCAGCTTATGTGGGAGAAATATGGGTGGGTACTGGTTACTTAAGTGAAAGCTCAGTAACTGACAAGCCACGAGGCAGCTATTTAATCCATTCAAATAGATAGTGAGCAGATATAGGGAACTGAAAGAAGAAATTGAAGAACTGAAGATGTGGCTGGGGACACTGAAAAGCTTCCTTGTAAGAGATATGGACCTGAAAGAGTCAAGTGGCAAAAAGGTTTTATTTAGATGAGTAATTCCTGATTGGTGGGAGAATCTTCTTTATTGATTTATTGATTCAATGGAAGATTTTGAATAATTTGTTCTTTATTGTCATTCAGTTGTTTTTGTTTTGTTTTGTTTTTTTGTCATGACCCATAATTAGGTTTTTCTTGTCACAGATACTGGAGTGTTCTTTTTACAACTCATTATATAGATGAGGAAACTGAGGCGAAAGGGGTTGAATGACTTGTCTGCAGTCACACATCTAGTAAAGTGTTTGAGGCCAGATTTGAATTTGAATTTTCCTGACTTCACTGTACCACCTGGCTGCCTAGAATAGGATATAATTTGTTATTTATGCATTGCCTTTAATATATTAGTATCTATTATGATGTGGTTTCTTTTATCTTTTTTTTTTAAAGAAACTTAGTTTAAAGATGTAAAAATGTCATTATTATGAGTAACTTTATAACTATGTAAATATTTATGTGTATAACTTTATACAAAAGTATCATTATTGTGAGTTGCTGGTTGTTTAATATGGGATAGATGGATGTGAATTGCTTGTTATGTAGAAAGTAAAAACATAAATGATGGGGAATCAAAAGTTAGCAATGGGGAATAGAAGTCTAATTTCTTTTAATAAGCCTACTGCTAATAAGCCTAAGAAAATTCATATGTTACTATATAGTAATTGTCTATTTTTGAGAATGATAATGTGATGGCAAATTGAAAGAGAGCTAGTCAAAATCAGAAGATGCGGAACAGGTAATAGTTATATAAATAGCATATGACAATGGTGATTAGTGATTCCATGTCATGTCACACATATTCAAGACACCGTGACACATATCACCATCACCACCCTCAATTTTGAAGGTTGGTGATAAGGGGTGAGGGGAATTAAAATTGTCTCACCCATCCTAATGACATGATTTTTCTCTGTTGGAACTTCAAACATTGGTTCCTTGGTTCCTCCCCTCCCTTCATCTCAACTTTCATTTTCCAGATATAATTCTCTCTTGCATTCAGTCAATTCTTTTCTCTAGATTTCAGGCCCTACAAAGCTAGTTCCTAATGCCATTCTTCTCTGTGTCTGTGACTCCATCAAGGCTCTGATCTCTGCTGGATTCAAGTCAACCTCTTTGAAAATATTTAAGAAGTCATGCTATTCTTTTAAAGGCTTCCAGATAAGAGACAATTTTTTTTTCTCAGTGAATATCAAATTCTTCTTCCATTTCAAACAGGTACTTTTTACACATTTGCTAAATCATGGTACATCCTTCATTACTTCTGTTACTTGCTTTTTATTTTCTGTGATTACTTTAGTTAGCTTGAAGGGGGAATGAAACATCAAATCCCTGTTGCCTCAATAAATACATGCACATATACTAATGTAATTCTCTCCTGATAGTAATCTTCCTGCTGTATCACTCTAACTATTCCTTCATTCAAAAATCTTCAATGACTGTGCCATCTACAAAAATGAAGAGTAAATTCCTGGCTGTAATGTTCAATTATATAATTTGCATGCAAGGTAGCACTTAAGTCTAATATTACCTTTTTAAAATGTTCTATGTTCCCATCATTTTCTTTTTGTCCCAGGGAGTCTTTGCTTACAACAGAATGACTCTTTTCTCAACCCTATCTTTGCCTATTGAAGTCTTCTTTTTGTAAGGCCCAAATAATGTGTCACTCCTCTGAAGAATCCACTGACAGTTCTCTGGGTAAAAGTGAATTCTTTCCAATTTTCTTTTAAATTAGTTGAAATAGGGAAGCAGAACCAAGATAAAGGAAGAGCAACCCATATGAACTCTCTTAACATCCCCCTCCAAACAATTTAAAATTAAATTCCCCAAACAAATTTTGGAGTGGTAGAGCCCCAACAAAGATTAAGGGTGGGGCATTAGGATATTTGCTGGAAGATCTGTGACACTTTTTAAAAATTAAAATTAGGCAACTAAAACCTAATGAATCTATAAAACATCAAGAAACAATGAAATAAAATGAAAAAGATAAAATTTGAAATATATCATAAGATTAGCTAAGCAAGGGAATATATCTAAAGATATTAAAGAATTATTATGCTGACTAAAAACTATAATCAGACAAAGAACCTAGATATCATATTTCAAGAAATCATATAGTAAACTGCCCTATTATCTTAGATCCAGGGGGCAAAATAAAAATTAAAAGAATCCACTGATCAACTCCTGAAAATGAAAACTAGAAATATTATAGCTAAATTCCAGAATTCCCAGATCCAGAAGAATATATTTTCAAAAAGCCAGAAAGAAACAATTCAAATTTCATTGAGCAATAGAAAGGAACATATAGGATTTAGCAGCTTTTACATTAAAGCAGTGAAGATATTGGAATATGATATTCTGGAGGGAAAAGGAGTTCAAAATACAATCAGGAATAACTTATTCAGCAAAACTAAGCACAGTCTTTTAGAGAGGAAATGGATATTTAATGAAATAAAGGTCTGATTTTTTAAAAAAGCAGAGTTGGATAGGAAATATGATATTCAAACACAAGACTCAAGAAAAGCAAAAAGGATAAACATGAAAGAGTAATCATAAAAGACTGAATAAAGTTAAACTGTTTAAATTTTATATTGGAAGATTATACACACATACCCACAAATCTTAGTTGGCATAAGAACTTTATAATGTGTGAGACACTTAAAAGTAGTCTACATAGATAGAGGGCATGAGTGTAAATCAATTATACTAGGAAAATTTTGAAAAAATTAAGGAAGGGGTGAAAAAGAAGAATATTGGGAGAAAGGGGAAGAGAGGGACAGGGAAATTTGGTACACAATAGAGGGGAGAATGGGGGTTGCAGGCAATACTTGAATCCCACTCTCAATGGAAATGGTTAAAAGAAGAAATAAGTTTATAAGTTTATAAATACACACCAAGTTATGTAGAAAAATATATCTTACCTAAAAGGGAAGTAGGAGGGGAAGAGGATAAGAGAAAAGAGGGAATGACAAAAAGATCAATGGATTAAGGGAGGCAGTGATCAGAAGAAAAACAGACTATTGGAGAGGGAAAAAAAAAACTAAACAGAAAAAAAGGGTGGAAGGAAATAGACACTAATCATACATTCCCCAATTGGTAAACAATAAATTACAGCCTTCAGAAGAAAAAATCAAAGCTATCTATAATCATATAAAATACTCTAAACCACTATTCATTACAGCAGTGCAAATTAAAACAATTCTGAGATACTACCTCAAAACCTATCAGAAAGGATAAATGCTAGAAGAGAATAATGAGTATTGATAGAAATAAACCATTAAAAAATAATCAGAAGAAAGCAAAAGGAACTTCCAGATGACATAGGCAAATAGGGAAATGTTGTTATCTTTAACAACCTACCTAATTTTAAAAATCTACCTAACGAAATTTATAGTTTCATATACAAATATTTTTGGTTCTTCAACATTTGTTGAAATATTCACGATTGTTCATTTTGTTAAATTTATAATGAATTTTATTTAATAAATTAATTGAAATTCTTTTCAGATATGGATTGGACCAGATAGATAATTTCTAAGATCCCTTCCAATACTCAAATTCTGGGATTCTGATTCTAACAGTTCTTTGCCTAATCATTGACTTTTATCTCTTCCTTTTATCTAGATTAGGAGACAGTGTGGTGCAGGAGAAGTAACACTGACTCTAGAGCCAAGGGATTTGGGTTCAAATTCTGCCTCTAATGTTTATTAGCTATATGACCAAGGGCAAGTGACCTCACTCATCTAGGTCTCAGTTCCTAATGCATAAAATGAAGGGGCTAGACTCATTGACTTCTAAGGTCTTTTTCACCTCTGATTTGAATACCCTATGTCTTTCTCTTCTACTGGAAGGTAAGTCCTTATGATGAAACAGTATACATTTTTGCCTTCACATATACAATGACCAAGAGTGTGTTTCAAAAGTAACAATTGCTCAGTAAACAGTTATTAAATTGAATTAAATTATTAAATTGAGAAGAATATCAGTGAGAAAAATGCTAATTCTGAAAAAATGTAGTTTTTTCACAAAAATAGTAATAGGATTGAAGGATATTATCTTTATCCAGCCATTATTTTCATTGTATAATGCAAAAAGATTCAGAATGAAGATATTCATATTGTCTGGTTTATTTTTTCATAGACTATTCAAAACAAAATTTGTATTTTTAAAAAGTATAAGCATAAGAATAATTCTCTCCGTCCTCCCTCATTTTCCATGAACTTTCCTATATCTCCCGACGGGAGAGTCTACTTCTCATTGAAGAAAAAAAAAAAAAACTTTGGGGAAGTAAAAGGAAAGCTGTGTCAGCAGGCAAGCTCTCAGCCCACACACTGACATAAGGATGGCTGAGAATAAAATCCATGTTTTATAGTTCATTCCCCAGGAAGGGCTCCTGAACCATCCAACAAAGGCAGAACACCAAATCATGCTGTAAATAGCTTTGGGCAGATTTCTCTTGAGCAAAACATTCAAGGTCAGAATGCCATTGCTAACTTAGTTTTCTATTTTTCTGAGCAGATTTCTTCCTGATACTAATTGCCTTTATAAATCACCCAAGTAGCTGCTCAAGCATGGAGATCAGAATTCCACCTGCCCAGAATCTCCTGAAGTAGTTGGTATAAAAGAAATGCTTTCCATTTTCAACTCTAGCAACATGTGCTTGCCTGAAAATCAGAGGCAGCTTCTGAAAGGATCTGAAGTAGGAAATGTGTTTTCTTCATTGCTGTGTTTGTTTCTGTGGTTGTGGTAGTAGTCAGATAAAGACTGGGTGACATTAAGACTAAGTAAACAAATGTCACATCTCTTTTTTCAGCAGCTATAGCATCTTTCCTAGTATATACCTTCCCTTGCCAATACTCTCCCTGAAAACATAACTGCTTAAACTATTTAACATAAATTGTATAGCTTTTCACTTTTCCTTGAAAACAAGGTTTTTCTCCTTTAATCATTTTAGTGGCACTTATATCCAATAGAATCACCATTATTTACTTATATTCTAAGGAGTCAGAATCTTCCCCTTATTTCATTTTACTTGATTTAACTCCATTTTTCCAAGATAAGAACTCTCATACAAATAGTGCTTTTATTTTCTTCTGCTTTCAGTTTTTAAAATAACAATATTTATTCTAGAGAGAAGGATGTTGGTATATTTTGAGGAAGAGGCAAGTCAATTGGAGTTAAGTGACTTATCCAGAGTCACACAGCTAGTAACTATTAAGCATCTGAGGACACATATGAACTCAGATCTTCCTGATTCCAGACCAGTGTTTTATCCACTCCACCATCTAGCTGCCCCCGTTCTATCTTTTTGAGTCCCCCATCTGGATTATGTTTCTCAATTATGGATCATGTTTCTCAATATCCTAAAGCAAGTAAAACTATTACTTTATTCCTTTTTTGTGGTTTTAACTTCCCTACTAACTCTTGGTATAGAGATGACCCTGAGTTCTTAAAGGCTATGGAGAGATAGCACAAACTAATAGGTTCTATTTATTTGTGAAGGGTTCAAAAATGTGCCTCATGATAAAATATAAGATTTTTTATCCATTGAACAGTCTAGCTACACATGGAAAAGCTTATTTCCAGGTTGACTAATGGGCCATGAGCATTTGGTCCAATTTTTAAAGACTATTTATTAAATGGATAGTAATCTGTATGTGTGGATGGACTATCTACCCTCCCCCAAGCATAAATTATTAATACATTGAAATGATACCTTTTAATAGCAAAATGCAAAGAGCTTATAAAGTATTTTTCTTCTGAAAATCTCTGGGTTTCTCTTGCATGTTATAAATGGTGTAGAAGTCCTAGGAGGTCACATTAAGGCACAGAATTATAAATTTAGAACTGGGAAAAATATTAGAAATAATCTTCATTCTGATCACTGGATCATAGAAAGATGAAAGGGATTTCTAAAGCCATCTAGTTAAACATAATCTCCCGATTTTATAGATGCATAAGCTGAATCCAATGAAGATTAAATGATTCATAACATCATAAAGGAAGTAAGTAGAAGTGGCAGTATTTAAATCCTGAGGACTCTGACTCCAAAGCCATAATTCTTTGTATTCTACTCTGTTATCACTTCATTAAGATATATCATCTCTATTCTGGAGAGCAATTTGGAACTATGCTCAAAAAGTTATCAAACTGTGCACACCCTTTGATCCAGCAGTGTTACTGCTGGGCTTATATCCCAAAGAGATATTAAAGAAGGGAAAGAGACCAATATGTGCAAGAATGTTTGTGGCAGTTCTCTTTGTAGTGGCCAGAAATTGGAAACTGAGTGGATGCCCATCAATTGGAGAATGGCTGAATAAGTTGTGGTATATGAATATTATGGAATATTATTGTTCTGTAAGAAATAACCAGCAGGATGATTTCAGAAAGGCCTGGAGAGACTTACATGAACTGAGCTGAGTGAAATGAACAGAACCAGGAGATCGTTGTATACTTCAATTACAATACTATATGATGATCAAGTCTGATGGAAGTAGCCCTCTTCAACAATGTAATGAACCAAATCGGTTCCAATAGGGCAGTAATGAACTGAACCAGCTACACCCAGCGAAAGAACTATGGGAGATGACTATGAACCACTACATAGAATTCCCAATTCCTCTATTTTGTCCACCTGCATTTTTTATTTCTTTCACAGGCTAATTGTACACTATTTCAAAGTCCGATTCTTTTTGCACAGCAAAACAACTGTTTGGACATGTATGCATTTATTGTATTTAATTTATACTTTAACTTATTTAACATGTATTGGTCAACCTGCCATTTGGGGCGGGAGAAGGAGGGGAAAATTAGAACAAAAGGTTTGGCAATGTTGTAAAATTACCCACGTATATATCTGGTAAATAAAAACTATTAATTAAAAAAAGATATATCTCTTTTTTTTTTTTTTTTAATTTTTTATTTTATTTTATAATTATAACATTTTTTGACAGTACATATGCATGGGTAATTTTTTACAACATTATCCCTTGCACTTACTTCTATTCAGATTTTTTCCCTTCCTCCCCCAACCCCCTCCCCCAGATGGCAAGCAGTCTTATATATGTTAAATATATTACAGTATAATTTAGATACAATATATGTGTGTAGAACCGAATTTTTTTTGTTGCACAGGAAGAATTGGATTCAGAAGGTAAAAATAACAGTTTACATTCATTTCCCAGTGTTCCTTTTCTGGATGTAGCTGGTTCTGTCCATCATTAATCAATTGGAATTGGATTAGATCTTCTCTATGTTGAAGAAATCCACTTCCATCAGCATACATCCTCGTACAGTATCATTGTTGAAGTGTATAATGATCTTCTGGTTCTGCTCGTTTCACTCAGCATCAGTTGATGTAAGTCTCTCCAAGCCTCTCTGTATTTCTCCTGTTGGTCATTTCTTATAGAACAATAATATTCCATAACATTCATATACCATAGTTTACCCAACCATTCTCCAATTGATGGACAACCATTCATCTTCCAGCTTCTAGCCACTATGAAAAGGGCTGCCACAAACATTTTGGCACATACAGGACCCTTTCCCTTCTCTAGTAGTTCCTTGGGGTATAAGCCCAGTAGTAGTATGGCTGGGTCAAAGGGTATGCACATTTTGATAACTTTTTGGGCATAATTCCAGATTGCTCTCCAGAATGGTTGGATTCTTTCACAACTCCACCAACAATGCATCAGTGTCCCAGTTTTCCCACAGCCCCTCCAACATTCATCGATATTTGTTCCTGTCATCTTAGCCAATCTGACAGGTGTGTAATGATACCTCAGAGTTGTCTTAATTTGCATTTCTCTGATCAATAGTGATTTGGAACACTCTTTCATATGAGTGGAAATAGTTTTAATTTCATCATCTGAAAATTGTCTGTTCATATCCTTTGACCATTTATCAATTGGAGAATGGCTTGATTTCTTATAAATTAAAGTCAATTCTCTGTATATTTTGGAGATGAGGCCTTTATCAGAACCTTTAACTGTAAAAATTTTTTCCCAATTTGTTACTTCCCTTCTAATCTTGTTTGCATTAGTTTTGTTTGTGCAGAAACTTTTTAATTTGGTGTAATCAAAATGTTCTATTTTGTGATCAATAATGGTCTCTAGTTCTCCCTTGGACACAAACTCCTTCCTCCTCCACAAGTCTGAGAGGTAAACCATCCCATGTTCCTCCAATTTATTTATGATTTCGTTCTTTATGCCTAAATCTTGGACCCATTTTGATCTAATCTTAGTATGTGGTGTTAAATGTGGGTCCATGCCTAGTTTCTGCCATACTAATTTCCAGTTTTCCCAGCAGTTTTTGTCAAATAATGAATTCTTATCCCAAAATTTGGGATCTTTGGGTTTGTCAAAGATTAGATTGCTATTTTTATTCACTATCTTGTCCTGTGATCCTAACCTATGCCACTGATCAACTAGTCTATTTCTTAGCCAATACCAAATGGTTTTGGTGACTGTTGCTTTATAATATAGCTTTAAATCAGGTACACTTAGACCACCTTCCTCTGACTTTTTTTTCATTAGTTCCCTTGCAATTCTCGACCTTTTATTCTTCCATATGAATTTTGTTGTTATTTTTTCTAGGTCATTAAAATAGTTTCTTGGGAGTCTGATTGGTATAGCACTAAATAAATAGATTAGTTTGGGGGATATATCTCTGATAAGTAAATTCAACAATGGAACATTTGTATAACACTTTGTAAATTACAAGTGACTCACAGTGGCAAGGTATGGTTATTAAGATTATTTACTTAAGTGTCATTCATATTAAAATCCTCTTTTTAAGAAAAGGAGCAAGAATAATTATATCACTTCCCCAAGAATACAGCAAAAATCAGCAGTTGATTTCTCAGGATTATGTATTAAAGTTAGACCATGAAATAATAACCTGGGGATTTGTAAAAGTTAATTAAATTTCAAAATGGGCTTAATTGGCAACTTAAGTCTTTGAAAAAATCTGTCTTATTCTGTTGTTAGTGGAGATGGAGAAACAGCTGGTCAGCATGCTTTATGAAATAACCCTTAATATGCATGAAGACAAAATCAGCTCTTGCTTCAGGCAAAATAATTCTTGTTTCTCTACTTCTATTCATAAAGTCAACTTTTCAATTATGTAAGGATGTTATTGTTTTATGTAATAAAAACTCAATTCGGGTAAATTTAATTTTGTTTGAAAAATGATCTTTGTCCTATGTATATAAGATTTTGTAGTGTCTGTGTACAATGTACTATATAAATATACACCAGACCCTCTAAAGAATCTTGCAGTATAGAATATGGATCCCTCTTAGGGTAGCCAGAGGCCCTCTGTCTGAGCTGCCAGGAGAAGGAGCCTTGTAAGAAAGAAAATACAGCCTTTCCAATAAGATAAATAATTTTCCACAGAGGACTGATTTTAAATCAAATTTCAACTGTGTGCTTTTGTGTATGTATCCCAAATTGATTTCATTCATATGGAGGAATTTCCTTGGGTTCAAACTGTATTTACTAACATAACAGTTTTGCTTACAATCTTAGAGAATGGCCAGAGAAACTAAGAGGTAAAATAACTCAGCCAGGGTCACATAGTCAATATATGTCAGAGAAAGGACCTGACCAGACATAGCTTCCTGACTCTCAAGCCAGGCTTTCTATTCTAAGTTTCTTCTGTATGTATAAAATAGGACAAAGAGAGTATTCCGATTATTTGTTACGGGAAAAAAAAGAAAGCAGAAGAAAGATAGCCTCAGACCTCAATAACTTTATACTCTAATGAGGGAAGACAATTAACAAAAGAAAACCCAAAGCTTGAAGAGGGGTGAGTAAGTTTGTGGGGTCATGGCAGGTAAGTACAGAAAATGAAGGTTGCTGGTCTGGGCCCTTTTTCAACATGGACACTCCAGGAAGAACTTTTCCAGTGGGAGAAGTAGGCAATAAGAAAGGAGGAAGAAGTAAGCAATTTAGGCAAGGTAGAGAAATCTGGAAAATGAAGGATGGCTAATTTGAAGCATTTCTCAAAGTTGATGTTTTTGTCAGTATTCATTTTCTGGTGAAAGATTTGGTTAATGGTAAGAACATAAGGTTAGAAGGACCCCAACAAGTGAATAGAACTCTAAAGAAATCCCAGTTTTTTTGATGGTGAATGTACCTCATTTGATTCAACTTGCCTCTATCGTTATTCAATTACAGGTCTAAAAATAGAAGAGCAATGTATTTCAGTTCAAAAGTCAATGATAAAATCTGTTATTTTGGTAACTGTGTGGGAAGTATTTTGAAGAAGTTAAGAGTGTGTAGGCAGGGAGACTAATTAGAAGGCTATTGTAATGATCCATGGGAACAGAAATAATGGCCCCATTATGGTGAAGAATATATGACTACAGAAAAGGAGAGGAAGGATATTCTACAGATAGAATCAACCCCTTTGTTATAGATAATGAATAATGGTATCCTACCATATTAGTATTGATGGCAGTTGGATAAAGAATTTATTTTTTTTAATTAAAAGAGAGTCAGCCTTATGACTTCATGTTACATACCAAATAGGTCAATATGACAGCTTTACCTAGGAAAAAATAAAGAGAGAAGTGAATAATTACAATCACTCACTTTTGTAACCAAAGATCAACTTCCTATCAGAGATTGAAATGGATAACAAATCCATGACATATTTTTTTATCTACTGTGTGCTCAACTGTTATCATCCCTTCCACCATAAAACATCATTTTAAGGAATTTAATCATGACATCCATAAGTGGATCTAAGGTTGGAATGTGGCATACAGGGCCATGACTTAGAGTCACATTTTCAAACCAAATTTGGATAAAATGAAGTGAGAGGTATACAACTGAAAACAAAACTGACAAGTGGCTGCATTGATCCTTTGGCCTTATTGCAGTAAGAGTTTGCTTTGTTTCACTAAAAGCTTTATATTTTAAATCATTTTAGCTTTTCAGTCCATTATCTCAGTGTATAGGATCCAGAATTTCTACAGTATTTTTCATTTTTTTTTATTGTTCATAGTACTAACTTATACCCTAAATTCCCTGCCATGTGGTAGGAAAAAATCGGCATAAGAGAGTTATTATGAGGAATTCAAATACAACAAAGACTTCAATGTAAAACATCACTTAAAATTTAAAAAAAAAAGTTTTTCCATGAGTTTAAGATAATTTTTCAGTAAGTTTGGGCAATACATGGTTAACAAAAATAGCTTATTGTTCTTAATTTACATAATGTACTTTAGGGCCTCAGAAAAATGAATAGATTATAAACAGCTAATTGGTATATAGAAGTCATCTCTTTTTATAGATAACATATCTCCCAGGATCTCAGATTTGGAAGAGGCCTCAGAAGTTATAAGCTTAAGCCTTATCTTATTCCTCTATTAAACATTGCAAAGTATTCTTCCATTCTTTGAAGACCTCAATTGAAAAGAAATATATCCTGGGGGCAATGCTTCTACCTAAGAACAACTCACTAATTCTAGTATTTTTTTTTTTTATGAGTCCAAGAAGAAAAATCTAATCTTTCTTCTGAGAGAAAGAGAAAGGAGGAGGAGAAAGAGGGAGATGGGACGAGGGGGGGAGAGGGAAAGGGAAAACAGAAGGGGAGAGAGAGAGAGAGAGAGAGAGAGAGAGAGAGAGAGAAACACAGAGAGAAAGAGAGTGAAAGAGACGAGAGTGAGAGAGAGAACTGTCGTATGCTTTTCTAAGTCTTTTCTACATTAGGCAAAGCCAATACTACCTTTTAGTTCTTTTAAACAATTTAAATGGAAAGCTAACTTTTCAAAAGTTCTGTGTTACGTTTTGTCTTTTCATCTCTAGCACTAAGCAAAGTACTTTGTTCATTTAGGCAGTTCTTAAATGTTTGTAAAATGTATAAACCATTCCTTGAATGCTATGATTTTCAGTTTATTCCCAATTCTGAATTTCATTCCCTTACTTAAATACATTGTTCTAGATGTAGACTGAAAGTTTCCACTTTATATATAAAGGATAGCATAAACTATTCAGATTGGCATTGAAAGCCTCCAACAATCCAGTTCCTACTTCCCAATCTCCAAATATATATATATATATATATATATATATATTTAGGTGCTACCTCCCGTGTAAAGCCTTTCTTCATAACTCCTAAAGCCCCATCAGTTGTTCATATTTATTCCCTACTCAAATCAACATGCATTTACTTATTTGCGTACAGTTTATATGAAGTATAATTTAGTCTCTTTAAGGACATGGACCATTTTTTGGTTGTTTTTATATTCTTTGTAACTTGCAAAATGTAATGTAAATAATGTTTATTGAATTGAATTGAATTGATGAATATGTTCCTGTATCCTTTGAAGTAGCAATGGAAGTAAACAAATGGAAGAACATATGGAGTCTTTATCTTTTACCTCATGTTTCTATGAAATTTCACCAGCCAGTTTATTAATTTTTTTTCCTGATTAGTGAAAATAATGACTGGATTTGAAGTGACAAAGTACTGTCAGCACCATGGCTAGGGGTAGAAATAAAGTTGGTAACAGTTCATTGTATCAGCCATATAGCAAAAGAGCACCTTCTGTATGAATGTCCTAGCACCATTTTGGTTGTATGATAAAACTACATAGTTATGGAACCAAAATGAAAGGAAGAATATAATTTATTGCTGGCATATTATAAATTAAATTCTATTCATTCACCCTTGCAGTAGGTTGGGTTTTTCATTGAGAGTTTCTCAGAAACAGGCAAGATTAGAATTTGCTAAGTGAATGACTGCATTATTTTAAGCTTCCCAGAAGCTTTCCCTAATGTGGATAAATATTACTCTCTGTATATCTGTCAGAACAACTTTTTGGAAATGCAGTTAGGGAAATTGTGTCTATTATCTGTGGGGGAGGATATTATTATACTTTCCCTTAAGCATCTTGTGTCCATTGTCTATATTTAGTAGCCATCCTGTTGCCTCAGCAGGAAGGGTACCAACAGGCCAAATATCAGTTCTGTGATGCTTAAGAATATCCTAAGACAATCAAGCTACATCTCTTATACAGCAATAGTCTGAGACCTACTCATCATCCTCCTTCACTATTTAAGAACACCAGTGATAACAAGTAATATGAATGAGCCACATTAAAAAGCAAGGAACTAAAAGAAGAAAATTGCTAAAAATAAATATTAAATAAATTAGTAAAATTAATATATTAAATTATAATTAGCTCTATTTTCATGAGTAAAAATGGGTTCCTATGATGCTTACCGAATCAAAAAGTATAACAACTCCCAAGGAAACCATCTCATTTATATCCCTATATATCTGAGCAATATTGAACTTAAATGCTAACAAAAGCTTTCATTTAAGAAAAAGAAACAAAAAAACAACAACAACAACAAATACTTCCATCAAAGAAAATGTCATAGCATCTTTACTATGCACTCCATGTATCAGAACCTTTTAGTTGCCTATATGTACAACTTAGAGTTTTCTATATAGAAAAGGATCCTTATACAACTAAATGAGTCTTACCATATCAAGAAAGCCTGTGGATAGTTATAAATTATATTTTTTATTTCCTAGCTTCTCTCAAAGATTATCTGATAACTTCAGCACTAAGGAATTATGGTGATCATAAGAATGAAAATGGGAGGGAACACAGAAACTAAGGAGGAGGATGGAATAATCCGATGACTGCCTCTGGTAACTTATAATTCTAACACATTACATTACATTTTCCAATCTCATTTAATTTTAAAGAGCTAAAGTGCATCTCATTTCTCCTAGTAGGAACAGATGGATGCATTAGTTCTGAACACATTTTATAGAAAGTCACTCAGCTTCTACCTCATTTTCACAAAGTTTGCATTCTCAGCCTTTCATTTCAAGCACATATATTTTTATCAAAATACCCCCAAGTAAGAAAACCCAAATATTAATGGTTGCTACAGGAAAAGGTCATTCATTCTACCTGCTTAGATTTTATGGATGTTCTCAATCTCACAAGGCCTCTGGGCTTTAGTCTTCATGCCCTACAGAATAAACAAATGTTTTATTGTTGCAAATTTCAGAGTATGCTTGGGTGCCTTGATAATTTGCTCTGCTCCATTTATTTTTAAATCAAGTCAGGAAGGTCATCATCAACAAGAAAAATATGAAGAATGCTTTTTTTTTCATCACATACCAAAACTACTTTCATAAAACATTGAATTTTATCATTTCTTGGAACTATATTATCAATGTTTATACTTTCTCCTAAATGAATCAAGCAGATATTTCTTCTAACGAGGGGCAAAACATTTTTTTTATAAATTTCTTATGATGATTTTTGGAAGAATATATTATTATAAGAAAAGAACTTCTTAGAAATTTTTATAATGTTTTTACAAGCTGGATGGCTTTTAACCTTCTTGTACCAAATGTCTCTTCAAAAATTTCGGATAAAACTTCACAGTGTAGTTTCCAAATCCTGCAAGGAGGGGTGGGGCAGAAGGGAGGGAGAGAGTTCTAAATGCTCTCATTTTCCCAGTGCAGTGATGAGCTAAATTGTGCTTTTCACTTTGAGCATTGTGAAATTTACATAAGATGACATTTGAAAGTCTCATTGTAAACAAGAAAAGCAGAAAACACATATTATATGAATTTTTTTAATGAAGAGTAGCTTCTGAAAGCAAAATAGAGCATTGAACAGAAATTCAAGAGACATGGAACTCCAGTGATGGTTCTGCTGAATGAATTTAGACAAAGTATTTAACATCAATTTGTTCATATGTAGAATGAAGGGGTTGGATCAGTAAGATTTCTTTTAGCTCCAAATTTCTTAGGATCTGCTCTTCTGAAATATTAAGTAGGTTTAAACTAGGTCTATGCACTCCATCTTTAAGCCTCTGATAGTTATTTCCTTTCCCCTTGGCTCTCTGTCAGTCCAAGTACTAATATCAAGACACTAAGCATTCTACAAGGGATTTTTAAGGATCAATTCTCCAAGATAACATAAGCCGATGTAGTAATTTTCAGTCATAGAACTTTGCATGTATGCGTATATATGTGTTAAGAAAAAAGACCTTAAAAGTCATCTACTTCAATTTACCACCAATTGCATCCATCTAGCTTCTTATCCTCCAATTTCTCTGAATGACAGGAAATCCATTTCTTCACAAAGCTATTTTCATCCATTTTGGATACTTCCACCAATTGTAAGAAATTTCTTCTTGATAATCAAAACTTGCCTTCTTATAATATCTTCCTATCTGCAGTTCATAGGATCATAACCATGGAGTTGGAAAGGCTCTCAGAGGACATCTAGATCTAGCTTCTACTTCTTACTACCCTTATCTTTCAATGAATCCAATAAAGCATCTTCCATACATATATCTAAATTGTGAAAATGAAAAACTGAGACTCTGGTTAATTGACTTACCCGTAGTCACACAAATAACAGGTCTCAAACGCAGATCTTCTGATTCCAATACTTTAAACAACGAGGATCAAAGTCCAAAAATAAATAGTCCTTGCCTTTATTTTTTTTCCTCAGTAATATTTTATTTTTCCAAATATACATGAATGTTATATTCTGGCTAGCTCTCTGGAGGTCCTCTGAATGAGCCTTGGTTTCAGCAGAATAATCACCACAAGAAAGTCCAAAGTCTTTATTATCTCCTTCACAGCCTGTTTCTTTCTCCTGGGGCCAGGCTAGCTTTCTGGGGGACCTTCAGATGAACCTTGATCTTAGTGAAGGAACGCAGAAGGCAAGGAGAGCCACCAGGATGGTGGGAGATGGAATGCCTCTTTTCCAGTCTTTGTTGGCTCTTACATACCTTATTATAATTACATCATTAACAGCATACTGATTATGTGTAAACTTAGAGAACCATTACATCACCATGCTGAGTACTAAGTATATCTGTAAACTGGATAACCATTGTCTCATCAATTCCTCTGAATTAATACCTTGTTTCAAATATACTTCTTTCAAGTATACTTCTCCAGAATTCTGGCTCTCTACATAGGAAGATGATTTTCAACATTCATTTCTAAGACTTTACATTCCAAATATTTTTCTTCTTCCCTAACCTTCTCCCTCCCTAATATAGCAAGCAATCTAATACAAGTTAAATGTGTACAGTCCTTTTAAGCATATTTCCATACTTATCATGTTGTATGAGATAAATTTGACCAAAAGGAAAAAAATGATAAAGAAAAATCAAGCAAATAAACAAAAGGGATGAAATCACTATGCTTTAATCCATATTATATTTCTAGGATCTCTCTTTGGATACAGGTGACATTTTCCATCACAAGTCTATTGGAATTGTCTTGGATCATTGCATCTCTGAGAAGAGTCAAGTCCATCACAATTGATCATGACATAATTTTGCTATTACTCTGTACAATGTTCTCTTGGTTCTGTTCACTTCACTCAGCTTTAGTCTAGGTAAATCTTTCCAAGCTTTTCTGGAATCAGCCTACTTATTATTTCTTATAGAATAATAATACACATTACATTCTCATATCTTACCTTTAAAGAACTTATCCTATTGGGAATGAAAAACAATAAAGTGTTTTCACACATATAATACTGCAATCATCAAGACTTCTTTAAGCAAGAGAAAAAAGATCTACTTGTTTAAGAACCAATTTACCATTTCCATTTCATATGTGTGCCATACATATTGTTGATAGCTCCATCTGTACCAATTGACCTATTAGATACAGAAAAAAGTATATTCTGATATAGATATACAATCCGATCTCATTTTTTTCCTAATTTTTAAGGACAAAATGCAAATTTCTTAGCCTAGTATTTAAGGATCTTCACAATCTGGTTGAAGCCTACCTATCTAGATTTATTTCTCATGGATCCCTCTAAACACTCTTTTTGCTATTTCTACTGGCTACTTTACTATTTCCTGAATTTAGAATTCCATCTTCTATCCCTCTGCTTTTATAGAGGTCTCCCCTATCTGAAATGCACTTTTTCTTCCCCTCCAGTTCTGAGAATCCTTACCTTTCTTCAACATACAGCTCAGCTTCTTGAGCCTAATTGTTTTTATACTAAGATTAATTTTCTAAGACATTCTATAATTATTTTTGACTGTGTAGCAGAAGAGAAATTGCTCTATATTCTGTGAAAAGGGGCTACCTAAAACCCTGTCACTATTTTTTTTTCTGTGACTTAACATGTTGGGTAATCTCTCTGGACACCAGTTTCATCATGTAGGTAAGGGGATCTGACTAGATGATATCTAAGGCCCTGTCCCATTCTAAGCCTATGAAATGTACCTATGTAACATTTATTTAACCTATATTATCAACAGCTTAAATTACTTTATTCAACAATGATCTTGGAGAATCTCTCATCTGATATTGTCATTTTACATATAAATACTGGGAGAATTAAGTGACTTGCCCAAGTAATACTGTAATACTAAATGCTATAGAGCAAAATTGAGTTAAAAGATGTTGATCTTAGATTCTATGCAAGGATTTCCAGCTATTCAAGTTATAAAATGAACTGGTTATGAGTTGATCTGATCTATATGAATTTCATGACAAGTGATTAAAATACAGAATCTTAGCATGGTAATAATCCTGCTTTTGTTCTGTGCTGCTTCAAGTTCCAAAAAATACCCATTAAAAATGAGCTGTTCAGCAGTTCTTATGAGGATGTTTTAAGATTATTTTGAGGGAAGCAAAAATTCTTTTTTACAGGAAAATGAACAAAACTGAAATCTAGAAATATAAATATATAAATAAAATACATAAGTAGGTTCCAATTTTTTTTAATCTTTAGTAGAAATGCAATTGAGCCAACTTTTTAAAAAAATTTATTATTCCTTAGCATCTTTCCTCCTGTATGTCATTATTTTTAGCCTAGGGTAATGAATATAGATTTAAAACATATTTATATGAATATATTATATATAATATATATTTCATACTTGCATTTCAATATAGTTTCCTTTGTAATATTTACTTCATATATTTTTAAAAATTATTCTGAGATGCAATCCATAGATTTCAGTAGACTAACAAAGGGTCTATGACATAAACATGGTTAAGAATCCTTGCTGTATGGTGTCTTTTCCAATGTTCTCGAATTAAAATTTCTCAAAGTGTGGTCCCAATATTCCTTAGGATCTCTAAGATCCCTTTAGGAGGTCCATGAGGTCACAAGTATTTTCATAGTAATTCTATAATGTTGTTTATCTATTCAAATACTCTTCCCTTTTTCAACTACATATGAATGTGTGGTCAGATTTTCTTTATATATTATAACCAAAACAATATATACAATAGATTGAATTCAGAAACAAACATAATAGTTCAGTTGTCTTCTACTTAGCCAAACATTTGCAAAAACATGTAAAATAATGCCAATCTTTTCACTATTAATACAGGGATGGAAAATAAAGTCCTTTTTACCTAAAATATTGTTTATATGCCATAGGGTTTTTGCTATTGTTTTAAAATAAATTAATATTTTAAATTATAAATTTTTATTTCTAATATAGTAATTATCAAGGGATATAACATAGAAACACATTTTTGCAGTCTTCTATAATGTTTAGACGTACAAAAAATTCCTCATTAATTTTTATGTTTATAAAGGGGCTCCCAAACAAAAAAATATTTAGAATTGTTGCTCTAGATAAATTAATTTAATATAAAATTTATATAATATACCAATCCCTTTCCATGAAGTATATTTACTATTTTTAATAGGAAAACACAGTGATTCCTAACTTAAGTCATCTACTGTGCCAGGAAATGAAATATAGTGGGTGTGTTGCAAAACACTGTCATCTGCTTTTCTGACTATACTTTATTGAATCCTTCTGTTGATTAAAAAGTAGAAAAAGGTGTTCAAGTCATTTGTATTTTTTGAAAGAGATTTTAAGATCTTTATGTAAAATAAAATAAGCACATTTATTAGAGAGGTGGAAAACTTTCAAATGCTTTTTAAAAATCTGAAAGCTGTTGAAGCCTATAACCTTATTTTTGTCAGTCTGTCTCATTCTGTACTATAACTGGGTAACTAGGAGTGTTTAACCCCCTAGGGGAAAATGCACTTCCAATTCATTTTAAAAACACATATGACTAAAAGTTGAAATTGAATCATCTTAGTTTTATATGAAGAAATATGATCTGAGTTGGACAGATGGGAGTAATAAATTTTTAAATTTCTTCATGAAAAAATGCTGTGGTTCTCCACCCATTAATATTGGTATAGTAGCAAAGGAATACTAAGTAAGGTTTCTTACTATGACCTGTAAAGAATTCTGGCATATATTTTACCAGTTCAGCATCCAGGTCATTGAAGATAAATTACTTCTTAAATGGTTATTGGGTTTAACACTGTGCCAATTTCAACCCTGATCTACCTTCAGTCTTGCATTCCAATATATGAAACTTGTGTTCCACGTTAACATTCCATTATAACCAAAAACTTTGCTTTTGTTAGTTTACCCACATGTAATGATTTTCTTCCTTCAAACAGTACCCACTCTTAAACACTTGTTTCAAATTGTATTTTCTGCATAAAGTTTCACCTGGGAGCCCTAATCAGAAATAATTTTTCCTTTCTTAAAGGTCTTATATAAACTTTCATCCAAACAGTTCCTTTAGAAATTTTCCACTACCCTGTGATGTTACTTCTGTTTTAGTGTTGTATTTTCTAAAAATTGACTTTCATTTGTCCCCCAAATTAGCTCTTTGAAGATGGGGTTCTTTTATTGATATCCTCAAAAGTGTCACAAAAAAGTATTATTAGTATTTGTTCATTAAATTTGTTGGTCTGAATAACTTTTTTTATTTTAATATAATTGATGTTAAGTAAGTTTTATTGATTTTTGTTTTTGTATTATCTATAGTTCCCATTGCATACCTTTTCCAGCTCCACCCAGAGATATTTCATTTATAATTTAAAAAGAAGACAAAGTTCACCTAAATTAATAAACATTTGAAAAAAAAAACAATTATGTTTTATATCCGTGATTCTCTTTCTTTACAATGAAATCAGGGGAGGGGAATTGTCTTTTTATATCTTTTCTTTAGAATCAAGCTTGGTTATTTTAACTTACTAGGACTGGGGAAAGAATATTCATTAATTACTACATCAATGACACAAATAGAAGGAACAACAAGATAATCAGAATTAAAGTGTGCTTAATATAAGTTTCTTCCATGGGACTTTTTGTTCAACTATTGGTAAAATTCCTAACTCGGACCAAAATGCCAACAAATCTGCTCTTTGTTTTTTAGAAGAGAAACCAGCTGATATGTCATGTTTAAAAATACAAAGCTTCTCTCATTTTTCATGGCTATTGCCTATGTCTTTGAAGGATTTGTCGTGTGTGTGTGTGTGTGTGTGTGTGTGTGTGTGTGTGTGTGTGTTTGGTACAATGTCATTTGGAAGGAGTACCTTGGGAAATGAAATTCAAATAGATAAAACTCAAAGGAGTCAGATTCAAGTTATTCGCTTTTATCATTATAGGGAATCACAGTGAATTAAAGAATACTTTGCTAGTGTAGATTGACCCCTTTTCTGCAACTTAGAGTTTTAAAGAGTTACCTGATAGAAAGAAAAAAAAAATTAAGTCACTTACCAGAGTCACATAACAAACAGCAGTCCAAGATAGAACTTAAACACAAGTATTCCTGATCATAAGTCTAGCACTTATTCACTGTGCCGTATAGCCAGAGACAGGCTGTAGCGTCTTGAAAGTTTTGTTTCTGTAGCAATTTCTTTGTATGGTTTAATTTTTAAATTTATTATTATTTATTAAGAACTAATTAATAATTAATGAATTGAATTTTTAAATTTTGAATTAATTTCTGAAATGACTCCCTATCAGAGAGATTTCTTTTAAACCATCTAATCCCATAGCAACCCACCTGAAATCTTCATCTTGTCCTGTGAGGAAATTGAAAGATATGATGGCTCTCTAAGGTACCAACCAAGATGATTTGGATTAACTTGGCAATAAGAATAAGATCCATGAGTTCTTGGTCTTGCAGGCATTTACATAAAATTTGAGATTACCCCATTATGAATGACATTAGGCACCATTTTAAACCCACTGGATTAGTTGGTGAATGGTTGATGAAAATATTTGTCCATACCAAAGATCATTTTAACTTGAGTAAAACCATTCCCCAAATCCTAAGTAACTATGACAAGATTGAATCACCAGTGCTACTCTTCAGGTATTTTGATGGTTCTGTACATGCCAGTTTTTAGTATTTCAATTCTTTTAAGGAGAAAAACAGAGTTTGCTGCTTATTAGATATTGCTCCTACCAAATTCAGGCTAGTAATTTAATCTCTTGTTCCCCCAGGAAATACTTTAAAACTTTGAAAAGAGAAGTTTCAGTTCTCTATGAATGTATTATCTGCCAATGAAATCATGTCTGGACAAAAAAAAAAAGCAAAGCAAAACAATAACTACAACAACATCAACAACAAACAAAAACAAAACAAAACAAAAAACAAAAAAAAGGAAGCAACCAAACATGTGCAAAGCACAATAAAATGAACTAGGACTTGATTTTTTTTTTTTTTTTTTTTACTAAGTGAATAATCATTTGAAAATTCCAGGAAGGCAAATTTCACCTCAAATAAGGAAAAAAATACCAACAATTATATTTGTTTATCAATGAAATGGATCCCACCAGAATGCGGTGAGAAACTTGTTTTTAAGATTATGGTTTTGGATAAGATTTAGCAATTTATAGTCCTTTACAATTTGCAAAATATTTTACAAACATTATATAATTTTATTTTTACAATAGTACTTGGTAAGAGGTATTATTTTTATTCTGGTTTTATGGGTGAGAAATAAAGACAGACATTACTGAGTTACTCAATTAATATGTGTCTGAAGTAGATTCTAAACTCAAATCTTCCTGATTTCGGTTCCAACAGTCTTTCTGTTGAACCATCTTGCAACAGTTATATTAAAGTCTCTATAAAGGATCCTATTATTATTATTACTAACAATAATAATAAAAAACTTTTTTTGCTGTCTTGAATGGCAAAAAAATCTCTAGTTAGACTTCCAAAACAACAGTTTCAGGCTAAAATACTCTTACAAACCTAATCCACATCATGTAGTGGTATATGTAAAAAGCTTACTTAGTTTATGGCTTCCAGGCATGGGAATCTTCTTGTTGTCAATAATAGGTTTGTTTACTTGGGCCAAGGAGTTTATTTTTGATGTGGTTCTGATGCAGAACCAGTGAATCATTTGCTCTTTCTGGAAGGTGATTGAGATTACAGTGTCAGTTAAAACCTTTCTCTTCAAAGAACAGAAATTGGAAGGAAAGAAATAAGTAGTAAAATACCCTTACCACAGGCATACAAGATAGTTGAATGTAGAAGCTTAACATTTTGTTAAAATATGTGGGAAATAGATTAGAAGGAACTTTGGACTAATCTCAAATTATAAATGTGTGTCTTTCCATTCCACCTGCAGTTCCACTGGAACTAAGATACTTATTCCTCTCCATACACCTCAAATGCCAAAGCAAATGAATGAATCAGATGTGTAACTTTTATTGCTTCTTGAAATATCTCCACTGTATTCTTACTCACTTAGCAAGCAACAAGTATTATGCTGAAATGAATTTAATCTACATTTAATAAATAATAATGGAGAATAACTAGAGTACCAAAAAACATTCATTTTTTTTAAAAAGAGGAAACTTTGCAACTTCAGAAATTAAAAAAAAAAAGCAATGAGATGTGTCTTTAAGAGCACTCCAAGACCAAAAAATGGTGCTTTCCATTTTACACTTACAAATGTCCCTTCCTTCTTAATCAGTAGTCTGATACATTATTTAGCTTTGCATGAAGAACTTGGCCAAAAGAGCCGTGTTTTAGCAAATGTTCTCATTTTATAGCTCTAGAGATTTATGGTAGCTCAGTAATAAATAGAATCCCATTAAGTTGAGCACATATCTACTCTCCATGTATCTTCAATAAAGAATCTGAAACCAAAAAGTTTGGGTAGAGGTCATGGATGATGATAGACAGCTCAATCAATGGATGAGTGGATGGATGGATCAACAGATTGATAAATAAATAGAGTGAATGTTATTATTGTTAGACATTTAATTTGAAGAGTTGCAAGGACATTAGGAAGGATATGCCATGATTTTCAAGTAAATTGGATTTAATTAAAGGAAAGCTGGGCAAAGTCACTAGCCTCACTCTCTCTTCCAGAGTCTCTGGGTTCAGATAGATCAGGATGATTAGACATAGCTGCTCATTCAGTGGAAGACCTTAGCCTTTTTATAAGGTAAGGTCTTTTTAGGCTCTCAGTTTGTCTGAGGCAATTTACATTCAATGATTAAGGCTAGGTAAAAATGAGGCAAAGAATGATTTCTTTTACCTAGCAAAAATAAAATAAAATAAAGTCAACCTGGAAGGGAAGACTCTGAATTTCTGGACAAAACAGAAAAAAACAGCTATTTACACTTTCTCTGAGACATCAGAATCCAAACAATGATAGTCTTTGAGGGGGATCTATGTTGGCCAATCAATGAGAGTCAAAGTGATTTGGATTTAAGGCATAGTCCAAAAAAATAAATCTAGTTCATAAATCCCAATATATCTTGGTAGTTTTCAGTGATCAAAATTTATATTCTTTTGGGCAGAGCATCTATAAGTAACAGTATGATTCCTTATGTAGAACATAAGGAGAGGTGGAGAGGAGAGAAGGATAGAGGGAGGGAAGAATAGAGGGAGAGAAAGAGAAAGAGAAGGTAGGAGGAAGGGAGTTAGGAAAAGAAGAAGAAAAGAAAAGAGGGAAGGAGGAAGAGAGAAAGGAAGGAGAAGGGAGGAAATAAAGGAGGAGTTCCCATCAGGGCAACTACTACTACTCACAGTTTGTTCTTTGTTCTTCATTCTCAAAAATGACCATGACATCAGAAAGGAGATGTCATGTCTTGAATATGAATTGGATTTAAGTGAAGGAATGCTATACAAAATCACCAGCCTCATTATCTCCTCTGGAGCTGAGTCCAGTGACAAGATATAGACCAGAATGCTCTAAGATAGAGATAGATGCATAGATATATCATAGATCTATAGATGGATGAGAGAAAAGTAGATATTGATAGATGCTTGATGTATGAATGATTATATATACATATAAAATCATGACAGATTATAGATAGATACATAAAGATAAATAAATGATAGACATAGATTATATATATATATATGTATATATACACATATATATATTAAATACAGATGGTGGATAAATAGTTGATAGATGGATAAGATAGATGATAGATACACAGACTTGAAAGATTATAGATAAAAGAAATAAGAGGTGAATGTTTTATAGATAGATGATACATAGGTAAATTGACAAAAATAGAAAACTCATAGGTAGATAGATATTAGATAGGATGCATAGATTAGATAGATTATAGGATAGAAAGATTATAGATAGATGAGAGATAGATTATAGATTGTTATAAGACATACAGAGATAGAATATGGTAGATTAAATAGACATTATGGAGAGATAGATGCTATATAGAAGTAAATCAAGAAATCATTAGAAAAATAATCCATGGTAGATAGATGGTAGAAAGGTGGGTGGGGAGTGGCTCTTTCATTGGTGAAGAACACCAAAAGAACAATACTATGTTGGGGTCAAGATGCAGTTTATGCATCTATGGCTAATGGAGCTCAGAAAACTCTACTATAGTTCATGCAATGATGGCCTATATAAACATTTGGGGAGATGATATCTTTATATTTGTGCATCTTGCATTTCTTTTGAGCTATTGCAATTCTGCTTTGCTGATAAAGTGAAGCATCATCTTTGATATGGGAATGTCATGCTGGATAATTCTGTGCCAGTCTCACAAAAAATACCAAAGTTTTTCAAAGAGACCTTTTGAGCATTCTTTTATTGCTTCATTGGACAACTGTGTGAGTATCTGTTTTGTGTAATTCTCTATGATATAATCCTTTAGACAAGCAACATTTGGCATTCAAACTACATGATCAGTCCATTGGAGTTGTGCTCTCTACAATAAAGTTTCAATGCTTGGCAGTTTAGCTTTAAAAAGACTTCAGTGTCTAGTACCTTATCTTGCTAGGTGATCTTCAGAATCTTCAAAAGATAACTTAAATGGTAATAATTAGATTTTCTGGCATGGCACTGGTATACTATCCAGGTCTCACAGACATACAATAATGAGATCAGCACAATAGTTCTGTAGACCTTAGTTGGGAAGATATCTAATATCTCTTCTTACACATTCAGCTAAACACTGAATTAGCTTTGACAACGTGTGCATTAATCTCATATTCTATATATACATCCCTGAAAATCTGCCAAGAAAAGTGAATTTATCCACAGCATTCAAAACTTCTCCACAGATAGGTAGAGACAGACAATGGACAGGCAGGCAGGCAGATGATAAATTCCAGACGGGAAGAGATTGTCACAGCTAATCCTTGGTAATAGGTTTTAAAATTTTCAGTGTCTCTGACAGAAGTATGTAGATGAACTCATTTTTTGAGTTCTGCTACTTGAGAAACACATGTTTATGATACACATTCAAGTCAGGACAGGAGAATCAGATTTAAATTTTAATGTAGTTTATTCTTTTTTCCGTAGTGCTAGAGAAATCCTCAGTTTACTTATACTTAATCTGTAGAGTTTAAAGAACAGCATAGATTTTAGAGTCACCTACTACTGATGATGATGATGATGATGATGATGATGATGATGATGATGATGTTCCTGCTCAGAAGTCAGAAGACTTTGCCGAATTCTGACACTATAATTAATACTTGGCTAAGTCACTTAATATATTTTAAAGGGTAGACTTTTTAAAACAGTATTTTGTTTTATTGTTGAAACATGAAATTGAAAAATAGCAAATATACTACAGTTAGCAAATATAAGCAACAGAAGGAGCAAAAGTCTGACATATTCATATATATTGGCTTGATTTATTTTGATCTTAGCATTTGTATATGAACTTAGAATGCATCTAACCCAATAGATGATTTTGAAAATGAGGAAACTGAGGCTCAGAAATATTAGTTGATCTTCTGAGGTACCACTTCATACCTCTCAGACTGGTTAAGATGACAGAAAAAGATAATGATAAATATTGAATGGGAATCTGGAACACTAATACCATGATTGGTGAAGTTGTAAACTGATTCATTCATTCTGGAGAGAAATTTGGAACTATGCCCAAAGGCCATCAAACTGCACCTAACCTTTGATCTAACAGTGTCTCTACTGTGTCTATATCCTGAAGAGATCATAAAAAAGAGAAAAGGACCCAAATGTTCAAAAATTTTTGTAGCATCCCTCTTAAATTAGCAAGGAACTAGTAATTGAATGGATACCCATAAGCTGGGGAATGGATGAATAATGGATGGTATATGAATGGAATGGAATATTGTTATTCTATAAGAATGATGAACTGGTTGCTTTCAGAAAAGCTTAGAAAGACTTATATGAACTGATGCTAAGTAAAGTGAGTAGAACCAAGAGAACCTCTTTTACATAGCAACAACAAGATTGTACAATGATCAATTGTTATAGATTTGGCTCTTTTCAAAATGAAGTGATTCAAGAAAATTCCGATTGATTGGTGACAGAGCCATCTGCATCCAGAGTAAAAACTACAGAGACTGAATGTGGACCAAAGCATAGTATTTCTACTTTTTTGTTGTGATATTTGTTTGTTTGTTTGTTTTCCTTCTCTTTTCCCCCCTTTGACCTAATTTTCTGATGCAGCATAATGAATATGGAAGCATGTTTAGAAGAACTGTACATTGTCCACCTATCTAATTTAGTGGATTTCTTGCTCTTTAAGAGAAGTGGGGGGAGAAGAGACAAGGAAGGAGAAAAAAATGGAACAATTTTACAAGAGTGAATGTTTAAAAAAATCTTCATGTATTTAGAAAAATATAAAGCTATTATAAAGATTTGAAAAAAAAAAAAAGAAATATAGCTTGACTTGCCTAAGGTCAAATAACTTCTAAGTGTCAGTCTCAAACTTAATTCTCACGTTTGTTAGCAGTATTTCATTGGAACCACTCTTTCATGTGCTTAAATAAGTAGTAAGTGGACACATCCTTAGACATGGTGAAAGATTCATCATTAATATAAATTCAGCTTTTGGGAAATAGAAACTTCTGTAAGGACAAAACCTTTAAAAATAGTTCTCATTGAAATTATACAGTCAATTTTATGTGGAGATGATTTCCATTAATTCCTAAAATGAATAACATGACATTATAACTTCAATCTAGGAGAAAAAAACACAACAACATTGAATATATTTGTGCCAAATGAAAGAATAACTGGAGGACATGGTATTTCAGAATTTCTTAGACACATAAACTTGGATCTAAACCTGTCAATAATTGTTTCATTGTAAAGAAAGTGTATTGGAATGAATCATATTATCATGGAATTTTAGATCAGGAAAGAATAATGTGTAGCTAGATATCATCTGGTCAAAGACTCTCATTTTATATATGAGGAAACAAAAGATTTAAGTAGCTTGTCCAAAGTTACACCTTTAGCCAATTATATAGTCATTCATACAATTCCAAATTTGAAGATATGGAATTGGGTCCCATCTCTGTAGCTTATTATAAACACAGGAAAAATAATACCTTGTCAAATTATCTCATATGTTTATTGTGAGGATCAAAAGAGTGTATATATAAAAAACATCTTTTAAAAACCTGTTTAAGGAGCATCGAGGTGGCCCTGAAGTCAGGAAGACCTGAGTTCAAATTTGGCCTCAGACACTTAACACTTCTTAGCTGTGTGACCCTGGGCAAGTCACTTAACTCCAATTGCCTGGGGAGGGGGGAAGCTCTTTAATAGATTTCTGAATGAGGGCTCAGCATGAGGATAAGGGAGAGAATCTAAAACATTTAAAGTTTAAAAGTTTTGTTTGTTTGTTTTTTAAAGAAACAAATGTAAAAAAAATGCTTTAAATGTAACTGGGAAAATAGTAAATAAAGAAGAAACTGAAAAAAATATTGTGCAAATGTATATTGTGGTCATGATTGCAAAAAGGGATATTATCAATTGGATCATAGGTAGGATGAAAGAAAAAATTTCTTACTTTCTTTATTTCTTCATATCACTATCTTTCTTTTAACAGTCAACCAAAAAGTCTTGATTAAAGGTTTGCTGAGTATTGTTAGAGAGATAGAAAGATCCATAGAGATCAATCAACTTCACTATCTTACATGTTGGGAAAGTAAAACAAAAAGAGGTAAATATCTTTATAATAAAATTTAAAATATTTGTTCCAGCCATATTTTCTTATTCAATTGCTTTTTCTAAAATGAGATTATTTTAGTAATTTATTCTCTTTTCTGTTAATCTGAGAGATTTATATTTTTGTAAATATTCATTCACTTCAATCAGATTATTGATTTCTTGCCATACATACAGTTAGGCAAAATAACTCCTAATTATTGCTTTAATTTCTTTATCATTGGTAATAAGTTCACCCTTTTCATTTTTGATGCTGGTGATTTGTGTTTTTTTTTTTTTCTCTCCTTTTCCTAATCAAATTAACCAAAGGTTTCTCTATTTTGTTGGTTTTGTCACAAACCCAACTATTAGTTTTATTTAATAATTAAATAATTTTCTTAGTTTCAATTTTATTAATCTCTCCTTTGAGTTTCAGAATTTCTAATTTGGATTTAATTGAGGGTTTAAATTTATTCTTTTTCTTGCTTTTTCAGTTCCATGCTCAATTCATCGAGTTCCTCTTTTCCTATTTAATTCATGTGGCTATTTAGTTATATTAAATTTCCCCTAAGAATTGCTTTAGCAGCTATTGTTATTGTCATTCTCTTGGATGAAATTATGAATTGTTTCTGTGATATTATGTTTGATCCATTCATTTTTAAGAATTAGATTATTTAATTTCCAATTGGTATTTATTCTATCTTTCCCTGGCCCTTTATTGAATATAATTTTTATTACATTGTAGTCTAAAAATGAAGCATTTTGCTATTTCTGCCTTTCTTCCTTTGATTGTGAGGTTTTTATGCCCATAATATAAGGTGACATTTTGTGTAGGTACCATGTACTGCTGAGAAAAAAAGGTGTATTCATTTCTATATCTTTTCAATTTTCTCCAGAGATCTATCTTATCTAGATTTTCTGGGATCCTGTTAAACTCCCTAGTTTCTTTATTATTTATTTTGTAGTCAGATTTGCCTGATTCTAAGAGGGAAAGCTTGAGATCCCCCATTAATATAGTTTTGAGGTCTATTTCTTCTTTTAACTCGTTTAATATATTCTCTAGGGATTTATAAGTTCTACTACTTGGTTCATGTAAATTTAATGTCCTATGTATTTCATTGTTTATGGTACCATTTATCAAGATGTACTTCCTTCTTTATATTTTTAATAAGATCTGTAAAAATGATCTCCCTCCTTCTCTTACCTTTTTCTCCTAGTGTTTCTACCCTCCCTTTAACCAGCCCCTCTTTTTTCTTTCAGCTTTCTCTTCAGGGGCAGCTAGGTGGCGCAGTGGATAGAGCACCAGCCTTGAATTCAGGAAGACCTGAGTTCAAATTTGATCTCAGACACTTAACACTTACTACTTGTGTGACCCTGGGAAAGTCACTTAACCCCAGCCTCTAATTTGTCTCATTCTATCTCCCCTGTCTTCTTCTAGTATTGAGTTTTTTCCCTCTCCTTAATCTTTTTCTTTGCTATCATCATATCAGAGTCCATTCAGAGCCACACCCTCTGTCCATGTGATGCCCCTTTGTCTGTACCAGTAACAGATATAGTTCTCAAAAGTTACAGATGGGGGGGTGGAGCCAAGATGGCGGAGAAGATACAAGCGGATTTCTAAGCTCTTTTCTTCCCTCAATACCAATTAGTTAAATCAGCCTCAAAAATAATGCTGGACTGATAAAAACCACAAGGATTAGAAGCACAACTTACCAGCCAAAGAGATTCTGGAATTTTGACAGAAAAGGTCGGTTCCAAGGGGGGGGGGGGGGAAGATCAGTACAGACAGTGTTGAATTGGAGCTAGCACACTGTGCCAAATGGATTGGAGAGAACTTTAGGATCAGAGAAGCCACTGAAATAGAAGAATCTGGCATAGGCTTATATTCTACTCTGCTTATAAAATAGCAGATAAGAAGAGAAATCAAAGCCACATTAAAGCAATAGCCAGAAAATATAATCACCCCAAACCGGAAGAGACCTAACAGATCTTGGCATGGCTGTACAGCCGCCTACTGTTGTCCAGGGCTTTTCCTTGGGACAGTTAAGAACCTGAACAGCAGGGGACACAGCTCAGAGCAGCCTCTAATCCACATTGTGCGGGGCTCAGCGTGAGGTAGTTGAATTCTCCCTGTAGCAAAATTCCAGCAGCAGCGGAACTCCCATAACAGAGGAACCTTCACAGCAGGGACGGTGCTTTCCAGGCAGACACTTCTGGTTTGAGCACAGGGGCTTTTCCCCTCAGCTGCTAATATCCATGGCCCCAAGGAGGCTTTGGCTGGGGTTTGTGATGCTTTTACTGTTCAGCCTCTAGTCTCAGGGCAGTTACTAGGCCACACAGCAGGGGTCCTTCACTGGGCACTCCTCACAGCACAGCCTTGCTAACCATCTCTAAGTCACTTCCTGGGGGGGGGGGAAACTCTCTCCCAGAGCTCTCTCTTAGTCCAGACACAGGATAGCCAACCTATCCTCGTCTGGGAGGAAGCTGATAAATTTCCTACCCAAAGGGCAGACCCCACACAGAGTGTTAACAATGAGTAAGAAGCTGAAGAGAACAATTGACACCTTCCAAACAGAGAAAGAGTGGGTATCCAACCCCGAGGAGGCTAACAGCAGAGAGTCTACAGATAAGATGCTAAAGGGGAATGATACCTGCCCCCCATCACATAACTCTCTCCTAGAAGAGACTATTAAAAAGTTAAGAGAGTTTGAAGAAAAATGGGGAAAGGAAAGAGAAGCTATGATAGAGAATAACAACATCCTGAAATTTGAGTTGGAAAAAATAAAGAATTCACAAGAGGTGCAGGGAAACAAAATTTGTGAATTAGAAAAGATTAAGAAATCACAGGAAAATAGGATTTCTGAATTGGAAAAGATAAAAAATTCCCAAGAAAGTAGGATTTGTGATTTGGAAAAAGAAAATAAATCACTAAAAAAATTAGTGAAATGGAAAAAATACAACAGAGCAAAATAATTCATTTAAAAATTCAATTGGACATATAAAAAAGAACTAAAAAATGTGAATGAAGAAAATAATTCATTAAACATCAGGACTGAATAGAAATGAATGATTCATTGAGAAACCAAGAATCAGTCAAACAAAACAAAAAATATGAAAAGCTAGAGAATGACATCAAATACTTACTAGGGAAATCTATAGACCTGGAATATAGATCTAAGAGAGATAATCTAAGTATCATTGGACTTCCCAAAAATTATGATGAAAAAAACAAACAAACCCTAGATTCTATTTTATAAGAAATCATCAAAGAAATGTCCAGAGATAATAGAAATGGAAGGGAAAATAGGCGTTGAAAGAATTCATCAAACACCTTCTGAAAAAGACCCTAAAAAAAGAACTCCATGGAACATTGTGGCTAAGCTGCAGAACTATCAAACAAAGGAAAAAATATTGCAAACAGCTATAAAAAACAATTCAAATATCAAGGTGCCACAATAAGGGTCACTCAAGATCTGGCTGCCTCCACATTAAAAGATGGAAGGGGCTGGAAACTGATATTCCAAAAGACAAAAGAACTAGGACTGCAACCAAGAATAAACTACCCAGCTAAGTTTAGCATTTTCTTCCATGGAAGAAGATGGACATTTAATGAAACAGAGGAATTCCATTGTTTCTAAGAAAAAAAAAAAAACAGACAAACAAAAAATTTGATCTACAAGATACAGGAGAAGCAGAAAAAGTTAAAAAGAACTCTTGGGAACTGTATCTCTGTTGTGGAGATATAGAAAGTACACATGAATAATTTAATTTTACTGATATAATATAAAAAAGGGAAGTAGTAAAAGGAAGGGGATAGTATCAGAAAATGGGAAAGGAGAGATAAAAAGAGGGAAACCACATCCCAGGAAGAGGCATAGAAAATCTACCACATCTGAGATAATTTAGAGAGGTGGAGAAACATTGTGTGAATCTTACTCTCATCAGAGTAAACTCAAAAAGTAAATAATTGACATATTTGTTTTTCAGAGAATTCTCTCTCACCTCATTATAAGGGGGGAGAGGAAAAGGGAAAAGAAAAAGGGGAATAAGGGAAGGGTACAAGAAAGGTGAAGGGACTTAAAAAGGAGGGGGAAGGGATACTAAAAAGGGAGGGCTGCATATCACAAGTGGGGTCCAAAATTAAATACTGGGGAAGGGGTTCAGGGAGGACAAGGGGAAAAAAGCATAATCAGGGAATAATATGATGGCAGGAAATACAGAATTAGTAATTTTAACTGTAAATGTGAATGGGATGAACTCTCCCATTAAACAGGGGCAAATAGCAGATTGGATCAAAAGTCACAACCTTACAATATGTTGTTTACAGGAAACACACTTAAAGCAGGGAGTTACATACAGAGTAAAGGTAAAAGGTTGAAGCAGAATATATTATGCTTCTGGTAAAGCCAAAAAAGCAGGGGTAGCCATCCTTACCTCAGATCAAGTAAAAGCAGAAATTGATCTAATTAAAAGAAATAAGGAAAGAAACTATATCCTGCTAAAAGGCAGCATAGACAATGTGAAGCCATATCAATACTAAACATCTAACTTCCTAAAGGAAAAGTTAAGAGAATTGCAAGAAGAAATAGACAGGAAAATTATAATAGTGGGAGATTTCAACCTTGCACTCTCAGAATTAGATAAATCAAACCACAAAACAAGAAAGAAATTAAAGAGGTAAATAGAACATTAGAAAAACTAGGTATGATAGACCTTTGGAGAAAACTGAATGGTGATAGCAAGGAGTATACTTTCTTCTCAGCAGTTCATGGAACCTATACAAAAATTGACCATATATTAGAACATAAAAATCTCAAAATTAAATGCAGGAAGGCAGAAATAATAAATGCCTTCTTCTCAGATCACAATGCAATAAAAACTACATTCAATAAGAAATTAGGGGTAAATAGACCAAAAAGTAATTGGAAACTAAATAATCTCATCTTAAAAAATGACTGGGTGAAAGAGCAAATTATAGAAACAATTAATAATTTCACCCAAGATAATGACAATGATGAGACATCATACCAAAATCTGTGGGATGCAGCTAACGCAGTAATAAGGGAAAATTTTATATCTTTAGAGGTTTGTTTGAAAAAAACAGAGAAAGAGAAGATTAATGAATTAGGCCTGCAACTTAAAAAGCTAGAAAAAGACCAAATTAAAAACCCCCAACCAAAATCTAAACTTGAAATTCTAAAATTAGAAGGAGAAATCAATAATATTGAAAGTAAAAAAGCTTTTGAATTAATAAATAAAACCAAGAGTTGGTTTTATGAAAAAGCCAATAAAATAAATAAACCTTTGGTAAATCTGATCAGAAAAAGGAAAGAGGAAAATCAAATTGTTAGTCTTACAAATGAAAAGGGGGATCTTTCCACAGTTGAAGAGGAAATTAGAGAAATAATAAAGAGTTACTTTGCCCAACTTTATGCCAATAAATTTGATAGCTTAAGTGAAATGGATGACTACCTCCAAAAATATAGGCTTCCTAGATTAATAGAGGAGGAGGTAAACTGCTTAAATTGTCCCATTTCAGAAAAATAAATAGAACAAGCTATTAATCAACTCCCCAGGAAAAAATCCCCAGAACCAGATGGATTTACATGTGAATTCTACCAAACATTTAAAGAACAATTAGCCCCAATGTTATATAAACTATTTGAAAAAATAGGGGATGAAGGAGTCCTACCAAACTTCTTTTATGACACAGACATTGTACTGATACTTAAACCAGGTAGATTGAAAACTGAGAAAGAAAATGATAGACCAATCTCCTTAATGAATATTGATGCTAAAATCTCAAATAAGATATTAGCAAAAAGACTTCAGAAAATCATCCCCAGGATAATACACTATGACCAAGTGGGATTTATACCAGGCATGCAGGGCTGGTTTAATATTAGGAAAACTATTAGTATAATTGACCATATTAATATTCAAATTAATAAAAACCATATGATCATCTCAATAGATGCAGAAAAAGCATTTGATAAAATCCAACATCCATTCCTACTAAAAATGCTTGAGAGTATAGGAATAAATGGACTATTCCTTAAAATAGTCAGGTGCATATATTTAAGACTGTCAGTAAGGATATGTAATGGAGATAAACTGGAAACTTTCCCAATAAGATCGGAGTGAAACAAGGTTGCCCACTATCACCATTACTATTCAATATTGTATTAGAAATGGTAGCCTCAGCAATAAGAGTCGAGAAAGAGATTAAAGGAATAAGAGTAGGTAATGAAGAAATCAAACTCACTCTTTGCAGATGATATGATGGTATACTTAGAGAACCCCAAAGATTCTAATAAAAAGTTATTAGAAATAATTCACAACTTTAGCAAAGTTGTTGGATACAAAATAAATCCACATAAATTCTCAGCATTTTTATATATCACCAACACAATCCAACAGCAAGAAATACAAATTCCATAAAACAACTGTCAAGAGTATAAAATATTTGGGAATCCTTCTACCAAAGAAAAGTCAGGAATTATATGAGCAAAATTACAAAACACTTGCCACAAAAATAAAATCAGATTTAAATAATTGGAAAGACATTCAGTGCTTGTGGATAGGCCGAGCGAATATAATCAAGATGACAATACTCCCTAAAGTAACCTATTTATTTAGTGCTATACCAATCAGACTCCCAAGAAACTATTTCAATGACCTAGAAAAAATAACAACAAAATTCATATGGAAGAATAAAAAGTCGAGAATTTCAAGGGAATTAATGAAAAAAAGTCAGATGAAGGTGGTCCCGCTGTACCTGATCTAAAGCTATATTATAAAGCAGCAGTCACCAAAATCATTTGGTACTAGCTAAGAAATAGAATAGTTGATCAGTGGAATAGATTAGGTACACAGGACAAAATAGGAAACAACTATAGCAATCTAGTGTTTGACAAACCCAAAGATCCCATCATTTGGGAAAAGAATTCATTATTTGAAAAAAAACTGTTGGGAAAACTGGAAATTAGTATGGTAAAGATTAGATATGGACCCACACTTAGCACCATAGATAACATCAAAATGGGTCCATGATTTAGGTATAAAGAATGAGATCATAAATAGATTAGAGGAACAGAGGATAGTCTACTTCTCAGAGGAGGAGGAAGGAATTTATGACCAAAGGAGAATTAGAGATCATTATTGATCACAAAATAGAAGATTTTGATTACATCAAATTAAAAAGCTTTTGTACAAACAAAACTAATGCAAACAAGTTTAGAAGGGAAGTAACAAATTGGGAAAATATTTTTACAGTTAAAGGTTCTGATAAAGGCCTCATTTCCAAAATATATAGAGAACTGACCCTAATTTATAAGAAATCAAACCATTCTCCAATTGATAAATGGTCAAGGATATGAATAGACAATTTTCAAATGATGAAATTGAAACTATTTCCACTCATATGAAAGAGTGTTCCAAATCACTACTGATCAGAGAAATGCAAATTAAGACAACTCTGAGATACCACTACACGCCTGTCAGATTGGCTAAGATGACAGGAACAAATAATGATGAATGTTGGAGGGGATGTGGGAAAACTTGGACACTGATGCATTGTTGGTGGAGTTGTGAAAGAATCCAGCCATTCTAGAGAGCAATTTGGAACTATGCCCAAAAAGTTATCAAACTGTGCATATTCTTTGATCCATCATTGCTGCTATTGGGCTTATATCCCAAAGAAATACTGAGGAGGGGAAAAGGACCTGTATGTGCCAAAATGTTTGTGGCAGCTCTTTTTGTAGTGGCTAGAAACTGGAAGATGAATGGATGTCCATCAATTGGAAAATGGTTGGGTAAAAAGGTTATGGAATATTATTGCTCTGTAAGAAATGACCAGCAGAATGAATTCAGAAAGGTTTGGAGAGACTTACATGAACTGATTCTGAGTGAAATGAACAGAACCAGAAGATCGCTGTACACTTCAACAATGTTGTATGAAGATGTATTCTGATGGAAGTGGATATCTTCAACATAAAGAAGATCCAACCCACTTCCAATTGATCAATGATGGACAGAAACAACTACACCCAGAGAAGGAACACTGGGAAGTGAATGTAAATTGTTAGCACTACAGTCTATCTACCCAGGTTACTTATACCTTCAGAATCTAATACTTAACGTGCAACAAGAAAATTGGATTTACACACATATATTGTATCTAGGTTATACTGTAACACATGTAAAATGTATGGGATTGCCTGTCATCTAGGGGAGAGAGTAGAGGGAGGGAGGGGAAAATTTGGAAAAATGAATACAAGGGATAATGTTATAAAAATTACTCATACATACATACTGTCAAAATTTTATAATTATAAAATTTAAAAAAATCTTCTCACCAGCTTTTCCAGAGTCTTTCTGAGATGGGCTGAACAGCCTTTTCACCGCAGTAAGACTGACTTGACTTAAAGTTTTTGCAATCTATATTAAATTATAGAATGGTTTTATTCTGTCAGACTCTGTTCAAAGACTTGGTTTTATGTGGTTTTCGAGGAAAACTGGTCAAGCAGCTTTCTGCCTTACTCCACCATCTTGACTCCACCAGAGATATTTTCTTAGAATTATTTTAATTAATTTCTTAAATTATTCTGTTGAGGATTTTGTTTTTACTTTTTTATTTTGAAGGAATAGCTTATTACGTAAAATAAAGAAGCATTTAAGCATTTCTCATATTTCAGGAACTATGCTAAGCAGTGAGGATACAATGGAAGACAAAATTAGTACTTTTGTTTCCTTCAGAGAATTTTGTGAACAATCTAATGGAAGAGATACCATGCAAAGAACTGTATACAAAAAAAACAAACAAACAAACAAAAAAAAAGATACATGCTCAGGTTAAATTGAAGAAAAACTCAGAGAAAAGGCCTTAAAATTAAGAGGCACTGGGTAAATGTTCCTTGAAGAAGACAAAATTTCAACTGAAATGTGAAGGGATCCTGGAAAGACAAAAACCATAAATGAGATGGAGAGCATTACAGGCTAGGAGACATTCAATAAAAATATACAGTGTTAGGGAATGGAGAGTTCATTTTGGAGGAATGGCAAAGATGCCAGTGTCACTTGATCACAGAGAATGTGGAGGAATGTAAAGTATAATAAAATAACACTAGATAAATAACACTAGATAAATAAATGACGAACAAGCATATTTTAGAAAACCCCAGAAATCCTTAACATGAACTGATGCTGAGTGAAGTGAGCAGAAACAGAAGAACAATTTATACAGCAACTGCAAGATTGTGTGTTGATCAACTATGACTCATTTAGCTATTCTGAGCAATACAAAATTCCAAGAGACTCGTGATGGAAAATGCTATTCACATCCAGAGAAAGATCTATGAAGTGTGAATGCACTTCAAAGCATGTTATTTTTGGTGTATTTTTTTCTTTCTCATGATGTTTCCCTCTTGTTATGACTCTTCTTTCACAATATGACTAATGTGGATATATATTTAATATGATTGTATATATATATATATAATATATGTATATATGTATATGTATATCTATATCTATATCTATCTATCTATCCATATACATATATATATATATGTAACACTTATATTAGATTGCTTGCCATCTTAATAGGGTAAAGAAATGGAAAGAGAAAAATCTGGAGCTCAAACTCAAAAATGAATGTTGAAAGCTATTTTTATATATAATTGATAAAAATAAAACACTATTAAGTGGGGGAGGAGAAGAATTAAGTCCTTATAACCTGCTATTGCACTAATCAACAGGTGTCAACTCCCCTAATGTCACATCTACTAGAAATGACAAGATACTTGTTCAAATAGAATTTGTGTTGAGAAACAGCACAATAAAAATGAATATTTAAAATAATGTTAGCAAAATAAAGGCAACAGAGAGAATGATCACATATAAGGATAGCTTTAAAGAAGCTGTCTGAAAATATTCTCTTCAAAATAATATTAATTGGTTCCAGACATTTGAGGCATTTCACAGAAGTAGCCAATTGAAAACCACAGGCTACTTACTATCAGGGGATTCTTTCTTGACCCAACCCTCACCCTAGAGTCTGGTTTCAGGTATTCTCTTAGTATAATAACTGCATTGCTCATTCTCCAAACTTATTGAAGCCCTTTAGATATTAAACAACAGCTGGAATGAAACAATATTCTAATAGGAAACAGTATTAAGGTGATAGTTTCATTATAACAAAAACTCCCATTAGGTCAAGTGCTTTGCAATTTACAAAATGAAGTAATGCACATTATCTCCTTTGATCTTTACAAGGTATAACTATCAAAAAGTTTGTTTTATGATTGTAATAAACTCAGAAAAGTTAAATGATTATCTTAAAGTGGTATGGACTAAGGGATAGAAAACTCCACTTGGACTGAAGAAAGCCTAAATTCAAATCTCACCTCAGACATTCAGTGGCTCTTTGATCCTGGATAAGCTGTGCCTCAGTTTACACATCTGTAAAATAAAGATGATAATAATGATGCAATGTTATATTGTGTTACATTGTAACATAGTTGTCATTCAGTCATTTCAGTTGTATCTACCACTTTGTGACCCTATTTAGAATTTTCTTGGCAAAAATACTGGAATAGTTTGCCATTTCCTTCTGCAGCTCATATTTCAGATAAGGAAACTGAGGCAAACAGGATAAAGTGATTTGTTCAGAGGAACACAGATAGAAAGTGGCTAAGTTCAGATTTGAACTCAGAAAGATGAAGTCCAGATGAAGTCCTAGCTGCCCAGCATTATAATATCATATAAATATATAACATTATATATATTACATATATCCTAAAATATGTAATTATATTCAATATACTTTTAAGCTTTATGATATATCTCAGAGCATTAGATTTAGAATCAAATACGATGATGAATAAAATATTTTAAAGCACCACATAATTTTTTGCTCTCATTCTCAGCACCACAATGTAAGTGCCTTCCAGATAGTTCATATTTATGTAGTCCTTCAGACTGACAAATCATTCAATCAATAAACACTTATTACATACTTATGTGCCAAACACTGTGATAGCAATACTATGAAGTCTACAGTTTGAATATAATGACTCTTACTTTAGAGTTGAGAAAACATGTATGTTCTCAAGGCCGTACAACTACCAAGTGGCAGAGAGAAGTCTAAGCCAGGTGTTCCAGCATCCAATTCTATGCTTTTTCTGCTAAGCCATCATGCTAATGAGATCCCGATGTTGTATTGTGGGGAGTTTCTGTTTGGCTTCAAGAAATGACAAGGAGAATTCTAAGAAAGGGTGGAGAAAAAAACATGATGTTAGTTGTTGACACATTCTGGAGCTCACATGCAAATGTCACTTCTTTGGACATGTATTTACTTGCAACCAACTCTCATGTTAATTGTAAGGATCAAAAAAGAAAACAAATCCCAGTCTGACCTTTTCCAGGTTCCCAGCATGGTAAACATTTATAATTGGCAAGTTGGCTCCAAGCTATCCGGAGACCCACCACAAAGAATATGTCTGTTCCTCATATGCCTCATTGCTGGATGATGATTAGTCTGTCTCATTTTAAACAAAGGGGGGGAAATGCTAGTCGATGAGTGTACCTCTACTAGGTTTTAACTCAGCACTTTTCCCCTAAGTGGTTTTTCAGAGGTGTTTTGGGATTTGGGAAGTGATCTTATAGTAATAAAAGTCACCATAAAATATAAATAAAATTTCCCTAATGGTCTACCAACCACTGACACATTGGTTGTACAATTCACATATTTTTTTTAATGTGGGAAAGTGTATGGAAGGTCTGAAAAATCACCAAGTTTCTATTTTCTCTAGGGTATTTTATTATTTTTTTTATCTCATCTGGAAATCCATATCCAATATGAGACAAAAGTTGAACAGGTAACCTAGTTTGAAGAAATATGGCCAAATAGATCTCCATACTAATAAAGGTAGATACTGAGAAGGGGACAAGGAAAGTTATTTCCCAGATCAGAGATCTACAAAGGATCAGAGAGGCCCTCCAGTCCAACATGGAAAAGACCAAGATTTCCTCTATTCAACAATTTAAATTTAGATCTGGAAGACATGAAAGAGATCATCTAGTCCAATATTCTCATTTTACAGGTGAGGAAACTGAGACACAAAAAGTTAAATTAATTGACCAACCTTCTAAAGACAGAATATTGATTTTTTTAAGTGATAGATCAGAATTTGAATTCAGGACTTCTAATTTCAAAAGCAATATTAGTTTTCTTCTGTAATGCTATTCGAAATTCTCAGTAAATTGGGATAAAATACTTACAATTCAGGATAATCCAGTCATAAGTTATATCATTTTATTTCTCAATACACACAAATCTCCCCTTCATCTAACTAAATTGTAACTCCTTGGAGATTTAGGTACCTCTCCATCAAACAAGTTTTGGATCACTTTGGGCTCTGATGTTTTCTCCAAAGCCCCCCCATCCCCATCTAAGTACCAATATTCAAGAAAAAAACAAGTCATATTTTTAAACACTGTATTAAAGAATCAATATGATGCAGTCAAAAGAGTCTTCTTCATCTGGAATCTGTGAACTTATTTTTTTAAAATAGTTTGATAATTTCATTTAAATACAATTATTTATCTTTGTGTTTCTATGCATTTTATTTCATTGATTTTAAAACATTCCATAGGATTCACCTAATTGCCAAAGAAGCTTATGATGCAGAAAAGGTTCGCACCCCTTACCTAGTGGAGTCAGGTTTGGGATCAGGAATCCTAGTATTTAGTAGGAGCAGATTTCTGGGAAGGTCATTTAACTTCCATGTGCTTCAACTAACTCCTTAGAAGATATCTAAGAATATTTTATGGAGAACTTACACAAAGTACATGCTCACAAGGAAATCAGAAGAAGGTACAAGGACATTCTCAAGGTCTCTCTCAAGAATTTTAGAATTACCTGTGAGCTTGCCCAGCATTCTGTGCCCACACCAAAAAATATATATTATACTTTATGAATAAAGCAGAATTACATTAGGTTAAAAGAAATGTAAAATGTTCTTGATATCTCCATTCCAAATGTCCATGTGTAGTATTTCTGCCTGTCCTGTGATGGAGCTTTCCAAGCTCATATTGGTGTGATCAGCAACAATTGGGCATACTGTATTTTGACCCCAATATAGAGATGTCATTTTAATCTTCTTCAAGAACAAAGAACAATAACCAAGCCATAGGCTTGGACTTATTTAATAAGATAGTGTTAGGATTTTTATAAGGTGCTAAATATGGAATGAATAGAGACAATTGATTTGATTCTACAAGGAGATGTTATGGTCCAGAACTTGAAACAAAGTACTGAGTGGAAGTGAGGAGACAATGTTAAATCTAATTTAGCATTGATTTAATCCTACAACAAATAATGGTTTCCTAGGGATGGAATGATTGGTGTATACTCAGTGTGCACCATATAAGCAAGAAACTCTCAGGGCCAAGCATGTAGAAGCCCACAATCCCACTCTCTGAGGCAGAGTCTGATTTATTCCCACAGATACCTTCATGCTGGCTGGAGGATTGGATTCAGAGGGAGCTAAAGACTGAACTGGCTGGAGACATTCTGACAGGAAAAGATTCAAGACTTTGAAGGGCACAATATAGGATCTGAACTTTAACTCCAGGCTTCATTTTGGGGATTACTGGTACTGAACTAAAACTAAAGGTGCCTCCCCAGAAGCTCCCCAAGAAATCTGCCCCCAGAGGATGATCACAATTTAGAGACAACAGAACATTATATTTTGGCACCCAACGTAGGGCAAGGACTTTTGCTTATCCTGACTCTGGGTGATTCTGAGCCCTTCAGGGAGCTAGCCCGGACCTTACAAGATAGAGCCATCTTCTGTGATAGTTAGTATAAGGAACTGATGAATTCTTAGATTCCTAATTTATATCTTTTTATATATATAATTATGATACATGAAATAAACATGAATGAAATAGCACCTATCTTTTAGCATCTGACTTTTGATCTCTCCCCTTTTTCAAGAATTTATCCTGCTCTAAATAAATGTCAGAAAGAAGTCATCTAACCTTACATTAGAGTATAATTTTGATCAAATCAGCCAAACCCGCAAATTTCTAGAAGTCATTTATATTTAGACATACCTTGCCACTGTACCTTAACTCAGAACTTGGGCTTCTTTTCTTCATTTGAGGTCAAGAAAACGTTTTTTTTTAATGCCACAGGCCAGAAAATAAGCTCAAAATAGAATAGAGGCAGGGGATAGATAGGGGAAGAGTATATGGCATATGATACCTCATTTTAAATGCGGTTACTATCCTGTCAAGCCCCCTCATGTGGTAAATTAGGGATTTATTTGAAATAGGAGTTTTATATTTTTACAAGTCTATCTTCAATGGTGCAGTTTTTTCTTCACTTTAAAGTCATATTAGACTTTTTGAATACTTTGTAAAAGTAGATGCTTTTGCTTGAAAAAGAATTAAAATGAACTTTTACAGAAATGACTTCATTTTTCCTCATTTCCTAAATATCTTCATAAACCAGGCTAAATGATGGAGATAGAAAGGAGTATAATTTGGTAGTCACTCAGAGCATTTAGGTATATCTAATAAACATGACCATGAAATGAAAAATATCTAATTAAAATGTAAGCTAAGAACATGAAATAAGTATCCCAGTTTCACTCAGAACATAATATAGGAGTTGTCTCACAGAATCAACACTTACATTTAAACTTTAATTAACTTTGAATTTAGGTACAATTAGCACTTTTCTTTGAAGCTTTGTTTTCAGAGTTGTCTTCTTCTGAGTTTATACGCTGGTCTTCTCTCTCACCATAGTAACATTTTATGATTAAATTCTTTTTTTGTTGTTATTTATTAGTTTTTTCCAACCTATTTCTTGACTTTGAGTTTTAGGTTAAAGTTTTTTCTGCTCAAATGAGGATAGGGACTCATTGTCCCAAGCTTCAGGCTTTTTCATATTATTAATTTAAAAGCTAATTTTGGGTCTGCAAGTTTTTGTTGTGTTCAAGGTAGTGTAATTTGGGGAAAGATATGATCACTGATCTCCTGAAGTGTACTCTTTTGTTTACCCAGGAAGAGTAGTGTTCCAAGAAGAATAGCACTTCTGGTGTGTGACTTCTTGAGCTCCTTTCAGGGTCGCTCATTTACTTTTGGTGTCCACCTTTCACTCAATTCTTACCTATGGCTCCAAGAATCTATAATAGCATAATGGCTACATCCCTGTAAACCATCTTGGCAGATGGGCTAAATTAGATTAGTGGTGATCAACAGGCTTCAAAACTATGGGTTAGTTAGAGGAATGTCTACTTGCAAGCATGGGGAAACTTCCCCTAATAGAAAGGATGGATGAGAATAATTTGTTCCAATGACCAAGAAGAAATTTGCAACAGGCACTCTGCAGTGCTTAGAACTTAGAACCAAGGTAACCCACCTCATTCTGGACCATCACCAGTCATTTGAGTTTTGTCCTACCACTGGGCTTTGATAATCCAAAAACTTTGTACAACTCTGCCTTAATTACATCCAATTTATCCATAAGTCAAGATATCACCCATGATGTTATTTGTCTTCTTTGAAAATGATAGACAAACAATAAAAGCAACTTAAGAACAGCCTCTTTTCTGGCAGCTTCTCTTGGCCATAGAGCTATCACCAACCTTTGCTCTTTTGCAGCCATTAAATGCTAATGTTCCTTTCTGTAAAGGGCTGAATCTCTGAGCAGATGCATTTGGATAACCAAGCACTTATAACTAATTACCTATTGGATAATACTCTATTAACATATCCTTGGAGAATGGCCCTGCCCAACTTTCTGTGCTGGCTCAATCTGTGGGTGTAAGAGGGATCAGAAGGTGGAGTAAAACAAGAGAGATTGACATTTTGGCAATGGGGAGAAAAAAAGGTGTGGAGATTCCTGTATCCATTTCCCCTGACTGCTACCCCAAAAGACCAAGAATAAAGATCAAGGACTTTTGCTTATCCTGACTCTGGATGATTCTAAGGTATCCAGGGTGCTAATGCGGTCATTACACCTTTCCACATTGGAAATGTGACCAGCGCTCCTGATCATTTGTGACAAACACAGGAGTTCCTCTCTGTCCTGGAACTGTGACTTAAAATAGGATTAGGGGCAACAGAATTGTCCATCAGCACCACTGTATTTGGTTCCAGCAAAGATTCTCTTTTAATTTCTCTCCAACATGTTTACTGTCTCTGGTTTGAGAGCTCCTGAAGTTGTTTCTGCTACCTCTGCCTGGTGTAGGCACCTCCAAAAGTCTCTGCTGCTGCTCCTGACACACCCCAGACTGCTCTGGTATCATAGAGTTCTCTGCTATCTTCTTATTTTCTTCAGTTGTTACAAATATGGAAAATGTTTCCCTCTTACTTTTGTGAAATCTAATGCTCCAAAATTTGATTTCAGGAATAATTGTTAAGTTTTTTGATAGAATTCAGTAGGATTGCTATCTGTGGCCCACATCTTGGCTATTTTATCTTACTTTTCCATTTGTAGCCTTATTATTTAGCATGGTACATTGCAGGTAGTAAAAAATTTAATAAATGCTCTTTAATTAATTTGTTTACTCTTTCATTGATTGTACAGATGAAAGAGTACAGTTCCATTGAGTATAAATTAAAGATATTTTTTCAAATTATAAATCTATGCCAGTGGATAGAATTTCCTCAATAGGAAAACTGCACAATAATGAATACACACACACACACACACACACACACACACACACACACACATCCCTCACCATAAAAAAAAAATGGGGGAATAGGACAAAAAACAGTGTTGTTTACTTTAACTCTTCTACTTATTCCAGATTGTGAATTCCTTAAGGACAGGGACTATGCTTGCCTTTCTTTGGATTGCTAGTGTTCAGTCCAGTGCCTGATTCATAGTAGGTTCATAATTCATGATCAGCTAATTTGACTTGTTGACATGACCTTGAACAAATTTCAATATTTTTTTTTTCTGGAAAATGAAGGTATTGCTTCAAGTTGTTTACAGATTCCTCCCTGCAAGCTTACTATCTTGTATTTCAATGACATATCGTTTTTATTCAACTTTGACTCTATTTTTCCCTGAAAACTATTATTTTTATATATAATTAATTCACTGCATTATCATCAGCGAGTGCCATATATTCATTCAAATGACTATACTTATCCCTTCTACTAAAATATAAGCTCTCTAAGAATAGAGTCTATTTTTTATTCTTTTGAGGGCAGCTAGATAACACAATGGACAAATGTTTAAATTAGAAACACTCATTTTCATGAGTTCAAATCCAGCCTCAGACACTGCCTAGCTGTGTGACCCTAGATAAATCACTTAACCCCATTTACCTTAGTTTCCTCATTTGTAAAATGAGCTGAAGAAGGAAATGGTAAATAGAGTATCTTTGTCAAGTAGATCTCCTCCTCAGTCTAGCACAACACTACTTTGGATAGATTAAGTGGTGCCTAAATATATGTGAAGTTCCATTTCATTGAAGTGCTTGGAAAAGAGACTAGTCAAGAGCAAAAGATAAAACCTTCTTTAAAATGGACTAAGAGCCTTTTAAGACCAGACTATTAGTTTTTATAGTCATTACCTAAGATCTTTAATTGCTATTATATTAAAAAATTAATTTACTGTTTCCACAGACGTGATTTTTGTTGCATAGGAATTTTTATACTGTATGTCTAAAAGAAAATATTTCATATAAAAATTGCTCTGAAGCAATTTTCAGGGGTGGTAACAAGATGGGGAAGCAGCCAGGAAGCTTCTCTAGCTTTCCCAATTTCCCTCAAAAACCACATGAAACCAAGCCTCTGAACAGAGTCTGGTGGAATGAAACCACACTCCAGCTCAAGATAGACTGAAAAAACTTCAAGAAAGGTCAGTCTCACTGGGATGAAAATTGTGGTCAGCCCAGCTCAGATACACTCTGGGAAATTTGGTGAGAGGATTTTAATCACCACAAATCAGCAACTAAGACCCTCAGCCCTGGCTCAGTAAAGAAGCAGATCAGAGGGGCAGCCTCCTGTCCCCGATCAGAAGGCAAACTCTGGAAAACCAGGAAGTTTTCTCAACAGAGCAGGCAAAGCTACCCCCTGCAAACAAAAGGAGCCCTGTGCTCAAAGCCAAGGCTCAGAACTGCAAAGGAAGCTTGGGAAAGTTCCCCTTTACCCCAGGAACAGAGCTTGACCTAAATAAAAGTAAAAGAAAGAGGAAATACCAAAAGCAATGGAAAGAAAATGAGGAAGAAATAGAAAAGAAACTTGACCATAGAAAGCTACTATGTGACAGGAAAGACCAAAACACCAACTCCGATGAGGACAAAATGTGAATGATATGAATTGGTCTCAAACCCAAAAAGGCTTCTTGGAAATCTCATAAAGACTTTAAAAGGTAAATAAAAGAGGAGGAAGAAAAAATGAGAAAGGAAATGAGAGGTTTGCATGAGAGAATCAAACAGCTTGGATAAGGAAAGAAAAATTTGTCTGAAGAAAATGACTCCTTAAAAAGTAGAAATAACCAAATGGAAAAGAGAAACAAAAACTGACTGAAGAAAATCACATAACTAGAACAGGGAAAATGGAAGCTAATGAATCTTTGAGAAAGTAAGAATCAATCAAACAAAAATAGAGTTGAAAAAAATGCAAGAAAGTGTGAAATACTTCATTGGAAAAAACAGGCAACCTGGAAAATAAATCCAGAACAGACAATTTAAAAATTATTGGCCTACCTGAAGACTATAAGCAAACAAACAAACAAACAAAAAAAAAAAAAAAAAAAGAGGTTGGATAGCATTCTTCAAGAGATCATTAAGGAAAACTGATCCAATATTTTAGAAGCAATTTTACTCATTGAAAATATCCATCCATTACCTAAAAGAGATCCCACAAGGATAACCCCAAAGAACATTGATGTGAAACTCCAGATCTACAATGTCAAGGAAAAAATTGCAAGCTTCCAGACAAAAGCAATTCAATATCAAGGTGTAGCAATCAGGATTATCCAGGATCTATCAGCTTCTACAATAAACAATTGGAGGGCCTGGAAAACCATATTCCAGAAGACAAAGGACCTCGAATTACAACAAAGAATTAACATGGAAACTCAGTATCATTTTTTCAGTGTAGCCTCAATGAAGTAAGAGACTTTCAGTCATTGCTATTGAACAAACCAGAGCTCAACAGGAAATTTAGTTTACAAACATAGGACTTAAGAGAAACATAGGTAAACAGGGGAAATATATATATATATAAAGGTTAAAATGTTTACATCCCTACATGGGAAAACAATATCTATAAATCTTGAGAATTGTATCTGTTTCTGGGGTAGACAGAGCAGGGCATCACATGGACTGAGAGTGAGGTTGTGAATGGACTTGATATGATGACATCAAAGAAAAAGACATTAAGAGATGGAAAAAGGTCTGTACTAGAAAAAAGAGGAAAGGGCAGGTATAATGGGATAATTAGATTATATGAAGAGGCACAAAAGAGACATATTACAATTGAGAGAAAGAAAAAGAGCATTGTCTGAAGCTTGATTTCATCATTTTTGGCTTTAAGATGGAATAACTAAATCATGCAGTTGGATCTAGAAATTTATGGAACCCTGTAAGTAGAAGGAGAAAGAGTAAAGAAAAGGAAGGGCAGAATAGAAGGGAGAGCAGTAACACTAGAGGAAAAAGTAAGAAAAGGGAGGAAGGGGTGACAGAATATAAGGATTGGGTTAAAAAATCACTACTAAGGACAGAGTGGAAAGAGAAAACAAAAGTATATAAAAGGGAGAACTTAAGATAGAGAAAAAAACACACCTGGTAATCATAACTGTGAATGTGAATGTAATGAATTCTTCCATAAAATAGAAGCAAGTAGCAGATTGGATTAAAAAACAGAATCATTTAATAAGTTGTTTATAAGAAACATATTTAACATAAAAAGACACATACAGAGTAAAGGTGAAATGAAGGTGAAATGCTGGAACAGAATTTATGTCTTGGCTGAAGTTAAAAAAAAAAAAAAAAGCAGGGGTAGCATTTCTGATCTCAAAGGAAGAAAAGTACATCTTGATAAAGGGTACTATAAACAATGAAGTAGTAATGATACTAAATGTGTGTGCAACAAGTGCTAGAGCAGTCAAATTCCTAGAGAAAATTAAGGATAAAAAAGATCTCAGCAGTACATGGTACCTACAAAAATTGAACATGTATAAGGGCATAAAAACCCCACAAACAAATGCAGAAAGACAGAAATAGTAAATGCTTCCTTTTCAGACCACAATACAATAAAATTTCTATTCAATAAAAGGCCGGGGGAAATAGAATAAAAACTAATTGGAAATTAAATAATCTAATTCTAAAATTGAGTGGATCAAATAGAAAAATCACAAAAACAATTCATAATTCTATTCAAGAGAATGACAATAATGAGACAACATACCAAAACAGGATGCAGCCAAAGCAGTTCTTAGAGGAAATTTGATATCGCTAAATAACTACATGAATAAACTAGAGAAAGAGGAAAGCAATGAATTGGGCATGGAACTAATAAAGCTAGAAAAAGAACAAATTAAAAACTCCCAAATAAATCCAAATTAAAAATTTTAAAATTCAAAGGTGAGATTAATAAAATTGAAACTAAGAAAACTATTGAACTAATAAAGAAAATTAAGAGTAGATTTTATTTAAAAAACAACAAAATACATAAACCTTTGGATAATTTGATTAGAAAAAGGAATGAAGAAAACCAAATCACCAGCATCAAAAATGAAAAGGGTGAACTTACCCTCAATGAAAAAGAAATTAAATTAATAATTTGGAAATATTTTGTCCAACTATGGCATTAATCCTGACAATTTAAATGAAATGGATGAATATTTTCAAAAATATAAATTTCCTAGATTAACAGAAGAGAAAATAAATTACTTAAATAGTCCCATTTTAGAAAAATTGAAAAAGCTATTAATGAGCTACCTAAGAAAAAATTTCCAGGACCAGATGCATTCACAAGTGAATTCTACCAAACATTTAAAGAACAATTAATCCCAATACTATGTAAACTATTTGCAAAAATAGGTAAAGAAGTAGTTCTGCCAAAGTTATTCTATGACATAAATATGGCACTGATACCTACACCAGAAAGATCCAAAACAAAGAAAATTAGAGACTGATTTCCTAAATGAATATTGATGCAAAAATGTTAAATAAAATATTATCAAAGAGATTGCAGCAACTTATCAGCAGGATAATATACTATGACTAAATGGGATTTATACCAGAATGCAAGGCTGGTTCAATAAAAAAAATTATTGCCATAATCAACTACATCAATACCAAAACCAACAGAAATCAGATAATAATCTCAATAGATGCAGAAAAAGCTTTTGACAAAATACAGAACACATTCCTATTAAAAACCCTAGAGAACATAGGAATAAAGGAAGTTTTTCTTAAAATAAAATGCAGTATCTATGTAAAAACAACAAGAATTATTTGAAATGGAGAGAAGTTGGACACAATCACAATAAGATCAGATGTGAAACAAACATTGTCACCACTATTATTCAACATTTTGTTGAATAAGAAGAGAAAAAGAAGTTAAAGTAATTATACTGGGCAACATGGAAATAAAACTATCATTCTTTGCAGATGATATAATGATATACTTAAGAATCCTATAAAATCATACAAAAATCTACTGGAAACAATTCACAGCTTTACCAGAGTTGCAGGATGTAAAATAAGCAAATTATCTGCATTTCTATATATTATTGACAAAGCCCATAAACAAGAGATAGAGAAATTTCATTTGTAATTACATAGACAAAATAAAATACTTGGGGGTCTACTTGCCAAGAGAAACTCAAAAAGTTTATGAACAAAATTATAAAACACTTGTCACACAAATAAAGTCAGATTTAAACAATTGGAAAAAGTTATCAATTGCTCATGGGTAGGCCAAATTAAATAATAAAAATGGCAATTCTGCCTAAATTAGTCTATTTGTTCAGTGTCATAACGACCAAACTGCCAAAAATCATTTTATAGAACTAGAAAAAATGATAATAAAATTCATATGGAAGAATAGAAGGTCAAGAATATTAGGGGAATTAGTGAAAAACAATACAAAGGAAAGGCTTAGCAGTACCAAACCTAAAACTATATTATAAAGCAGCTGTCAACAATAGCATTTGGTACTGGCTAAGAAATAAAGGGTGAAACAGTGTAACAGGTTAGATACACATTACGTAATAATAAAGGGCTACAGAAATCTAGCTATAGCTTCTGGAATAAGAACTCACTATTTGACAAAAACTGCTGGGAAAATTAGAAAATAATATGTCAGAAACTGGGCATATACTTATATCTCATACCAAAAAAAGGTCAAAATTGCTACATGATTTGGACATAAGGATGTCCATAAACAAATTAGGAGAACAAGAGATAATTTACCTATCAGATATTTGGAGAAGGGAGGAATTTCTGACCAAAGAAGAACTAAAAACATTATACAAAGCAACGATTACATTAAATTTAAAAGGTTTTGCACAAACAATATAAACAGAAACAAGATTAAAAGAGAAGTACAAAGCTGGAAAAAATATTTACAGCCAATGTTTCTGTTAAAGGTCTCTGCTCTAAAATATATAAAGAACTGCCAGATTTCTAAGAAGTTGATAAGTGGTCAAAAGATTATGAATGAACAATTTTCAGATGAAGAAATTAATGCTCTAAATAACTATTGTTTAGTGAAATGGAAATTAAAACAACTATGAATTACTATCTCACAACTTTCACATTGACTAAGATGACAGGAAAAGATAATGATAAATGTTGAAGGGGGTGTGGGAAAACTGGAATACTAATGCCTTGTTTTTGGAGTTGTGAAATGATCCAACCATTCTGGAGAGCAATTTGAAACTGTCCAAAGGTCTACAAAATTTTGCATACACTTCAACTCAGCAGTACCATCACTGGAGTCTGTATCTCAAGGAAATCATAAGGGAGGGAAATGGACTCACATGTGCAAAATGTTACTAGCAGCGTTTTTTGTGGTAGCAAAAGAATTGGAAAACGAGTAGCTGACCATCAATTAGGGAATGGCTGAACAAGTTGTGGTACATGAAGGTAATGGAATATTACTGTTCTGTAAAAAAATGATGAACAAACTGATTTTCAAAAGGCTTGGAAAGATTTACAGGAACTGATGCTGAGTAAAACAAGAAGTAGGAATAACAGCAAGAATGTGGGATGATCAATTATGAAAGAAAGTTCTTCCAAACCAATCTTAATAGACTTTGGATAGAAAATGCCATCTGCATCCAGAAAAAGAACTAAGGAGACTCAATGTAAATCAACACATGCTATATTCAGTTTGTTTTTTTTTTTTAATTCTACTTCTTTACCTCTTCAATGGTTTTTCCCTTTTGCTCTGATTTTTCTCTCCTGACATGATTCATAAGGCAATGTGTAATAAAAATAAATAAATTTACTAGAAAAAAATTTATCTGAAACAACAAATGCATCTCTTTCCACTTTGATTCCCTTTAAAAAAATCAGCTTGCTAACAAAGTTTTCACAATTAATTTCTAAGTTTGTATTAGACATAATGCATGTTCTTTTATATCATCTACAATTACTTAAGCAATAAAACATTTCTAAATGTATTGATTTTTCTTTCCTTCAAACAATTGATTCAAGGTAGAAATTCATATTTTCATTAGTTCTGGAATGGATTTGGAACATATCTTCTTCCACTCACTTGGGAATAGCCTTGACTTCATTACAAGGAGTAAGTTAAAAAAGGAGAGGGGAAAGTAATGAGCTCACACTTGGTGATTTTCAATTCCATATTGTTATGTTGGCTTGAAGTTGGGGTGAGGTGAAAGGGAAGATTATACATGAATTCAAGTAAATTTAAAGATGAGAATCACAATTCAAATGTTTTGAAATATGCTTGGCTTGTTCTTAACCTTTCAAAAAACTATCTATTTAAAATATCTTTGCAAACATTGAAAATGGAAATTATTCTTCCCTTCTCTTTCGCTTTTTATATTTCAATTAGACCTATGACTTCTTTCATATAGGGGTGATGCGACTAACCCCCTTTAGTAATGCAAATCAGAAATTTTTTCTTCAACTAGGCTCTTAAAAGTTTTCTAGAACACAGACATATTAAGTGGCTTTTTCAGAATCATTGACAATATGCATTAGAGTCAATATTTAAATCTTTCTGATGCTAAGGCCACTTCTTTCCTTTTTGATTAATAATAATGGACATTTATGTGGCAATTTAAGGTTTATAAAGATTTACAGAGATTTTATGTGAGGTAATACAGATATTCCAAACACCATTTTTCTTTTTTATTTTCTTTCTCCTTTTTTTATTAAAGTTTTTTTTTATTGTCAAAATATAGGGATAGATAATTTTTCAGCATTGACCCTTGCAAAACCTTGTGCTCCAAATTTTCTCTTCCTCCCTTCCCTCTGCCTCCTTCCTTAGATGGCAAGTAATCCAATATATCAAACCCATTTTTCACAGGAAGAAACTGACAGTATAAGAAAGTGTAGGTAACTTGCTCAGAACTATACAGCTAGTAAGTTTCCAAGATAGATTTTGAACTCAGATCTTTCTCATCTTGAGTCCAGAATTTGATACACTGACCTTTTCTTCCTCATGTATTTTATTCATAATTTTGTCTTAAATAATAATAACTAACAATAAGTAGCATTAAGCTTTTCCAAGTGCTTTATAAATACGATCTCATTTTATTCTTGTAATAATCCTGAATATGGTTTATCTTCGTCATTGTATTTATAGATGTTCTTAATGCTCCTCATTTTATAGATGCAAGACCTGAAGCTCACAATAAGTCATTTGCTCAGGGTGTTTCTGGGGAAAAGCATGTGAGGCTAGATTTGTACTCAGTTATTACTGATTCCAGGCCCATAAATTTATCTCCCATATATAATGATACTAATAATTATTGTGATACATGAGCCACCTGCCAGTGGCTTCTGGAGGTCTAAGTCAGACCTGTAGAATGGATCACTTCATGTGAGAGGAGGATGATGATACAAGGAGACCGAGAGGCAGTCGCTGTTCTCTGGTGTTCTCTGTCCTCTACACTTAGAGGCAGTTGCATTGTCTGACCTCCCTCTTCTTCCCTCTGCCTCCTATTTATTTCATTCCTAGTCCACAAGCAACACCTGGGTCGGCAAAGGCTGCTTTGCAACTCCTTCAGATGTTATGATTCAGTTGTAGAGGTTCTTGGAGAATTGACCTGCCTCTTCACGTAGGCATGGTCCTTAACAAATAATCTTAATTTTTATCTCCTTGACTGTTGATTATATCCTTGTAAATAAGAAAAGTATATTATATCTTTGAATCACCATTGACAAACAGAGTAGTACTCTGAACAAAGTAAACACTTGATAAATTTAACTGATTGACTATAATCTAATCCAGTTTAACTCGAATGTTTTTTGGTATAAGAGATGTCTAAGTATTCCCTATTTTCCATATTGAAGTGACTGTACTTCCCCAAATTTGTGAAGCAATAAAACTGGCTTATGCTTTAAAAATATGAAATATGAAAAGTAGAGTGGATGCACATTAGCCCTCTGAGTTAGCAAAGAGGTTGGAGTATAAAAAGTACCATATTGTTTCTAAGACTGAAAGGAGAGAATTGAAGAATAAGTAGAGATTCTAAGAAAAGGAACTCTCTTCTTGTGTCTCTGAGAATCCCTAACTTACTTCAAGATCAAGCTCAAGAGCCACCTACTAGATTAGACTTTCTGATTCTCTCAGTTGCTCGTCTATTCCAAATCAATTGGTGCATATTTTATATTTATTATTCTGTATACATGCTGTTTCCCTTCAATAGCGTGCAAGCACATGAGTGAAGCTATGATTGCATTTATGTCTTTGTACCTCCAGTAGCAATTTGTTCAGCTCTGAATCACTTAAATTTAATTCACATGCAAATCAAGATATATCAGATGTAATTGGTCCTATTTGAAAATGAAGGACTGAAAGACAAACAATAACAACCTCCAGTAACTAGCATATAGTAAGCAGTTAACAAACATTTATTGAATGAATGAGAGACTTGACTTGTAACCAACTAGTGGATAGTATTTAAAGAAACAGGCTTGTCTAGCTCTTTTTTCCCTCTATGTATTTGGACAATCATTGGTAAATATAAAAATAATTGGGAAAGTACACATAGAGGACAAAAAAGGAACTAAGAATGTATGTACATGTGCATATATGAATGCATATTCATTTATGGACCTTAGAAAATTGCATGGAGGGGCAGTTAGGTGGTGTAGTGGATAGGGCACCAGCCCTGAAGACAGGAGGCCTCAGACACTTAACATTTCCTACTTGTGTGACCTTAGCAAGTCACTTGACACCTATTGTCTCAGCAAAAAAATAAATAAATAAATAAAGTTGCATGATCTGACATCATGTTATATCTAATATAGCATATATGAGGTAATCTAATTATGTACTAATTATAATGATGCATGCGTGTCTGAAATCTTAACTGTTACATTAAAGATTGTTGGGGATAAGCCTGAATCTATAGTCTTTATGTTGGAACACAAAGTTAACAGAAGAAGATATACTTAGCCAAAACATAGAACAAATATTCAATAAAGACACTTCAGCATGAACCTTGTTGAGCTATAGTTTCCCTAATTCCCTACATGTGATCAGTATATCAAAGTATGTATGGTCTTGGAACATTTCCCATGTCTAAAGGACCCTGACTCCACATGGTTGAATCTTTCAATTAAGTGTCCAGAAAGTCAGATCAATACAATTGGAGACTACCAAGAAATCGTATCAATGGAGGCACAATCTGATCTATAGTCCATCCAAGTCCTAGGGAAATCTTTGTTACCTTTCAGGGTAAATCTAGCCTAACTCATTATGGGAAAAAGAGAGAGCCCTGATAAATGGTGGTTCCAGTACCATAATTATTTTCTCATCCTCTAGAAGTCACATTGATGAATTTATAGTTTAATGTGAGTTAGAAATTTCTTCCAAAATTCCTGTGATTCTTAAACAACATTAAAACAGTCAAACACAGTCAAATGTTTTTTCAATGAGGTTCAGCCTACTGATTCTTTTCCTGGCAAGATCTCAAAGTAAGAGAATATTGGCCTGAATCAGATTCGTGGAATAATATAGGGGGTCCTTTGAGAACCAGAAAACAAGTCTTTGTACAGTGATTACGAGTATGAAAGTATTGTTATTTGGAATAGTAGCATCAACCTGTGTCCATCTGGGTTGGAAAAAAATATAATAGGGTTCAGCTGTGTAGAGACTACCACACCTTTCTCCTTCCCCTCCCAATCTTCCTTCTTTTGACTGCATGTAAAATGGGAAGAGCAATTTTCATAATTAAAAGTTTGAAATAAAATTATCTGCTATGTCAAGTGATCTCTTTTAATAGAAAAGTTCATGGAGCTCTAAGCACACTGTTTCTGAAATCAGAGGATTCCTATGTGTTCTTCAATAAATTACAACTTCTCTGAACCCTCAGTTTCTTCATTTGCAACATTCACATTTGGGGCTATACAGATGTCCTCTAGTCTTTTCCAGCACTTTATTCATCTATGTCCTAAATCCTATAGTAATAGTAAATAACAGCTAGCACTTATATAATGGCTTACAAAGTACTTTGCAAAAATTATCTCATTTTATCTTCACAGCGTGACTCGGCTGAGGCACTATTATTATCTCCATTTTACAGATGAGTGAACTGAAACAAGAAGCTCTGGAACAAAATTGCCAGTACAAATTTCTTATTCAGTCCAGAACTTTTTAAAAAAATTATTACACTCATAGGGTCATCAAGTTAGAGATGAAAGAGATTTCTAAGGCTCTCTACCCCTCCTGATTTTACAGATGACAAAAGTATGGCTCAGAGAAGTTGTATGACTTGCCTAATCACACAGATAGGAAATAGCAGAGCCAGAATTTGAAAAAGAATTCCTCTAATTGCTATTAAGAATTTTTCCCATTGTACCAATAAAAAAAGAGTAAACTGAATACCGTCTACTTATTAAACATTTTAACTTAAAATCCAATTAATAATCATAATATAATGGACACATTATCTCATTGATTGCAATAGTAAAAATTGCACCTATTTCCTCCATATGATTCTTTTCTATGATCATGTATCACAGTGCACACTTAAGTTATAATCTATTATTTCTCACATATGTGTGACGTACTACTTCTCAAATGCAGACTTGTTAGATCTGTCTGGAGGTGAGCCCTGGATGCAGTGGGAGATATTGGTCTTTTTTTTCTTTTTAAAATTTATTTCTTTTAATTTTAATTTTTTTACTTTTAATTTTAATTTTAGGTTATACATGTATATTCATTTTATATATTTCCAAATGAGTCATGTTGAGAGAAAAATATTAGGGGAAAAAGGAAAAAATTACAAGAAAAAGAAAGAAAAAAGAAGTGAAGATAGTATACACTGATTCATATTCAGTTGCCATTAGATCTCTCTTTGGATGTGGATGGCATTTGCCATCCAAAGTTTACTGGGATTGCCTTGGATCACTGAATTGTTGAGAACAAGCAAGTCTATCATAGATGATCATCACACAATCTTATTGTTGCTGCATACAATCAATTTCCTGCTTCTGTTTATTTCATTCAACATCAGTTCATGAAAATCTTTTCAAGCTTTCCTAAAATCAGCCTGGTCATCAATTTTTATAGAACAATAATATTCCATTACATTCATGTACCATAATTTATTAAATCTTTCCCTAATTGATGAACATCTAATCATTTTCCAATTCTTTGCTACCACAAAAAGTGCTGCTACAAGCATTTGTGCACACGTGGGTCCTTTTTCTCTTTTATGATTTCTTTGGGATACAGAGAAGACCTTAGTCTTTTTAAGTTAATGTCTTTTAAGGTAATAGGTCTCAGTTTGACTGAGTCCATTGTTCATTCCATGATTAAAACTAGGTTAGAAAGAAATGAGGCCAAAAGGGTCCTTTTTTACTTAGTCCCCAAAAAACAAAAAATGAATCAATTTGTCATGGGATGACCCTCAGGATTTCTGGCCAAATCAACAATTGCTATTTACAGAGAGGAAGGAAGGAAGGAAGGAAGGAAGGAAGGAAGGAAGGAAGGAAGGAAGGAAGGAAGGAAGGAAGGAAGGAAGGAAGGAAGGAAGGAAGGAAGGAAGGAAGGAAGGAAGGAAGGAAGGAAGGAAGGAAGGAAAGGGAAGGGAAGGAAGGAAGGAAGGAAGGAAGGAAGGAAGAGAGGAAGGAAGGAAGGAAGGAAGGAAGGAAAGAGAAGGGAAGGGAAGGAAGGAAGGAAGGAAGGAAGGAAGGAAGGAAGGAAGGAAGGAAGGAAGGAAGGAAGGAAGGAAGGAAGGGAAGGAAGGAAGGGAAGGAAGGAAGGGAAGGGAAGGGAAGGGAAGGGAAGGAAGGAAGGAAGGAAGGAAGGAAGGAAGGAAGGAAGGAAGGGAAGGGAAGGGAAGGGAAGGGAAGGAAGGAAGGAAGGAAGGAAGGAAGGAAGGAAGGAAGGAAGGGAAGGGAAGGAAAGAAGGAAGGGAAGGGAAGGAAGGAATGAAGGAAGGGAAGGGAAGGAAGGAAGGAAGGAAGGAAGGGAAGGAAGGAAGGAAGGAAGGAAGGAAGGAAGGAAGGAAGGAAGGAAGGAAGGAAGGAAGGGAAGGAAGGGAAGGGAGGGAGGAAGGAAGGAAGGAAGGAAGGAAGGAAGGAAGGAAGGAAGGAAGGAAGGAAGGAAGGAAGGAAAAGAGGGAGGGAGGGAGGGAGGGAGGAAGGAAGGGAAGGAAGGAAGGAAGGAAGGAAGGAAGGAAGGAAGGAAGGAAGGAAGGAAGGAAGGAAGGAAGGAAAGGGAAGGGAAGGGAAGGGAAGGGAAGGGAGGGAAGGAAGGAAGGAAGGAAGGAAGGAAGGAAGGAAGGAAGGAAGGAAGGAAGGAAGGAAGGAAGGAAGGAAGGAAGGAAGGAAGGAAGGAAGGGAAGGGAAGGGAAGGGAAGGGAGGGAAGGAAGGAAGGAAGGAAGGAAGGAAGGAAGGAAGGAAGGAAGGAAGGAAGGAAGGAAGGAAGGAAGGAAGGAAGGGAAGGGAAGGGAAGGGAGGGAAGGAAGGAAGGAAGGAAGGAAGGAAGGAAGGAAGGAAGGAAGGAAGGAAGGAAGGAAGGAAGGAAGGAAGGAAGGAAGGAAGGAAGGAAGGAAGGAAGGAAGGAAGGAAGGAAGGAAGGAAGGAAGGAAGGGAAGGAAGGAAGGGAAGGAAGGAAGGAAGGAAGGAAGGAAGGAAGGAAGGAAGGAAGGAAGGAAGGAAGGAAGGAAGGAAGGAAGGAAGGAAGGAAGGAAGGGAAGGAAGGAAGGAAGGAAGGAAGGAAGGAAAAGAGGGAGGGAGGAAGGGAGGGAGGGAGGAAGGAGAAGAAAAAAAGGAGGGAGAGGAGGAAGAGGGAGGAAGAGAGAGGGAGCTCCGGAAGGGAGGAAGAGAAAGGAGGGAGGGAAGGGAGAGGAAGGAGGGAGGGAAGAAAGGGAGGGAGGAAAAGAGGAAGAACTGTGTTACTGTGCTATCCAGTCCTCAGAAGTTATAACAACAACTAATAATCTATCCACCTCCATTATTACATTTCTCAAACTTTTAATACATAAGTATATCATATTATTCCAGAATTCATATCACCATCATAATCATCTTTTCATACAATACTTTTAATGCATGTTAAGAGTTACAATACATTCTCCAAAATGCTATTCATCCAAAGTAATTTTTCTCTCCTTCTCCTTCTCTATCTCCTGCTACTTCTCCTCTTTCACCTTCTCTTCCTTGTCCTTCTTTTCATAATTTCTATTTTATTTAGATTTTATACTGTAAAGGACACTAGACTTGGAGTCAGATGGCACTGGAGGAAAGACTGAAAAGCTAAACAGATGATGGGCTATGAAACAGTGCAGTTTATATTTGTTCCTAGAGATAAGGAAGAATTACTGACATTGTCAGACTTGTTCTTTAGGAAAATAACTTTGGCGGCTTTGTGGGGAATGGATTAGTGAGAGAGACTTGAAGCTGGGAGACCAATAAAAAAAGTTCTACAATAATCAGGCTAGCCCTATTGTGTCCCAACAACACATCATCATCATTTGCTAGGTGTCTCCATTCATATTAACCCCAGACATAGAATGCCCTCTCTTATTTCCAAAAGCCTATCTCAATTTCCAATCCTGCTCCTCACATAGCCTTCTTAAGTAATCCAACCCCCTGCTCTGTTTTCTGTTACAACTGAACTCTTGCTATATTATAGATTGCACCACACACAATTGGGCAGTTGACTATTATCTGATCATTTAAAAATATCTACTATATTTTAGATACTCCCAAACTCTTATATTCTGAGCACTCTTATAGTCTTTTCCTTCAGGTGGGCCTAAAGCAAAGATGGAGAATATCTGATCCATGGGTCACAAGCCCACAAAATCATTATTTGCTAAGGCAACCACAGATATGCTAAAAGCTAGGTACAACAACCTTCCATTACTTGAGTTCTGTGAGTTGATAATTTTATAGTGTTCATGAATGATGTTAAAATGTCCAAATAGTCCTAGGCAGAAAAAAAGCTTCTTTACTGTTGGCCTTTAGGCTTTAGCCAGGCCTAATAAATACTCATTAAGAAACAATATTTTTAACTGTCAACAAAATATTAAAGAACTTTTTATCCTTTATGACAGTCACAAATAATTTAAAATGAAAAACAAGCTAGTGCAAACTTGTTCCATTAATTTTATTTATTTGTATTTATTGTTTCAGAGTTGTTGCATACAGCACATTTCTTATTTTTGAAAAATAAAATAGAACTTCTTGGTTAATGCTGTATAATCACAATGGTCAAAATCTTTCACTACTCATTTTGAGACATGCCAAATGTTAATGTCTCTTGAGGTCTCTACATGAAATAGCAGTTCTAGAAAATTAGAGGCAAAGAGGAATAGTCAATTATAAGGCACTAAGAGATGTGTTTTCCCTGCCTCTATGTGAGTCTCAAGTTCAGATCCAAACTCTTTTAAGAGAAAACTGCCTGAAAGAATAGGAGTAAATATAAATGTGGGGGGCATAGAAATGCACACATTAGAAACTTCTTATGCAAGAAAAATCTCCCAAAGAAGAAAAAAAACATATAAACTTGTAGAAAGGATATTTATGCAAAATTGCAAATCTTAAGTAGGAACTTGTGAATCTTAGTGCTGGTAGCTTATAGAAAAATTGTGACTTACTAAATAAAATGTAGGGATGACTTGTTACAAATTGTCTGGAAATGAAGGATCTTTATAAAAAAAAGTTAATGTGGATCAAATGTGTTTAATGACAAGTTTTGTGCTAAACCATATTAATTTATATGAAAATTTATACATACATTTTTTATTTAGATTTTATATAAAATTTCTATATAAATTTCCACAGCTTATAGTTTTTGTATTCATCTTAAGTCAAATAGGGCAATCACCTGGCTAAAGTGTAAAGTCAACAATGTTTTTCTTGGTGTCTGAAGCTTATCATTTTTCTTCATTTCCTAAACCTCCACTCCCCAAGTAATTGGTGGCCTTCTGCTCTCTACTGCCTTTCACATTACAAAAGCATCTGTTAGCAATTTATATTTAATAGAAACTCATTCACTTCAATTTGTAATATGTTAATCATATATTTATATTTAGATATTATACCTTTTGTCCCTAATTGTTAAATGAATGGTTTTGTTGTCTGTTATAGAAATTTCATTACAAGAAATAGTGTAGAAAGAAATGAGAACCCTAAAATCACATTAGATCTTTTTCTCAAGCTTTCCTTGAAGGTAAACATATTTTTAGCCCTTTTAGGATAATTGGAAGGTCATTAAGAATATTCCAGGAGTTGGCATAAGTGTCTCTAGTGAAAAATCAATTTCCAAGAATCACTAGGAGTGGAAGTTTGTATGCCTCCTTTTCACTCATTTTTGAGGACCTAAAACCTGTTCTAACCTAATTTGGGATTTCTCCAGTAGGACTTTGCTAATTGAATCCTCCCTTCATTTTTCTACCCAAAGACAGTAGGCTCTTACTGCCTCTTGACTCTGTGTTATGCATTTTGGATCACATTTAGCATTATTTTAATGAATATTAAATATTATTCTATACCATAAACTTCATTTTTAAAAATTCTAGTAAAACATCTATTTCTAATTCAGGAACTATATAAAACACTTAATACATGGATTATTAACATGGGTTCCATGGGTAAATTTTAGGGGGTATGTAAAATTGGAACTTTTAATATTTTGAGAGCTATGTTTCCAAATAATTAGTTTCCTTTCTAATCTCTATATATTTTATTTTATGTATTTAAAAACAGATTTCACCAGACTGCCAGAGAAGTCCATGACATTAGTGAAAGTTGGATGCTACCTTATTTTGTATTTTTACTTCATATGTGACTTAAGAATCCTTGCCATGTAATATGCAGATAATATATCCAGCATCTATTTGGAGACTCCCAGCAAAAAAAAATATTGCTTTCTGAGGGGAGAAAAACATTTATTAGGAAAAATGTCCTTATATAAAGTTTAAATCAGTTAATCTATAGCTTCCTTGCATTCACTGTTCATAGTCTTGATTTCTGACTTCATGAAATCTCAGAATTTCAAGCCTGAAAAGATGATCTCCACAGCTTCCTATAAAAAACTTAATAAATGGCCCTTTGTTTTAAGACTTTCAGTGAGCAGAACCCATCACATATTGAGTTACTGCTTTCTACTTTTGGACATCTCTGTCATTAGGGATTTTCTCTTATTATGAAGCCTCAATTTTTCTAGTTGTATTTTCCACACATTGATCCTTTTTCTGCCCTCTGAGGTCAAACAGAGTAAGTCCAATTTCTCTTCCCTCTTAAATACTTGGAAGATAATAATGAAATCTTGCCTAACTCTTCTCCAGATGAACAAGCGCAATTCATTGAACTGATCCTCATGTGATACTGACACAGAGCCTTCACCATTCCAGCTGTCCACTTAATTCTCTCCAGTTCATCAATGCTTTTTGTAATTTACTGTGCCCAGAATGGAACACAATATTCCAGACATCCTCTATGCAATACAAAGTGCAGAGGGACTATCATCTCCTTATTCCTGGAAGTTATACATCTTTGGATGCAGCCAGAGATTGCATTATTATTTTCCTTTTTGGCTGCCCCATTATATAGCTCATTCTCTGAGCTTCCTCTGCAGCCTCTATTTGGATCTGTGATTTCATCAGGGTAGAGAGTTCCCATGTGAAGAAACTGCTATTCCCTCTATAATGCAGATTAGAGACTATTCTACAACTTATCATTTTAGTGGTTTAGAGAGTCAAGGGCATTCCCCCTGTCTTTTCACTTACCTCAAGTATCAAACTCCCATAATAGCCATTTTTGCTGTGCAGTTTCCAGTGTAAAAATAAAAAAACAAAATATTTTTTTGAAAAGTTGTCTTCTCTTGAGAGAACTCAAGCATCACTCCTAAATCTTCTTGGATCCTCCTCTTTTCTCTAATATATAATTAAAGAGGGGAAAAACATCCTGTCCTTTTGTCCATATTTTTCATCATCACTGTTGGATAATTCTGCATTCCAGAATTATTTCATAGGACCATGACATCTTTTATTCATCCTGTGTAACCTGTCCTTGGGGGCAGCTAGGTGATAAAGTGGAGAGAGTGTCAGGCCAAAAGTCAAGAAGACTTGAGTTCAAATCTAGACTCAGATACCTGGTAGTTGTGTGACTCTGAGCAAGTTATTTAACTATTTGTCTCAGTTTTCTCACATGTAAAGTGAGTTGGTGAAGTAAATGGCAAATCATTCCAACATCTTTGCCAAGAAATCCCCCCAATGAGTCATAAACTGTCAGACATGACTGAACTATCTGAACAATAAAAACCTGGCCTTGCTTCCATATTCTGGGCTGGTCAAGAACAAATCTAAAGCCTTTTAATCTTGACAATTTTTCAGATTATTTAAGAGAATTATTCCATTTTTGCTTCTCCAACATGGGTATATTTGGTCCTTCATTTAGGAGTTTTTTGTTCCTTTACCATCTTCCAGATGTTTTTAAACTTGCCACTCATCCAAAAAGTGTGGCACTTATCACTAGCTGCAATATTCCTCATATACTCTAACTAGGATCATTAGTATTCTTCTGGATACCATGACCTTCTTAATGCTGTCTAAGATTTGACTAGCTTTTTTGGTTGTCATGACATGCCATTATTGACATGCTGAGTTTGCAGCACACTGAACACATAGAACAAAGTTTCTAAGAGAGTACCCTTCTAGAAAATGTATTTGAGAATCTGTCTTACAAATTTATTTCTCAATTTTCTCCTTTTCTTCTGATATTAGCTACATTTGTTTATTTGTACAAAAATAAAAATTTTTAATGTAATACAATGAAAAATTTCCATTTAACAATTCAAACCACAATTTTTTAATTCATCAATTGTTTATCTATTCAAAAGTTTGATAGGTAATGTTCCATGTTCTTCAAATTTTCAACTCAAATTGCTATCTCTTGTTTATTCATAAATTGTTTACCTAGCCATAAGTCTGATAGGTAATATCTTTTGTGTTCTTCAAATTCTTTTTGCAACTTTTCTCTCTATATTTAGATCATGATTCAATTTTGATTTATCTTGATAAATAATGTAAGATATTGGTCTTCAACATACATATGGATTCAGCATCAGGGTCAACTACTGATGGTAAATTCTTCAACTTGAAAAGGCTACAAAAGTCACAAGTAAAGTAGAGAGTGCATTATCTTTTGTTTATAGATGATTCAATGCAGCCTCTGAAGTTGAGATGCAGCAAAGTATGGACCGATTTTCTGCTGCTTATGCTAATTTTAGTTTAACAACCAACACCAAGAAAACAGAGGTGCTTCATCAACCATCATGGCACCATTCATATGTGTAATCACAAGGTACAGCAAATGGAAAATTTTTAAATATTGTGGATAAGTTCATTTACCTTGGTAGTGTACTTTCCAGGGATGTACACATTAATCTATGCATTGTACACATTCACACACACACACACACACACACACACACACACATACACACACATACACACACACACACACACACACACACACACACACACACACACACACACACTGCCAGAACTTCCTCAGTGTTTGGGAGGCTCTGAAGGAACGTGTGGGAGAAAAGAGGGATTTGATTACCAGACTGAAGGTCTATGGAGTCTACAGAGCCATTGTGCTGACCTCATTGTTGTAATCCTGTTAAACCTGGACAGTATACCAGTACCATGCCAGAAAACTGAATTGCTTCCATTTAAAATGTCTCAGGAAGAATCTGAAGATCATCTGGCAGGGTAAGATATCAGACATTGAGGTCTTTTCTTGAACTTAACTGTCAAGCATTCAAACTGTACTACAGAGAGCACAACTTCAATATTTGTCAAATTTGTCAAATCTGGAACTATGCCCAAAGGCCTATAAAACCGCACATATCCTTTGACCCAGCAGTGCCATTACTTGGTCTGTATCCCATAAAGGCTATCATAAAGGAAAGAAAAGGACCCAAATGTGCAAAAATGTTTGTAGCAGCTCTTTTTGTGGTAATAAAGAATTGGAAAATGAGTAAATGTCCATAAATTGAGGAATGACTGAATAAGCTGTGGTATATGAAGGTAATGGAATGTTATTGTCTTATAAAAATGATGAACAAGCAGATTTTAGAAAGACCTGGAAAGATTTACAAGAACTGATTCTGAGTGAAACAAGTAGACCCAGGAATATATTGTACGTCATAACAGCAAGAATGTGTGATGATCAACTATGAAAGATTTGGTTCTTCTCAGTGATTCAGCGATCCAAAGCATTCCCAACAGACTTTGGACAAAAAATGCCATTTGCATCCAGAAAAAGAACTTTGGAGATTGAATGTAAATCAAAACATGCTAAGTTCACTTCTTTTTTCTGTTTTTTTTCTTTCCCATGGTTTTTCCCTTTTATTCTGATTTTTCTTCCCCAATATGATTCATAAAGCAATGCATATTAAAATAAACAAATAAATTGTTAAAACTATCTTCATATATATTTTGAAAATAAAAAGTTATTATTAAAAATACACACTTGCCAAAAAGATCATTTTGTAGTAAATTTAGATGGGGAAAGTATTTATATAGTAGTCAAAAAAAGTAATACAAACATATTCCGAAGGTCTCTTTTAAGACCTTAAGAATTGCTTATGTGATATAATAAACACTAGCACAGGACCACCCAGCATGGTGCGCCCTCACCTGTGCTGTGCTCTATAAACAAAGCAGAATTGAATTAACTCAGAAGTAATACAAGATGCACAAATTTTAAAAATCCACCCTAAATGCTTACATGGACTATTTGTGCTTGACCAGTGATAAAGCATGCTGAGTTCATAGTGTCTGAACAGCCACAATTGAACACACTTGTAACTTGTCTATAACAAAGTGATGTGATTTTGGTCCTTTTCAAAAATGGACAACAACAAACAATCTTGGTAAGTGGTATAAAATATTTATCTATGCCTAATTTCTATGTTTGTCCAATAAATTTTTATCAAATAATGAATCATTATCCCCAAACGGAAAACTTTACAACTGTAAAATACAAAGTCACTATTTTTACTTGTTGCTGTACATTTTATATCTACTCTGTTCCACTGATCTACTTTTGTATTTCCTAGCCAATACAAATTTATGATTACAGCCTTATAATATTGTTTGAGAACTGGTATTATCAAACCTTCCTCATTTATGTTTTTACATTAATTCCTTTAATATTCTTGAGTTTTTGTCCTTCCAAGTGAATTTTGATTTGTTAAAATTCTAATTCAGTAAAACATTTTTTTAACCTATTGAAGCCCCAATTTCTTCTTCTGTAAAATAAGTGAGGAGATATATTGGACTAAATGATTTTAAAATACTTTTCAGATCTAGGTATGTAATTATATGAAATACATCTGCTCCATTATGAGAATTATTATTTTTCACCTCTCCTTTTTAAATTTTTAACATTTAAATTCTACCTCCATAAAGACTTATGTTGACCTTTCAATTCCATTCTTACTGCTATCTAAACTTTTACAAAAACATCCTAACTGGCTTTTCTTCAGACTTCTTTTCCTTCACTTCTCTTATTTAGTACCAACAGAACATTTTTGCTATATTATGGATCTGATCATGTCTCGTAGCTCTATGAGGAGCTTCCATACTGAAAAGACCAGTGTACTTGGCGTGGAAAAAAACAAAACCTGAATACACAGCCTGCCTTTAATACTATCTATAACTGTCAGCAAATGAAAACACTGAGATTGTTTTATTATTTGCAAAAATATGAGGTACTTCAGATATTCCAGATAAAGCTACATTAGAAGAACCATTAAAAAAAGCTATAACAATAATTGAGGTAATATAATGGGCTTTAACCAGGCCCTGATGTAACTCCCATTAAGAATTATTTGATCTACACAGATAAAAAAGTCAGTAATTCATAGTAAGAATTTAACAAGGTGAGAGTGAGGAAGCAAGACTAAAGAGTACACAGGAAACTGAAAAAAATGATGGAAAATAGATCAATAGGTCCTTAGGGTCAAACCAGTCACAGTTTCTTCTCAGATTTGATCAGTTCTTCATTTGCTTGCATCAGCCTCCATTTTAAGCATGTGTCCATGAAAAGGAAGGTTGGTTTTTAACAAAACCAGACTAGAATCTATCAATCAGCAACTTCCATTCCTCTGTATCTTATGATTTCATCCTTAGTAAATTTTCTTTTGTCCTCCTTGCTGTGTCAGTTATTTACGCTTCTCCAGTGCTTGAATCACAGCACTAACGGACCAACTGACCTTAGAGCCACAAGTGACCTTAGAAGTTATCTGGTTCATTCCTTTTATTTTGATATACATAGGAACTGAGTCTCAGAAATCATATTACCTAAGTTTAAAAAATAATATGCAAGATTTAAACACTGGCTGTTTGACTTCAGAGTCAGAATTCTTTCCCCTGAGTTTAGGATGAGTGTTAACAGCTTTCCTAAAACAGGTGCTTATCTCAGAAATAAGAAAATATGAATTAAGTAATCTTTAAACATTAAAGTATTGTATAAATCCATTATTATTGTGGACAGAAAAGATTTGTGATTTTCTAATCATAGGGAACTTTATCAAAAAAAGACAAAATCAGACTTCGGTAATTACTGGAGGCACAAATATATGATTTTTAGGGGGTGACTGCAGGTACTTACAGATTAACTCTGTGTCTTCCTCAACGTTACATAGCTAGTGACTATTCAGTCAGGATTTGAATATAGGACTATAGTATCAATAATTTATTCACTAGAGCACACTGCCTCTATTCAGGTATTATTAATATTTGTTAATTGATAATTATAAATATATTGCTTATATTAATGCAATATAGTTACATCATTAACTATGCCAATTATATTTTATAGTATATAATATTAATATATCAATAATAATGTTATTCTTAATATTTTAATTACAATTACTTCTCAAAACTCTATCATAACTTCTTATAACTTACAGAATATAAGTCAACACGCCTAGACTGGTGGTAGGCCTCTAGCATCTGGCTCCAATCCATCTTTTTAGCTTTATATTCAATACATGTTTACATTTTCTATGTTTCATAATTTCCACCCCAATTCTTCAACACTATTTATCACAAACCAATGCTTCAAAACTCAACTTCTAAATACTACCTTATCCATGAAAGCCTTCTTTGACATTCGATCCTGAAAGCAATTTTTCCTGTCTTCTATATTCCTATAACATTTGGTTGCACATTGCTTTATGTAATGATCATTTTTGCCTCTGAGATTTAGCTGTGTACCTGTGTTCTCTCTTTCACTAGGTTGTATTCTCTTTGAAAAAAAAATCCTTTATTCATCTTTGACACACCTAGGATAGTGCCTTTGCTATATTAGGGAAATACTCAAAAAAGTTTTATTGAATGTTAAATGCTGAATATTACCATGTTCTATCCCTAAGTCAATTAGTACTTAATCATAACCACTACTTTAATGTTGAGATTTGCATACATTCTAAAGTGCATATTGTATTTTTAGAACAATATAAGGGCAGTTATGAAAACCTACATGCTTCTAATTATTTTCACCTCACTTTCCATTACACAGTCTGAATGAATACATATTGAGGTTTCTGTTTAGAAAATTCTTGAGAACCCATCACTCCTGAAACACAATAAATCAAAAGAGTCAGAGAAAAAATATGTCCTACCAGAATAATTAGGCTGTTCTAATTAGAAAGGTTCTCTGGAGAATAAATTAATGAACACCAATTAGAATATCCTTGAAAGCTGGGTATCTTCAATACCTAGCATAGTGCCCAGGACTTTTCAAAATTTTTGGACCAAGTTTTTATTTTGCATATGGAAAGCACCAAGAGAAACTTTCTCCACCAATGTGGGTTTGCCCTGCTCCTCAACCTGGAGTCTTAGAATGTCCTTTGAGTTCTAGAGAGTTTAAATGATTTGAACCGGGTTACACATCAAATATGTGACAAAGGACTTAATTGTAGGTTTTCCTTATTGTTTAGGCCAGCCCTCCACCCAGGATCATATACTACTTCTCTTGCCTAGAAAATAGCAGGTAGTTAATATTCATTGAATTTAATTTAATGTTGGAGAAATGCCTTCTAAAATTTGGTCTGATTTTTTTGACTGAGATGGAAAGCAGATTATGTGGAATAATATGACATAAGACATATACGACATAAGACAAAGTAACAAAAGAAGGAAAGAACCAGGTTCTTCATTGTGTTAAATTCTTCCTGACAATTTTATATTTATACTACACTAATAGAGAGCTGGATGTTTCTTTGTTTTTTTTTGTTTTGTTTTGTTTTGTTTTGTTTTAATTTGGACAGAAAGGCGTTATTTAAAATAGTCAAAACTATATTTGAGGAATAAAATTTGATAAACAAATGAACAATATACTTAAAGGAGACCAATTAAATTTTTATAATGCTCAAATTGAAAAGTTTTTGTAGATCTGAATTATATTTAGAGGTTATATGAGTGGAGAAAAAGGGTAGAAGGTTATATATGGAATCAACAAGAAGACTTAGCAAATGGAGTTTTGGATATGGAGAATAAGGTTAGAGAACAGTCAAGCAAGAATTCAAGATTACAAACCGGATTCCCAGAAGTATGGTTGTGACCTCAAATAAATAAATTTGTGGGAAGGCTACATTTAATAGAAATATTCAATGAGTTCCAGAAGTAAGGTATCTTCTAGCTTTAGGATTTCTTAAGAAAGGACAAGTAAAGGCTAGTAACTCTACATTAAGAAAAATATTTTTAGTAGTAAGTAACAAAAAAGTTAAAATTACTAGAAGTTCTTTTCCTTTAAATTTTGCAAATTACCAATTATTTGAATCAAATATTTTTATTTTATAAAGCACTATGGTTTATTGAAAGCAACAGAACAAAATTACTACAGCAAATGAATTTTCTGGAATCTCAGGACCTAAGGGCGGGCTTATTTCCAAGATTTTTGCCAGTAATAAGCCAGTAAAAGTGGCTAGTGGAAACTATCCCCCAAATTAGACACAAAGTCCCTAGTGTCTTAATGTTTAAAGTGACATTCTTGGCCAATGTAATCCGTTTCGAAGACGGTAAATGTAACATCTGTCCACCCCTCGCTTTTTTCAAGATGGCATTAGGTTGTATCCATACTTAATATCAAATAAGCTACAGCCTAGGCTAATTTAATTCAATTTTACAAAAATTGATCTGGCATACTAAACTATGTACAAATTAAGGATTTGTTTTCCAGTTTCAAATCTTAGCAATTTAAAACCTATAAGGTGGAACATAGAGAACTGCATTAATTATACAAATGCATATGTAACTTCTAAGAAAAGTAATTACTTTTTAAAAGCAGCAATAATATTTTTAAATGAATAGATATAATAATAAATTTGCCCAAAGTTACACAGCTGATGTCTGAAACCAGATGTGAACTTAAGCTCTAACTATTGTCATTTAACTGCTCCACAAAATATTTTCCAAAATGAGAATTACCAAAGGAATTTCTGTAAGATATTGAGCAGATCCTCTATGGAGTATTTATGGGAAGATGTGGATGAAAATCACAAGGAATTTGTAGGTATCTATCACCTGGGTTCTGTACAGTGAAGGAAATATATGTCAGCAAGATCAGACATGTATTACCTAAACATACATTGCTATGCAATTGCTTCTCTAAATGGAGAGTCCCACTCTTTGTCTCATCCAAGGGAAAATTTTTTAAAAAAAGGTAACCTATGTAGTTAGGAAATTTTTTTTTAATTTTATTTGGAAATTTTATTTTATTTTATTTGGAAAAATAAATCCAAATAAATTGGATCAAATTCCAACTCATCCTACCCCACCTCTGTATTTGTCTCAGTCTCTCTGTCTTTTTCCCCATCCAAAATGATCATTCTTTTATTTTTAGAACTTGTACCATTGCATTTTTGATCTAAGAACCATTGAGTCATGACTGATGAAGTTATGATTAACAGAACTACTGAAATCTTGCATGGTTCTCCCTTATCCTGATGTGGATCACATATGAGTCAACTGCTTGTGTCCTACTGCTATTTATTGTAAGACCTTTGAGTCCTTTCATTTATGCAACACTGGAAACAGGTTGACAATGGATTTAAATCCTTAAGAAAGACTTGGGCCAAGAGGGTAACTATGATACTAAATGCTTCTTGATTTTATGTTTTTACTAATTTAATTAAACTTTTTATTTAATTGGCCTTGAAACTGAGTGATTTATGAACAATAGGATGTAAAAAGAAATTGTATTCTGCAATGAGAAAGGCACAGGAATAAATGAAGGTAGAAAGACTGAGAGTAACATAACCTTTCACTTTACATTGCTTTTACAGAGGACAATTTAAGAACAATCTATAAAATAAAAGACAAATGACTATAATACAGAATACAAAATATCGGCAAACAAGTCAACTAATATTTATTGAGCACCTGACATTGGAGAAATACAAACTAGTACAAAATAAAGTTCTTCCCTCAGGAGTTTACAATCTATTTGGAGAGGGAATTCTTTAATTACATCTCATGAATGCTAGGAAAATATTTGATTTAACAGACTAAAATGTATGCTAATTCCTGTAGTAGGAGGGAACTATAGAAGATCAAAATAGCTACAGGGACTGGGTGATCAAATAAATGTGAAGAAAAATTAAAGAAGTCATGAAGGCCAGGATTATTCTTTAGATTACATTACCTGATTTTGATTACAGGAAGTAAAAGATAATACATAAGGCTGGATATCAGAGCCTTTCTCCTAAAAAAAAAAAAAAAAAAAAAAAAAAAAAAAAGCAGGGGGAGCTACATGGCTAAATGGATAGAACACCCACCTTGAAGTCAGAGGGACTTGAGTTCAAATCCTACTTCCCTCACTTAACACTTACTTAGGTGTGTGACCCAAGGCAAGTCACTTAATCCCAACTGCTTCCCCAGAAAAAAAGAAAAGAAAAATAGAGACATTTCTGTATGAAACTTGCTTAAAGTTTATAAGACTTACTTGTAAGGGCATGGTAAGAGTTAGATATTCTCATTTTGTGCAGTCCTCCCACAGGCAAAAAGTATTGTTCTGGATAAATTTGTTATGTTATTTGAAATTGTTATGTTATATATGAAATACCATATAAAGGAACAATAGATAAGAGTGATGGGCATGATGGCAGGAAGATTCAGTTGCCTGTATTCAAATTAAGACCCTGACACTTACTAGCTGTGTGACCTTGAACATTTAATGCTAATTGCCTCAGTGTCCTTATTTGTAAAACTGGGAGAAGGAAATAGCTAACCTCTCCAGTATCTCTGCCAAAAAACAAAACAAAACAAAACAAACAAACAAAAAAAACAAATAGGTTCTGAGGAGTTGAATAGAACTGAAATGAATGAACAATAATAAATATGAAACAGCATCTCTTTCAAACAGTCTGGAGAGAACATAAAGAGATGCTGTAGGTACACAAGATATTTCAACTAATGTAGGTACTTTACCCTTAGAGAATCTCCTTAAGCAAATCAACATTTATTAGAATTTCATATAGCTATTCTGGCTATTTTTAAGGATCTTTGAAGTTATGGACTGAGTTAGTATTGTTGCATACCAATTTTTTCAAAGTAATCAGAGATATATTTGGAGGCAAATCAGTAATGGAAACAAGGTGACAGCCATGTTTAAGATACAATATGATGTTAGTTTTAGATCAACTGTAGATTATTAAAGACACAAGGGTTTATTTGAATAATTGCTCTTTTAAAATTCATTACTTACCAAATTTGTAAGTTTCATAGGCTCTCAAATTTCATTCTATTCCCATATCTATTTATTCCCATTTTATAAGTCTTTGAATTAGATTTATTTAATCATCCAAGGGAAATGACTATCTTGAATAAAAAGATTTCCTGAGATGAAAGTTCTACAATCCCTCTCTGTAATTTCTTTAAATGTTTAACCCTTTTCTTTAATGGGGAAATATTTCTTATTGCTGGAAATTTGCAATATATGAGCATATTTCTTCAAAACTTCATTTCTAATTTGGTTGTTTGTATTCTAGAAATATTTTCTCCATAGAAACAATGGTTTTCTTTGTTATTTTTAACATGACTTATACAAATGCGTTCCATTGTTTCAATTCCCACATAAATTTCAGAGTCTGTTGCCTTTTTCTAACATTTTTGGAGAACACTAAAAATTTAGAACTTTTCCCAATATAATATTTAAATTTGCAAGGCTTCCTTATTATAGTCCAAAAAAAAGTTGATCTTGCTCCATGTAATCATAGGCCTACATCTTCTCTGTCCAAGCTAACAGCGAGATTCTTTTGTATCTGCTTTGCTTTAAAATTCCTTCTCCTCTGGCAAAAGACAACATGGATCTACATCTGGATACCCTTCATCTTTATTTCTTATATCCTTGTAGTTCATAGACATTCAAAATAATTCATGTACTGTTCTATTTCATTCATTCAATAAGCAGACTAAATAATTTCACACACCTTCCCTGAAATACTCTCTTCCCCTAGGATTATGAAACTTAAAACTTGACTCATCACATAATTTGAATGCAATAAATGGTCAGGGAAAATATGAGAAAATATAATATGGCACCATTAAAAATTGAACAGAAAAAAAAGTTGAGAAAGAAATTGTTTTTTCCCAAAATGCTGGCTCTTGAGTATAAGATTGACCAGATGGCAAATGCATTATTTCTTGTAAAAAATGTTTAAAGCTAAAAAGAGCATTTTAACAGTTATATGGGGTGGGTGATATGGGAAAGCAATAGGATCAGGACAAAGCAAAATTGAAAAAAATGCTAAAGCTGTCATCAGAAGAACATGCCAAGTTCATGGATCCAAAAGATTAGTTTCACAGATATGGTAGCTTCAGGTAGGGTATAGGGAGTGGTGAGAGAGGATCCTCAAGAAAGGAAACTACTCACGTAAAAATAATGGGAAGAGACACAGAAAATCAATCCTGGCATTCTGATATGTATACCACTAATTGGCAAACCATGTGGCCACATATCTCTACTAAATACAGTACAATAGAAAAGGAGCTCAGTAGTTTTGTCAAGTTCTCCTTAGTTTTCAGGGCCAGAATTCATCAGGCAGTAGCTACTAGAGAAATATAGTGATAGTACAGTGAGCCAAGACCTGGATGATTTAAAAATGAGTAGTCTTCTGTGCATCAAATGCAGCTGTGAAAATTCACATTTTTTTCTTACCATAATTGCAACTTTTTTTTTGTAAACAAAATAGAATCGATACTTTAACAATTGATTTCCTCAAACTTGAATCCTTATTTGATCACCAGTAGACATGAGTAATAACTGAAAAACAGGCTCATAACAGGAGACCCTTTAATAGCTGAGATCCATCATTGCCAGCAAAGAGCAGTCTCACCAATGGAAGGCATAGAATTTCAAGTATTTCAAAACCTTCTTACATCAAATAAAAATTCCTTTTGTAATCATTTGTTTTACCTGGATTAGGGAAATAACCTACTTGTTAGGAATCATCAGTCTACAATTATGTGCCATCTCAATTGTTCAAAAATGAGTCATTCCTTCTAAAAGAGGGCACTCTAAAAAACAGGGAAGAGGCATGCAAATTTCTAATGAGGATAAATTTAAGTGGAGGAAAACAAAACATACAGAGATCTCATCTGGATATGGCAAATCAGGCAAATATGCTAGATTTCTAATTTGTTGCAAAGATGTGACTGTGGACCACAATTGAGAAAAGGTTGGAGCAACTAAGTAGCACAGTGGATAGAATGCCAAACTTGGACGCAGGAAGACCTAAGTTTAAATCCAGTTTCAGATAATTACAAGATGTTTGACATTAGCCAAGTCACTTAACTCTGCTAAATCTCATAGATAAAATCAACTGGAGAAGGAAATAGCAAAACAAGCCAGGATCTTTGCCCAAAAAACTCCAAATGGGGTTATGAAATGTCACCCACATAGTGGAAATAACTGAACAAGAATAGCAAAAGGTGACCAAACAGCTAATTTTAGATATTTATATAAAAAGCCAATGTTTCACCCAACTTAAACATATAAAATGTTAACAATTCTTTATACTCAAGACTGATGCCTTGAACAATTTTTTGCCAAATGCTATTCTGATATCCATTTATATCGGACTACACAAAGAAAGAGGTATTCGCCATCTCCATGCCTGATCCTGCAGAGAGTACTGCATTGTACAAGTAATAAGAAGTCAGAGGAGATGGGTGTGGGTGGGGCCTTTGGCAGTCTGTGCATATTGTTAATGGAATGGGAGGGCAAGATGTATAATGATCCAAAGAATTTTGAAGATTCCAAAAATAAGAATGAGAGATTGTAAGATATGAAAGATGGAACTTTGTCAATTCTCAGACTTTCTTTTCTCCACAGACACAAAATCACAGAACTAAATAGAACTTTCAAAGCCAGGAACTCTGATCCTTTCTTTCTATGACAGATTAAGAAATTGAGGCCCTGAGAAGGGTTTTAATTTTCATAATGCCACAAGGCCATTTTGTGACCATTGAGATTAAAAGGCATCTGTATACAAGTCTAATACAAAGGCATTCTGTATACAAATCTAATGTTCTTATTACTATAATACTTGTTACTATAATAATATAGTGCCTTTCTATGTGATGGGAACACATATCATGTTTATAGCATTATTGTAGCATAAGAAAGTCCAAACTAAATAAAACTTTTCATTCTCCTGTTGCACATTATGGACTAAAAAGATTTCTTTTCCCCTATAGACCAGTGAAGACATAACATAAAATTTAATGAATTTGCATTAATATTAAGCATTCATAGTGTCAAGGGAGTTGTTAGAATATCAATTATAAATCTCTTGGCAAATAATTATTTTTCTTATTCCTTACTTATATCAAACATTTTCTCTCATAACAGTCTTCTTTCTCAGTACTTCTGCAAAATACAAAGTTTCTAAGTCAAAAATTAAGTTATTTTTTATAAGTGTATGCTGTAAGTGATGCATATTCCTCATAAATATGATGCTGAAATCCAAGGATGCTATTTAATGCTTCCTTAAAAAAGGAATTTGTATCACTAGTAATATGTATACTATTTAAAGACTATAGATACATTATTTTTACAATCATATATTCTGTAATAGGAAATCTAACAATATTTACATTTAAAAGATGGAATGAAATAGTAAATTTAATAAGAAATGGTAAGAAAGACAAAGATATTATTTTAAAAACAATAGCAACAACAAACAGAACTGGAAACTAAGGCTATAACATAATTAGCAGAGGGTAAGAAAAGTGGGTTAAGTTCAAAAGAAAAGTCAATGTTTTCTTGAGCAAATGAGGTAACTTGCCAGGAATTTGATCGGCTGACTAAATGGCACAGTGATTTTTGTTATCAGTAGGTAAAAGGATAATAAGGTGATCAAAGCAATTGATGATGGAGAAAATGGAAAGGAAAAAAACAAAACAAAACAAACAAACAAACAAAAAACAACCACAGATCAGAATAAGGGCATTTATGGGTCAGTGAATGATCATTTGGGGATTTGTTATGTATAATTGTAAAGAAAGGCTTCTTAAACTTTTTCCATTAATAATCTTTTTTTTTTTTTTGTCTGAGAAAATTTTACATGATTCTGGGTACATAGGTATTTCAAAGAAATATAAATAAATATATAATCATAAGAAGTCATACTTTTGCTATCTGGATTCTAAATCAAGTTTCCTCTTAGCTAGATAACTAGGTAGTTTTAGATACTTTTAATATATAATTTTAGTAAGCCACATTAAGTGAGAGAAATTTCTTTCTTTAAAATTTCTGTACCAAAGGGGTTTTTCTTTGTTTTTACATAGCAACAATATAAAGGTATTTGTATTTTTACTTGTTAGCATATTAAGGGCAAATAGACTGAATAAATATAAATCAATTTCTAAGTAGTAACACAGCAATCTCAGTTACATGGCACTCTATAAATTAAAACTATTAATAGGCATTTCAGAACATCTATAGTAAAATATGAATTAAGCATCATATGGAGACATGGCAACATCCTAAGATGCCTTCTAAATTCTCAGAGAATTAAATTGCTTTCAATACAATTGTAGTGTTATATTTGCTTTATCACAATTTTATAGACTTTCATAATTTATAGTATGTTGAGTGGTAATGGACTTTAGATATTAGAAAATCATAAAGTTAGAGCTAGAAATGACCTTACAAGTCAACTTGTCCCAATCCTTCATCTTACAAATGAGGAAACTGAAGCCCAGAGAAGTTATTTATCCAGAGATTCACAAGAAATAAATGATGAATAAGGATTCAAGCCCTGGGTCTATCCATACAGAGCCCTTATCAATATGCTACCATATTATCTATCTAATACAGATGAGAAATTATATTCTAAGTTCATGGTTAATTTGGCAATTATTAATTAAAAGGCACAATTAATCAGAATAGCACATTTACCCAATGATGACAGATGCTTATCACTGATATTAACTGTCCAAACCTGTGATTTTCATTAGTGTTAGAAACTCTTCATATGGAAATACTTCAATAATGCAGATTCACAACTTCATAGTTTAAATATAATCTCATTGTGTGTAGAGACTTTTTAATTTTTGGTATCTGTATTCTCAGTAAATTGCACAGTGCCTGGTATAAAGTAAGTATTTAATAAAAGTTGCTTGATTGGTTGGCTTTTGAGTAGCTTGGTTCTCCAATAGCTTAGGTAGTTAATTTGTTCATGGTCACAGAATTATTGCATGTCAAGATAGAAAGTGAACCAAGCTCTTCGTACTCTACAGTTAGATCTCCATCCACTTTATACTATTGATTCTCTAATGCTAAAATTACAAGAAGTATAAAATCCAGTGGCCACTAAAACCAAATTATTGGGCAGCTAATTTTTTTTCTAATGTCATTTGGGATAATGAAATGTATAGATCTAGATCTATAAATTTCACTTTTGAAGCCATGTCAAAAAATGTTGAAATAAGAGATTTATCTTCCTAAGTTCATCTCAATTTGCTTATACAAATAGAAATCTTACACAAAGCTATACAAATACAAATGTTTATATCATCTAGTTACCTATTTATATATTTGATCTAGTTCATAAGAAATTCTATATTTAACAACATAAAGAGAAATGTTAACATATATCCACAATCGTTAATATTCTTGGTTTTTTTTTTTTTTTTTTTTTTTGTAAACTGGTTTTTGTGGTTATTAACTTACATATTATCATACCCACTGCCCTCCTTAGAATGTACTCTCCTTGAGAGAGTATTTTCTTCTGTCTTTTGTGCAGGGAGGGAGAACAGTATCTTAAGCATGTAACTCAATCCCTAAAACAGAGTAGAAAGTTAATAAATTCTTGTTGACTAATACCTGAAAAGACCATTTAAAAAAAAACTGGGCTTATACTTTCTGACTAATTTATATAAACAAATTTGTAAAGCAATGGTTGTTTCCCCCCAAAAAATGACATGTTATAAGTGCTACAAACATTTTAATTTTGAAAACAATTAAAAGAACAAAAAAAAGAAAGAAAAAAACACCCAATTTATTAGTGCCAGTGAATGTTGCTGGACAAGTAACAGAAACTAAGCTACTTTGGGTAGCAGCCTACATCACAGAGTATCAAAATAACATTTCTTCTAAGTAAAACAGCATACTTCTTTGTAACTGAGTCTGTAGGGAGTAAAAGTCCCCATTGTTTATCCATGAAACCGTCAATGAAAAGGTGCTACTTCTAAACGGGTTTCCAGTATAACTTGGCATGGAAGGTAGAGCTGTCCAAACACACACCTCTCATCCCCTTGCAGCATTCTCTCATACATACATCCACACATAGGCATATACAATAAGATCACATATGGCCCAAAGCACAGAATTCCATCTAAAATAACATTTCTATATCAAAAGCAGGCCTTCATATTTACATCAGATGCTCTAGCCATGGAAATGGTTTTGCTTGGAAATCATAGTGTTAACATTAAAATGTTCAACTTGTCAAAATTATTTATCAAATCAAAGATGTATCTACAGAAAGATCTATTTGATCATGTGCAAGATTTCTAAGGCCATTAGAAGTCCTTGTTCCACAGGACCAGTGCTGCCAACACAAGAACCTACTGATACATTTAACAAGTCTTTAGTCTCTAAATGAAGCCAGCCAGACATTGGGAGACATTCATGAACTGCAGGTTGTTGGCTCAAAGGTCTATAATTTGAAACAAAAAAAAATGTTCATGGGATAGCACCATAGAAATTCTCTTTCAGCAACAGATCATTTTTGCCGCCAAAAAATTTCTTTACTCACTCCCAGGGTGGGGGGAAAATCTTATAATTGGTCCAGAAGCTACCATTTGGTTACCACTCAGTGTCATTTCTGTTTAGCTAAACCAGATACAACAATGTCAACAGCAATTTTCCACAAAATGTTCCAAAGGAAGAGGCAAGCAGTGGTGAGGACATCTTTACTAGCTGCTATATGAGAGAAGCCAGCATGAAGAATCCTGCTCGCAAGGCTTAATTATTTCCTGTTGGGTTCCGAAGACATCACATGGCTTCTTGGATTTAAGGTGGATGAGAAGAAAATACCTCCACAGAGAAATGACTTTACCTATAAACTGAACACTTTGGGGAACTGACAGTAACCATGCTTGTAGAATATTAGCAATAAAGATTATAACATAAAAATTTTGGGAAATGTGAAAATGGTGCAAAGATTGGTTATATTTCAAATATGGTAAGTTGGAATAAAAATGAAAAAAAAATGAATCTGACACATCCCAGTTCCAAAACACTGAAGAAATGAATTTTTGAATTTTTGCCACTCACAGACCACCCTCACTAGACCTCTCTGTGTCAAATCATATAATGTTTCTGGTTTTCAGGTTTGTATGTATCCTCAATACAAAGCCAAAACGATTAGAATAAGATACAAGAACAGTGTGTTGGGTTGTTTGTGAGCTGCAGTGATTTTATTTTGTTTGTTTGCTTGCTTTCCCCTCTCCTTGATACCAAACAATTCTTAGAAGAAGTCTGTAGGGTCACTTTTCCTGAATGGAAATAATTCAGTTCCAAACATTCATGAGAAATGTCAAGACGTTTATAAAAGCTCTTCTAGTCTTCCTGGAAACACCAGCAATGTCCTTCCAACAACTTTGCAGATATTGTCAATCATGGAGCCCATCAATCACCATCATATCTATTCTTCTGGGCTACCTGAATATTTCAAGTTGGGAACAGAAACAATTCTGATTTTGGAGTTGGTTGATTCAAACTCATTATAGAAAATTGTTGTGCTAATAACTTTAGAAGAAAAAAAAAGAATACTTCTCCCCATCAAGCTCGCTTCTTTTCTTTTGGACATAGAGGTTTTGGCATTATTTTTTGGTATGAATGGTAGCTGAATATTTTCTGCTTTTGTATCGTATATGGAATCCTTTCTTGTTGATTGTATCGTCAGTGTGGAAATAAATTAAAATAGCATCCCCTGATGAATAGATTTCTTCAGGTGGCTGGAAATTAAAAACAAATAATACATTTTTTATGACAATGCTTGAGGATTTTTTAAAAAGTCCTTATCTGTATTGCAATTGTAATTTCATCCAGAGCAATGGAGTTATTTCCTTAGGAAATAACTCCATTTAAGATAGTTTTGTACCATGGAATAGAATCCAACATAAACCAGTGGGCTTTATATAGGCTTGTGCTTTGAAAATTGACTGCATACACCAAGAGTCAAACAGTATGAAGTCATTCTAAACAGCCTACTTAGTTAAGGAGTAGCCTATTAAAGGCAACTAGCTGGTTCAGTAGTTAGAGCTGGAATCAGGAACGTCTCCAGATGTTTAATAGCTGTGTGACTGTGCAAATCACATAATCTCTGTTTGTTGCCTCATTTGTAAAATAAGTATAACCATAGCACCAACTTCACAGTTACCTGAGGATCAAATGGGACAGTATGGAACACAGAAGATGCTGAATAAATGCTTTCCCCCTTCCTCTTCTCTTTCTTTATACCTTATACCAAAGACCTAATACTATCAAAACCTATCTTATTTTGTTTGGGGCTTTGACTTTCTGATTCTCCCTCCTCTCTATCTACAAGACTTCATGTATATGTACTTATACTCTATTCAGTGAGAACTCTATTTTTAAGCACTATAAAAGGAACATGCAGTTCATAAAATTCCAATGTTTCATTTTAGAGATAAGAAAACCAAGGTCAGAATATTCGTCATTTACCCAAAATTACAAAAGTAGTAGCAGATCTACAGGAAGAAGCCAGGGTTCTTGACTCCCAAACTAGTTGTGTGTGTGTGTGTGTGTGTGTGTGTGTGTGTGTGTGTGTGTGTGTGTGTGTGTTTTCTCATTCAAAATAAGCAAAATCCAAGGATTTCAGTTTTATTCTCATCTGGACAAGTTGATATTCCTTAAATAGCTATTTCTATCCTACTACTAACAGAATTTAATAAATACTAGAAAATTGGTAGGAATGTCTTTTGAATTAAAATATACATTCCAAAGGGGGTATTAAATGGAAGTGTAACAGGGAATAGGTATTAACTGGCAGAATCATAGCATATCAGACTTTGAAGGGCACTTAGAGATCATTTGAATGCAATGTTCTCATTTTCCAGGTGAGATCATTGCACTTCTCTTAAAGGGCCATAGGAAGGTCTGGTGAAGAGCTTTAGCCTTTGAATTTAAATCTCACTTTGATATCTCTGTGTGATCTCAGAAAAGACTTTTAACATTCCTGAGCTTTTGTTTCTTAAGCAAAATGGAGGTACTAATATTTATGAAGCCTAACTGACAAAACTGTTGTGAGGAAAATACTTTGCAAATCTTAAAATGTTAAAGAAATTGAACTATTAGGATGAGTAATAATAAAAATTATTATGATAATTTTCCTCATTTAACAGATGGGGAAATTGAGATCCATAGGGATAAAATGTATTACCCAAAGTCACAGCTAGATAATGAAATGAAGATGATGATGATGATGGTGACAATGATGATGGACATAATAATAATAATAATTATATATATATATATACATATATATATATATACATATATATATATATATACATATATATATATATATATATATATATATATATATATATATATATATATATATATATATATATATATATATATATATATATATATATATATGTAATGTTTTAAGGTTTGAAAAGTGTTTTCCATCTGTTTTCTCATTTGGTGTGACCAATATCACTGGGATAGTTTCCCCATTTTATAGTTGAAAAAAAATAGACAAAGATCAAATGCCTGGCCCAAGGTCACACACTTTCAATCACAGTTCTTCCTGATTCATATCCATCACTCTTGATTCCAATATAGGCTGTAAGTGTCTTTGAATTAGCTCACCCCATTTTTTCAGATTAAAAAAGGCCAAGAATAGAATAATTATTTGAATTTTTTTAACACTTGAAGATATTAAATTTTTTTTTCTTCTATAAGACATCTATAATTTTGTGGATAACTACACTTGAGAAAGGAGATATAGACTAAATTTTAATTCTATTTAGAGCTTCATGAAGAAACAATTTGTTTATCATCTGTTTCAGTAACCTCTGAAAGACACCTGAAGCCAAGTCCAGTCTTCTCCTGAATTTAAACAAATACGGGAAATGGGACCAATCAAGCTTCTTGCTATTTTTTTCTAATGTTATTAGTGAGTGGAAATGAATTTGGGGGTCAACTCTATATTCTCTAAAAGGTTTCATTCCTCCTCTCTCCCACTTTTTTTTCTTAGATTTAGATAAAAATTTCAAAAATGCTTTCAAGTCAATTTTATGCATATAATCCTTTTAAAAATAAAAAATTGACTAACATTTAAAATCACTACCCCCATCACAAAAATGATACATTTAAATCAAAATCAATATAGAAATATTCAGCATGATTAGACATTTAAATATATTTTAAAAATCCAAAAAATTATTAAATAGCATACTTCATTTCATTGATTTGTTAATCAGAGATTTCATTAATGTGGGTGTTCCCTTCACCAAATATAGACTGGAAGATCATCAGCTCTAGAGGGACTGATGGCATAAATTGCTGTAGCCAAAATACTTCATCTCATGGTGGCCAACATATATTTTATAAGTCTCTTTAAACTCAGCTAAGGTGGTCTTTAAATAACAGACACTTGTTCTGTGAAAGGCTTGTCCTTAAAGACTTTCCAGTTTGGGAAAACCTGCTATAGTTTTGTGACTAATGCACTAGCTTCAAAGAATGTAGACTCATCCCTATATCAACTGAAGACATCAGAGCAAGACTTCAGGATTGAAGTATAATAAAATACAAATCGAGTTTACCATTTTCTTATTTTCAAATATCATCTAAACTTAGCACTTTTAACAAATTGGTCTTTGGTCTGCTTCCCTTTAAGTCTTTTTTTTTTAAATTCCTTGTATTAGTTTAGTTCCACTTTTTATCTTGTCTGGACACTGGACAATTTAAATGGTCTCTCTCAGTATTCCTTAGAATTCAATAAAAGTCAATATAAAATGAGTTTTGGGGAGACATTTTTAAGGTTTTTTTTTTTCTTAGTCAATTTCAATCTTGAATTAGGACATTTAATCAGTTGACCAGGAAAGAAATAAGACAAGAAAGTCTGCAGTTCTTCATAAAACACAAAGCAAATAAAATAAGGAGCTAGAGTGGACAGTTTCCATATCACTGAAATAATTCCATTTATACAATACTTACACCTGAGCCACAGAATCGACCAAGATTCCGAGCTGTTGAATCATGACCATCAAAGAGCTGAACATAGTCATAGCCACAATCTGCTTCTTCTTCAACCTCAAAAGTCTGAAAACTTAATTCAACTGAAGATCCTCGTTCTGATATCAGTAGCCACTCACAACGGACTTGAACAGGGTAATTATTATCACCAAATTGAGCATGAGAGTACAGGTCTCTTGGATTGAATTCAGCTTTCAGTCGACCACCACATTCTGCCTCGAGATGGAAGAAAAAATGAAAGATTAATGCTAATATTTTATTGCACTATTTCTATCATCAGGATGCCATCTACCTGTTCATAATGCTGAAATTATCAATTAGATAAAGGTATTAAGCCTGGGTCTACATCTATCCATATGTCTCAAGAGATAAAGAATACTATTCTCCACGCTTTTCCTTGTTCCTTTCACCTTTACCAACAAAGGAGAGTTTGTATATGCAAAAAGTGAGAAATTGGGGAAAATATTTGAAAGAATAGTTCTTTGATTCTATTTTTAACAAGGGATTTTTAGAGTTAAAGAGGCTAGGACAGCTAGATGGTGCAGTGGATAAAGCATCTCACCTGTAGTGAGGAAGACTTGCATTCAAATTCAGCCTCAGACACTTACTAGCTATATGATCCTGGGCAAGTTGCATAACCATGTTTGCCTCAATTACCTCATCTATAAAATAAGCTAGAAAAGAAAATCGCAAATCACTCTAGTATCTTTGCCAAGAAAACCCCAAATTGGGTCACAAAAAGTTGGACACAACTAAAATGAGTAAACAACAGTAGTTGTAATGAATAATTTAACTAAAGAAAACACAAGTGTCAATTCAGAGAAATGGGAAAATACTGAGCTTTATTAAACTGGTGTTATTACCTTTGTGAATAAGTCATGAAAGAGCTATACTAATACTAGTTACAATTCATCATAATACAAATATTTCATCATAATAAGGTTGACCCAACTCAAGGCATTAGAGATTAAAGAAAGTAAAATTTATGGTGCTCCTTACCAATGGTACATCTGGGGTTATAGTTATATTTTTTAATTATTTGGGGGAGATTTGTGAAAATCTTTCAAATCAGAGAAATGTTAGTGCTAAACGAGTAATCTCAATTTGTGTGTGTGTGTGTGTGTGTGTGTGTGTAAGTTTAGATGGAAGATAGTGCTATTAGAAACACACTTATTATTCTTGGCTTCCAGCTCATTCATGACAGTAGTCTAAAAATCCACATTTTGAAAAATTCAGGAGCATAATGTGAACATATACAAAAGGAAATGAGATTGATATTAAATTCCATGACTTTGGACTTTGGAGTCACAGACTCTCAGAATTTCAGAGTTAGAAAGGCCTTCCATAAACATCTACTCTGACCTATATCTCACTAAAAATCCCCACTATGAAATACTTGACAAATGATCATCTAGTTTCTGCTTAAAGACCTGCAGTGAGAGATCTTCTTGAAGCCATTCATCCTTCTATTCCACATCTCTAAGAGCTTTGTTTTTTGTTTGTATTTTTGTTTTTTCCTTGTCATTAAGACAAAATTTGCCTCTTGGAAATCCTCCCTGTGAGGGAGGGCAAGAAGAACAAGTTGAACCTTTCATCACACACGACATCCCTTAAAAACTTGACTACAGATATAAAACCTTGCATTATTATCCTTCTCTTATCCAGATGAAACAACTCTACTTCATTTACTATGCTCATTTTCTGATTTTACATAGCAGTGTCCCAGACTGAGCTATAGAAATAATGGGGGTTGAATAGATAGTTCTTATCATCGCTGGGACTGAGGAAAGTGTTCTGAAAGCAAATGAGTATCACAACAGGAAGACATATTTCAGATCCCTCAGGAAAAGAAAAATCATCTTTCTCTTGATGTCGTGAGGGAAAGGTGCAGCAAATATTTCTCTTAATCTCTACAAACTAATAATCACTGCCATTGTGAATAAGCCTCTTTGATCATATGTTTTCTTTCTTTTGACTAATTAATACTATAAAGCACCTCAAAGACATAGGTATGATGATGGAAAACTAAACACAAGAATATTATTTTCTCATTCACAGTCAAAACAAATTGCTGCTTTTAAAAATATTCTTTGTAATTATAGCCTATGGTAGAGTGGTATGTAAATAAAAATCTTCAAGGCAAACATAAACATTATCAAAATGCTGAGGCACTGAGGTTGAGTATACATGAAACTCATTGATAGCTATTTTTAATATTCATATGAAATTTATGTATATAAGTATATAGGCATATAATAGGTATATAGGCATCTTTAGTAAATGATCAGATAAACTACATTAGTGCTTTGTGATTTCAATACAATTCCACCTCATTAAATTGTAATGTTCGGGCTAGCATTCTGGAGGTCCTTTGGAAGGGCATTGGTCTCAGCAGGATAGACACCACGAGAATGGACAAGAATAGAGTCCAAAGTCTTTATTGTCTCTTACACAATCTGTGTCTGTCATAGTCTGACCCAGTCTCAGTATGACGCAGTCTCTTCAAACAGTCTGACAGTCTTCCAGTCTCAACTAGTATTGCCACCAGATAGAATGGCCTTCTCAGCCCTTATATACCTTATTATAATTACATCATTAAAACATACTGATTATGTATGAACTAGAGAACCATTACATCACCATACTAAGTACTAAGTATATATGTGAACTAGAGAACTCTCATCAGTTCCACTGAGATGATGTCTTGTTCAAGTATACTTCTTGAAAGTTCCAGTCCTCCCAGGAAATCGTTGTATACTTCAAAGAACTCTAGGAGATGATTATAAACCACTACATAGAATTCCCAATCCCTCTAATTTTGTCCGCCTGCATTTTGGATTTCCTTCACAGGCTAATTGTACACTATTTCAAAGTCCAATTCTTTTTGTTCAGCGAAACAACTGTTTGGACATGTACACATATATTGTATTTAATTTATACTCTAACATAATTAACATGTATTGGTCGACCTGCTATCTGGGGGGGGGGAAGGAGGGGAAAAATTAGGACAAAAAGTTTGGCAATTGTTGATGTTGTAAAATTACCCATGCATATATCTGGTAAATAAAAACTATTAAAATTTTTAAAAAGTTCCAGTCCTCTACATTAAACATGTTTGGGAAACATGTAATCAAGACTTTTCTCTGGTCATTAAAAGCCCCTTCCTTTATAATAAAAATTTAAAGAATCCTAATGGACTAGTCACTAAAATGAAACATTGTGGTTAAGTAGATTTATTCAGGACATTTTGTGTGTGACTTGTTGGATAAATATAGACATTTTGGAGAAGAGAAGTCAGACTCTAGAATGGTTTCTTGAAAACTCTAACATTAAGATAGCTTACTTAGACCCAACACATAGATTTCTTAATGCAATCAAAATAAAAGAATCAATAAATCTCTGAGTTGGAAGGTAGGTCAGAAACCTATACTTCTACCTGAACCTAAACAAGAATCCCTCTGTCCACATTATCATTGACAACAGGTCATGGAATCATTGATTAGCTTCAACAGAAGGTCCATTTTCTGAGCCAGTCCATTTCATTATTGCAATTGTAAGGAAGTTTCCTTTTTCTTTTCTTTTTTTTTTCACTTAGTCTAAACTTGCCTGTCTTCAACTTCAATTCAACTTTCCTAGTTCTCCTCTAATAAATTTTCCTACTTTTCTTCTAACTAAATTTCCTCTTATGTTCTGAAATACAAGTCTTCAAATAGTTGACAACAGCTATCAAACTCTACCACCCCATCACCCCACAGTCTTCTCTTCCATGGGGTAATTAGTCTCAGTTTCTTCAAGTAATTTTTGTACATATTACACCTTTAATAACTGGCTGTCATTCTCTGGCTTAATAAGGTCTTTCCTAAGATATAATGTTCAGAACAGAGGAGGAAAAGCCAAGTTCTGTTTGGGTCACATTATATATTGGATGTATGCATAGGTAATTTTAAGGACTTGTATGATACTCAGAAAATGGACTAATTCGGGATATTGACAAGACTCATCCTATATATCTCCATGAACATTATGTACCAGATCTTCATGTACTTATTAATTGAAGGTTAATATTTAAATAACTATTTAACAATTACAATTAAGTGTAAAATCTTAAAAATAATAATAAAATTACTGTGACCATAACTTCTGCTAATTTTGTCTCATTTCTGTATACTTTTTATACTTGGTAAGCATTTTCATGTTTCCTTTCCAAGGTTAACTGTTCCATCTATGCTTTGAAACTTGTTAAATCTTTGTTTTCATAAAATGAATGTCGTTTGATTAATCATGTCACATCTCCCTTGTTTAATCTCTTTTTCCACTGGCTAATTTTTTTAAAGTCATCTAAATTCACCAAAATGTCCTTACTACACATTTCTGCCATGTCAGATTTTCCTTGAATGATACCTGAAGTAGTTAATAAAATTATTTGAAACCTGATTCTTTCATTTATTCTATTAACTATCCAAAATCCTTCTTTGTCTTCATCCAAATGAGTAATAAAGAAACTGGATGGGGTAAAAAGCCCTGTCACATTCTACTACAAAGTTTCCTGCAAGTTAATATAGAACTGCTAAGCAACATTATTTGGGGTGGATTGGTATACCACTCATGAAGCCATCTTGCATCACTATAATTAATTCAATTCAATTAGATAAATGTATTAAATACTAGGACAGTTAGGTGAGTGGTGAGCCTAGAGTCAGGAAGATTTATCTTTCTGAGTTCAAATCTGGCCTCAATTATTTATTAACTGTATGACCTTGAGTAAATCAGTTTCCTCATCTGTGAAATGAGGAGTAAAAGTAAAATGTCTCAGTTTCATCATCTATAAAATGAGTTTGAGAAGAAAATGACAAAACTAACCCAATATCTTTGCTGAGAAAAATCAAAGTGGGTTACAAAGAGCCAAATGCAACTCAATTACAATAAAAAATAAAATATTCAAGGAATATTGCTAGTCATGGGGCTCTGAAGTCCAAAATAAAATAGCCCCTCCTCTCAAATTCTATAGTATGTTACCTTTTCCATAATACTGTGTTTGGAGACTTTCTTAAATGTTTTGCTGAAATCAAAATACAATAACATTGCCTTGATTTATCAACCTAGGCACCTTATAAATTACAAAATATATATTCACGTTAGCATAAATTGTTCCTAACCTATTTACTTCTTAGTGGTTATTATATATTTAAAAAATAAACACATATAATATAGTGATTTGTTTGAAAATGTTGTCAGTTATTGAAACCAAGATTATTGGTTCATATTTTCTCTAATCTACTTGCTTTGCTTTTTAAATCAGAAACATCTAGTACCCCTATGTTTCTAAATATCAGGACTCAAATTATATCAGCAGATTCCTTTGTTACAGTGATATATAAACTGTCTAGGTCTGCAGTTTTTAATTGACCTAATATGAATAATTTCATATATCTTCTGTACCTAAATGGTCTACAAATCCTTAAAAATTTTCTTACTAGCATTCTTGACACCTTGTGTAAGAGGGGTGGGGAACAAAGTAAGGATTCTGTGTCTCTTTCCAATCTCAATTCTCTGCTAAAATATGCCATTTCTGGGACTTCGGGCCAAGATGGCAGCGTGGAGGCAGACAGCTGCTTGAGCTCCATGTTTTCTCTCAGGACTTACTTCATGACAAGCCTCAGAGTTAATGCTTGACCGGAAAAGAAACCCACAAATAATCAACAGAAGACATCCTTGAAATTAGCCGGAGAAGGTCTGTGTTTGCTCAGGGGAGGGTCGAATAGACTGGGCGCAGACTGAGGGCAGGCAGCCAGAGTGAGACAGGCAGCTCACACAACCCCGACCAGAGGGGGGAGAGGTACTATCTCTGCCATTTCTGTAAAAAGACTTTTACCCCAGAGTGGATACTCTGTCTTGGCAGCAAGCCAGGAGCAGCAGAGAGGGGGTAATTACCGAGGGTGAAGAATAAAACCCCAGAAAGCTAGCATCTCTCAGAACCAGGCCACCCCCATCCCCACCCAGAGTGACTCAGTGTGTTCTCAGAGCCTCAGAGCTCAGAATGAAGGGCAGCCATCTCTGTCCTGTTAGTGCCTCACTGCTGCTATCTCCTTCAGTCACCATCCAGCCCCATCCCCCCCAGAAACAGACCAATTGTTTCTCTTGTCAATTTGTTTTCTTTGATTCTGCTCTGACAAAATGAACAAAAAATTCAAAAGGGCTCTAACCATTGACAGCTTCTGTATGGAGAGAGAGCAGACTTCAAATACTGAGGACACTAAAAGCAGATTCTCCAGAGGAATCCCCTAAGGGGGATATGATCTGCTCTTCAATACACAAAACTCTAATAGAGGAAATCAAAAAGGCCCTCACAAGAGAGCTAGAAGAGAAATGGGAAAAGGAAAGGGAAGCTTGGCAAGAGAGCCTGGAGAAGTTATCCAGAGTAGATAAAGAGATCAAATCATTGAGAAACAAAATTAGTGAATTAGAAAAGGTAAACAACTCCAAGGAAAACAGGATTTGTGAGCTGGATAAAGAAAACAGCTCTCTAAAAAATAAAATGGATAAAATGGAAAAAAATTCCATATAAGAAAAAAACTCACTTAAAAACACAATTGGACAATTACAAAAAGATATGAAATAAGTGAGTGAAGAAAATACATCATTGAAAATTAGACTTGAACAAGTAGAAATAAATGACTCAAGGTCAAGTAGTCAAGAAGTAGTCAAGCAAAACCAGAGAAATGAAACAATTGAAAAGAATGTCAAGTACTTTATTAGAAAGACAACAGACCTGGAAAACAGATCCAGGAGAGACAATTTGAGAATAATCGGACTCCCTGGAAAATGTGAGGAAAAAAAGAGCCTGGACACTATTTTCCAGGAAATTATCAAAGAGAACTGCCCAGACGTTTTGGAAACAGAGGGTAAAATAGACATTGACAAAATTTATTGATCACCTACTGAAAGGGACCCTAAAATCAAAACGCCAAGAAATATAGTGGCCAAGTTCAAGAACCTTTGTCTGATGAGACAAAGGAAAAAATACTGGAAGCTGCTAGAAAAAAGCAATTCAGATATGGAGGGGCCACAGTAAGGATAACCCAGGATCTAGCAGTGTCACATTAAAAGAACGAAGGGCCTGGGACATGATATTCCGAAAGGCTAAGGAACTTGGTATGCAGCCAAGAATAACTTACCCAGCAAAAATGAGCATCATTTTCCAGGGAAGATGGACATTTAACGAAATAGATGAATTCCATCTATTCTTGATGAAAAAACCAGACCTACACAAAAGGTTTGATCTTCAAATACAGAACTCAAGAAATTTCTAAAAAGGTAAAAAGAAATCTTGAGAACTATATTTCTGCCATAAACATATGTAAAGAACACATGTATAATTTGTCCTAGAAACTAGAAGTGGAAAGGAAATTATATCATAAAAAAGGGTAAAGTGGTGGTACTACATCTTATGAAGAGGCAAAGGTAACCTATTATATCTGAGAGAAGGAAAGGAGGGAGATGAACATAGTGTGTATCAATAGACATATTTGATATATGGTGAAACTTCTTCCACTTCATTGAAAAGTGGGTGGGAAGGAGTAAGCTAAGGGGAAGGGAACACAGAAATTGTGAGAAAATGGGGTAAAATAGGAAGAGGAACTTTGAGGTGGTGGAGGGATACTAAAAAGGGAGGGCTGTGAAAAGCAAGCAGTGTTCACAAGTTTAATACTGGGTAGGGGGGGTTAGAGGGAAGGAAAGGAGAAACATAAGCAGGGGTTAACAGGATGGCAAGCAATATAGAATTAGACTTTCTAACCATAAATGTGAATGAGGTAAACTCCCTCATAAAGAGGAAGCAGTTAGCAGACTGAATTAAAAGTCAGAATCCTACTATATGTTGTTTATAGGAAACACACCTGAAACAGGGTGATACATTCAAACTAAAAAGTAAAAGGGTGGAGCAGAATCTACTATGCTTCAGGTGAAGCCAAAAAAGCAGGGGTAGCCATCCTCATCTCAGATCAAGCAAAAACAAAAATTGATCTAATTAAAAGAGATAAGGAAGGGCATTATATCCTGCTAAAGGGTAGCAACAATAATGAAGCAGTATCAATATTAAACATACGTGCACCAAGTGGTGCAGCATCTAAATTCTTAAAAGAGAAATTAAGAGAGCTGCAAAAAGAAATAGACAAAAAACTATAATAGTGGGAGATCTCAACCTTGCACTCTCAGAATTAGATAAATCAAACCACAAAATAAATAAGAAAGAAGTCAAAGAGGTAAATAAAATACTTCAAAAGTTTGATATGATAGATCTTTGGCAAAAGCTAAATGGAGACAGAAAGGAGTATACTTTCTTCTCGGCAGTTCATGGAACCTATACAAAAATTGATCATATACTAGGACATAAAAACCTCAAATTCAAATGCAGTAAGGCAGAAATAGTAAATGCATCCTTTTCAGACCACAATGCAATTAAAATTACATTTAATAAAAACCCAGGGGAAAATAGACCAAAAAATAATTGGAAACTAAATAATCTTATACTAAAGAATGATTGGGTAAAAAAGCAAATCATAGACATAATTAATAACTTCACCCAAGAAAATGACAATAATGAGACATCATACCAAATTGTGTGGGATATAGCCAAAGCAGTAATAAGGGGAAGTTTTATATCTCTACAGGCCTACTTGCATAAAATAGAAAAAGAGAGGGTCAACGAATTGGGCTTACAACTAAAATTGCTAGAAAAGAAACAAATTAAAAAACCCTAGACAAACCCGAAACTTGAAATTCTAAAAATAAAAGGTGAGATTAATAAAATTGAAAGTAAAAAAAACTGTTGAATGAATTAATAAAACTAATAGTTGGTTCTATGAAAAAAAAACCAAAAAAATAGACAAACCCTTAGTAAATCTCATTTAAAAAAAGGAAAGAGAAAAAGCAAATTGTTACTCTTGAATATGAAAAGGGAGAACTCACCTCTAATGATGAGGAAATTAGAACAATAATTAGGAGCTACTTTGCTCAACTTTATGTCAATAAATCCGAAAACTTAAATGAAATGGAAGAATACATTCAAAAATATAGCTTGCCCAGATTAACAGAGGAAGAAGTAAGTAGTCTAAATAGTCCCATTTCAGAAAAAGAAAACAGAAGAAGCTATTAACCAACTCCCTAAGAAAAAACCCCAGGAACAGATGGATTTACATGTGAATTCTACCAAACATTTAAAGAACAACTAACTCCAATGCTATGTAAACTATTTGAAAAAATAGGGATTGAAGGAGTCCTACCAAATTCCTTTTATGACACAGACATGGTACTGATACCTAAACCAGGTAGATCGAAAACTGAGAAAGAAAACTATAGACCAATTTCCTTAATGAATATTGATGCTAAAATCTTAAATAAGATATCAGCAAAAAGAGTTCAGAAAATCATCCCCAGGATAAAACACTATAATCAAGTAGGATTTATACCAGGAATGCAGGCCTGGTTTAATATTAGGAAAACTATTAATATAATTGACCATATTCATAATCAAATTAATAAAAACCATATGATCATCTCAATAGATGCAGAAAAAGCATTTGATAAAATCCAACATCCATTCCCACTAACAACGCTTGAGAATATAGGAATAAATGAACTATTCATTAAAATAATAAGGAGCATATATTTAAAACCATCAGTAAACATCATATGTAATGGCAATAAACTGGAACTTTTCCCTCTAAGATCAGGAGTGAAACAAGGTTGCTCACTATCACCATCACTATTAAATATAGTACTAGAAACTCTAGCCTTGGCAATAAGGGCCCAGAAAGAGATTCGAGAAATTAGAGTAGGAAATGAGGAAATCAAACTATCACTCTTTGCAGATGACATGATGGTATACTTAGAGAACCCCAAAGACTCTGCTAAAAAGCTATTAGAAATAATTCAGAACTTTAGCATAAAGTTGCAGGATACAAAATAATACATAAATCCTCAGCATTTTTATACATTACCAACACAATCCAAGACCAAGAGATACAAAGAGAAATTCCATTCAAAATAACTGTCAATAGTATAAACTATTTGGCAATATATCTACCAAAGGAAAGTCAGGAACTATATGAGCAAAATTACAAAACGCCACAAAAATAAAGTCAGATTTAAATAATTGGAAAGACATCCAGTGCTCCTGGATAGGTTGAGCGAATATAATTAAGATGACAATACTCCCTAAACTAATCTAGTTATTTAGTGCTATACCAATCAGACTCCCAAGAAACTATTTTAATGATCTAGAAAAAAATAACAACAGAATTCATATGGAACAACAAAAGGTCGAGAATTTCAAGGGAAGTAATGAAAAAAAAAATTAAATGAAGGTGGTCTAGCTGTACCTGATCTAGAACTATATTATAAAGCAACAGTCACCAAAATCATTTGGTATTGGCTAAGAAACAGACTAGTTGATCAGTGGAATAACTTAGGTTCACAGGGCAAGATAGTGAATAAAAATAGCAATCTAGTGTTTGACAAACCCAAAGATCCCAACTTTTGTGATAAGAATTCATTATTTGACAAAAACTCCTGGGAAAACTGGAAATTAGTATGGCAGAAACTAGGCATGGACCCACATTTAACACCACATACTAAGATAAGATCAAAATGGGTCCAAGATTTAGGCATAAAGAACGAAATCATAAATAAATTGGAGGAACAGGGGATGGTTTACCTCTCAGACTTGTGGAGGAGGAAGGAGTTTGTGTCCAAGGGAGAACTAGAGACCATTATTGATCACAAAATAGAACATTTTCATTATACCAAATTAAAAAGTCTCTGCACAAACAAAACTAATGCAAACAAGATTAGAAGGGAAGTAACAAATTGGGAAAACATTTTTACAGTTAAAGGTTCTGATAAAGGCCTCATCTCCAAAATATACAATTTGCTTTATAAGAAATCAAGCCATTCTCCAATTGATAAATGGTCAAAGGATATGAACAGACAATTTTCAGATGATGAAATTAAAACTATTTCCACTCATATGAAGGAGTGTTCCAAATCACTATTGATCAGAGAAATGCAAATTAAGACAACTCTGAGATATCACTACACACCTGTCAGATTGGCTAAGATGACAGGAACAAATAATGATGAATGTTGGAGGAGCTGTGGGAAAACTGGGACACTGATGCATTGTTGGTGGAGTTGTGAAAGAATCTAACCATTCTGGAGAGCAATCTGTAATTATGCCCAAAAAGTTGTGAAAATGTGCATACCCTTTGACCCAACAGTGTTACTACTGGGCTTATATCCCAGGGAAATACTAAAGAAGGGAAAGGGACCTATATGTGCCAAAATGTTTGTGGCAGCCCATTTTTGTGATAGCTAGAAAATGGAAAATGAATGGATGTCCATCAACTGGAAAACAGTTGGATAAATTATGGTATATCAATGTCATGGAATACTATTGTTCTGTAAGAAATGACCAACAGGAGGAATATGGAGAGGCTTGGAGAGACTTACATCAACTGATGCTGAGTGAAATGAGCAGAAGTAGGAGATCATTATACATTTCAACAATGATACTGTATGAGGATGTATTCTGATGGAAGTGGATATCTTCAACATAGAGAAGAGCTAATCCAATTCGAATTGATCAGTGATGGACAGAATGAGCTATACCCAGAAAAGGAACACTGGGTAAAACTGTGAGCATATTTTTTTTTTCTTCCCAGATTATTTTTACCTTCCGAATACAATTCTTCCTTTGCTCAACAACAACAAAATTCGGTTCTGCACATATATATTGTACCTAGGATATACTATAAGATATTTAATATGTAGGGGAATGCCTGCCATCTAGGGGAGGGGATGGACGGAAGGAGGGGAAAAACTCGGAACAGAAGAGAGTACAAGGGATAATGTAAAAAAAAAATTACCTATGCATATGTACTGTCAAAAAATGTTCTAATTATGAAATTAATAAAATTTTTTAAAATGCCATTTCTCCCCAATGATGGGTGTCAGTATTCTTTATTCTTGTTCCAATTATAAATTGTCCTAATTACCATAATCTGTCTTCTTAGAATCTATCATGTTTGGACTGACTACATATTTTAACTACTTATTAACCAGAAAACTCTGAAAATAACCACAGAAATCCACCCAGAAAATCTCATTATAAGCACATACATATGTTTGCATCATGCATACATGTATACCTTTGGCAATATCCAGCATGAAATAGGAAACAAAGAAGACATAAAGAAATAAAGAGATTGAGAAGCATAGGAAAACTGAGAGCTTCCTAGAACTTTCTTTGAGTCAGACATTTACCACAAGAATTAATCATTTAAGTTTATCTTTGCTAATTCTCAGAATTTTTAGATGTATCTATATGATATAGGACCCTCTTTTTTGCCATGACAAAGAAGCAGAGTTTGACCAGGGCTAGCAATCAAAAGGAAGAATAGAAAGAAAAATGACCCACATGTGCAAAAATGTTTGTGGTAGCCCTTTTTGTAGGGGCAAGGACTGGAAACTGAGTGGATACAAATCAGTTAAAGAAACAATCAGCAGGGTGATTTCAGAAAAGCCTGAAAGACATGAACCGATGCTAAGTGGAGTGACCAGAACCAGTAGAATATTGTACACAGTAACAACAAGATTATGTAATGATTAACTGTGATAGATTTGGTTCCTCTCAACAGTGTGGAGATTCAAGACAATTGTAATAAACTTGAGATGGAAAATGCCATTCATATCCAGAAAGAAAACTATGGAGACTGAATGTGGATTGAAGCACTGCATTTTCATCTTTGTTTGTTTGTTTGTTTTCTTTCTTGTGTTTTTTTCCCTTTTGTTGTGATTTTTCTGGCACAATTATGATAAATATGGAAATACGATTAAAACAATTGCAGATATTTAACCTATATCACATTGCTTGCTTTATCAGGAGCAAGGGAGGTAAAAGAAGAGGAAGAAAAATTTAGAGTACAAAGTCTTATAAAAATGTTGAAAACAATATCTTTACATATATTTGGAAAATAAAATACTATTGAAATTTTTTTAAAAAAGGAATAAAGGAAAAAGAGTTGGAGTTCTGAGAGCACTAGTTTTGGGGAAATAGAGAATTTACTAAGGAGTCAACAAACCATAAAAATCCATAAGGTCTCAGATGAGGTTAGATAACATGTTTAATATATTTGTGAGATATTAAATGTCAAAAGTATATAAACATTGATAACCAGTATTTAAAAAGAGAAGGAAGAAGTAGCAGTAGAAGGAAGAAGCAAACATGATATGGGAAAAAAATTATGTTTTTAGTTGTTGAGTTACTAAGTATGACAAATGATCAGAAATAACATCGGATGCAACTGAGCAGACATTGCTTTGAATTATTATGGAATGGAATTGTGGGTCACTTTTCCAATAGCAATAAAGAAATGAGGAAGAGCAATCAATGACCCAAACAGCCCATCTGATGAGCCATCCATACTGGGAAATATCAGGAGGATAATGTCCCAGCCAGACACAGAGTGGTAAGTGAGGAAAAGTGGCTATAGAATTAGTGTCCTGGATTTTGAATTTCTTCCAATGACTGGCCATTAATCTTCTGAGAGTGAGAGAGGGGAATGTCAGTGCTTGCTAATAGGCATTTGCTTGCTACTAATATGAACAATTTATTGGGGTGATCTAAGTCTAAGTACCTAAACTGTGCTGCTGGAAATCCTGAATTCCAGATATGCCTATAGTCTATTCAAAGATGACTGGTTTGGGAATAATTGCAATTGGTACAGCTTTTGAAGTAATGGCATTAATATATTTCATTTTTTTATTACTCTGGCTTATGTGGTAATGATCACAGTACTCCTCCATTGAAGCTATGCTTATGTGACAACTTCCATTAAGATAAATTTAAGTTACTGGGATTCACTACTATACAACAAGGGTGAGAGGAGAGCATAATTTTCCCTATCAAATAGGGGCTAAATCAAGAAATTATTTGACTTAATCCAAACACAGTTCATATTATTATAATAATGTTGTAGGAACAATATCAATTTGGCATAATTTAGGTTGGTCTCATTTTATAAAAGCAAATAGGCTTTCCTCAATATTTGGCTCCTTCAGAAGACTAAGGTTTGAACCATTGGAAAAGCTCTCCTGTTTTCTGAAACACAAAGAGCCCAAACTACAAGAAGCTGGTGATCCTGAGGTTTGACAGAGTACTTCACTGCCTTGTTCAACTTCCTTCTGATCCAGAGTAGTTTCCCCAATGAATGAAGAAATAGAAGGAATTAGTACCTGTTTTTAGTAAATTAAATGTTTTTAATTTCTATTGCTCTTAATTTCATTTTCCTTCTGAATTATATGGTCAACTCATGGTTTGTTATTTTCCTTAACTAAAAGGTGAATCACTGAACAGCTTGAGCTAAAGCAAGCCCCAAACAAATGAGAAGAGTTACTCACCAAAAAAAGACTCATTTAGGAGATAAAGTCAGCCCAATCTCTGACAGCTTAGTGTTTCCCTATAGTATCCTCTAGTGTTAGGTAGTCTACCAGGGTTACCATAGCCCGGTTATCATAATGGAATAGATTCATGCCAGTACCTGCTAGTGGTTATAATTAAAATACATAAAATATTTCTTTGAGATCTTCAATGGCTATGTGCCAGAATAAAATACCCTTCAAATATAAAGTTATAAGAATATCTTATAAACATGAATGAAAATATCGTACAAGTTTCCAGTTATGAAGGAAAAAAGGAAAATACACGAACTATGATATAATATGTAAGCAGTAATTTTTCTAAATCAACTATTTCCAGAAATTTATGAGTTGCCAGAAGGTCTTTTGGAAAATACAATGAAATGGAAAATGAAGATGAATGGAACTAGTAACATGACAAGAATAAAGACCAGGGGTAGTCTTGATTTTAATTGGGAAAGGATATGCTTGTTAATTTTCTTGCATAATAGTAAGTTGCTGAATAAATGTTGTGTTCAAAAGCTTTTAGTGAAGCATCCTAACTATGACTAAGATAACGTTTAAAAAAAGATTCATTCTTTTAAAAAATCTTTCAAGTAGTATTTAATAAATATAACAAAGTATAATTTTATGCAAAATATACCTCAATGCTTAAAACTTTTTTGAGAATTTTTTTCTCTCCCTTTGCTAATAGTAGCTGTGATGACGGGGATATTGTAGACCTCTTCCTTTTCCTAGTTAAATTTTATTAGTCTCTGAATTTTAAAAGGTTTTTATTCTATAAGGTTTAGAGATTAGGTGTATTTGTTATGGTGACATCTGTTTAAGAGGTTGTCCTTATGTTTTTGTATGGATCAGCATTATATTTGCTGCAGTTTAGGCAACCTGTGAGTATGTTACAGTTCTAAAACAGTGTAGCAATAGAGTTCTCAAGGAGTTTTATCATCTATCAGTGCATAAAAATAGAAAACTTCTAAAGGAAAATCCTGGAAACCAGACGTTGTTTTGCTAGGTATCTGAAATAGCCTAAATTCCTTTTTCAGTTTGTACTGCAAAGTTTTTGTTTGTTTTGTTTTATGGTGCAATGATTTCATTATTTTCTTTACTCTTTCCACTATTTCCTTACATAATTTTCAATGAACAATCCTTCTATAATTTCTCATGGCAATGACCCACTCTAAATTGCTACCATGAACCCCTATGTTTCTATAAACAAATTAACTTAACTTAAACATATATTTGATGCCTCTTTTTTGACACGTTGTTTACTTAGGTAATATCATTCCTTTCTGTTCCACCCTTGTCATAGCTATCCATGCAGAGATAAATCACTTTTATTTACATTAGAACAAATAATGTATTTCTACTTTCAGCCTCAACTAATGCTCCATGAGGTAAAAATTATTTTTGTAGGTTTCTGACAAATTTCCTGTAGGTTTCTGACCTGTTCAGCCATGTGTTTTTAGAATGTCCATCAATTCTCTTACTCTTTTTTTGTTGAAGAAGTCTTAATCTTTCAGTCATTGCCTTAGCATAATAATACAAAATATTTTAAAATACCATTTGAAAATGCTTAGGATACAGGCTTAAATAGATCATAGGCTTTGCTTCATTAATACTGTATGGGTTTTAGTTGGGACACTTGACAAATTCATAATGGTCAGTTTTATAGTTTCAAAAGTTCATATTAATTGGTATTGAATAAGGGTTGCTTTGAATGTGTTCTTCCCTTTGAGTTTTTATTTTAAGATTTCCCTGTCTCAACACACTGAGTTACTCTTAGATAGCTACATTCTCAATGTGTCTTGCCTAGTTAACTAAGGTATTTGTAAGTATCACCCTCATCCATGAGCTAAATTTAATCTCTTGATTTGTTAGAATCCTTCATTCTTCATTTTCCTTTATAATAAGAATTTTGCACTTATAGAATTTAAGTGCATTAGGATGTCATTTGAGAAAAATTCCATGAAATAAAGATGGAAAAATTCTATTATTAACATTGTTTTCTTGGTAGAACCATGCTGCTTGATGGCATCTAAGTACATCAAGTAATTAATAGGATGTTTTCCTTTGACTTTCCTTGCAATTTGGAAGTTAGAAGAATTCTCTTAATGATGAATTTAAGCCTCAGCAGAAAAATAAAGAACTTAAATGGATTACTAAAAATGTCATATTTTAGATCAATTATTTTTGGCATTATTATATTATTGGTGTGTTTTGAAATAGAGAGCAACTTTCCATATAGATATCTAATCATGTAGAGCTCTCTCCTTGCTGGGATTTAGTTTATTTATTCACAGTACAGGAATTAGCCAGAGAATCATAACTGAGTCAAAAGCTGTGGAATAATCTCCAAAGGCAGGATAAATGTCACTGTAACTTTGGCCAGCTTGCTTAATTAGCAAAGAGATAAATAGTTAACTTTTAATCCTTAGGACTTTTAGACATCTACTTTTTTGCTCTAAAGCCAACATATTTTGTTGTTAGTATTTATAAATGTTTTAGGTGATATAAACTGTGATGTAACATGCTAATTGACCTATTTCAGGAGTTGCTAGTTTCCACTTCCCCTTCTAAGAGACACATGAGACCTTATTTTAAGATAGAGAAGGTTAGGGGCAGCTAGGTGATACAGTGGATAACTGTACTAGCCCTGAAATCAGAAGGACCTGAGTTCAAATCTGATTTCAGGCACTTAACACTTCCTAGCTGTTTGACCCTGGGCAAGTCACTTAATAACTTACTCGCAATTGGCTCAGCATATATATATATATATATATATATATATATATATATATATATATATATAATATGTGTGTATGTGGCATACATATTATATATATATTATATATATATTATTTTATAAAATTTATTTCATAAAATATATATATATAATTAAATTATTTTATAAAATATATATAATCAAATCATTTATAAAACTGTATATGAACAATTTTAAACAGGTAAAGAAATAGCTTATTTACTGGAAATTGGAAAGAAGGAAATTTGACGAAGCATAGTATCAGAGATGCACATACACAAAAAAGGATATTTTGAAGATTATAGTCAATCATTTCATGTATATGCAATTATCTTTTAAATGAAGAGAGTTAAAATTTTAAAAGTGAGAAATTATATATATTTATAGATGAAGCTATGCTTTTGAAAGAACAATTTTTTTTGGGACATTTATCTTTCAAATGAAAGTTTAGTCCATGAGATACTCTTATTTAGTAAGGGAACTGAAGGGAAAAAAAATCTGAGAAAAATTAAAGAAGGTTAAAAGCTACTTTATACGAGCCAAAGCAACCAGCTAATAGAAAGCTTCTGCTAAGAAGTTCCTTTTTTTTTTTTTTTTTTTTTTTTTTTTTCCTGGAGAATGACAACTGATTTCACTGGCCAAGATTTTCACTGTCTTTTGGCATCACCTAATATTGGAAAGAGAAGCTTTTTGTAAGTGCCTTTTGCTGTCTGATGCTACCTCTAGTTTGATTGAGAAGAAAAAAGCTAAGATTGTAATATAGACTTTACATTTGCTTTTTATCCTGGTGAGTTGGCTAGGTTTATTTATCTTTCTTAAAGTGTCATTCTGAGTTCTCTTTCTGTAATCTCCATTCTAAGTGGGTAATGCTACATCAAGATGAGTGAATAACTGGCTAGTCAGGTCTGTATGGTCTAGAGATAGTCTCTCTGATGATTTTGCATTTCTCTGATTCAAAGGAAACTGCTATAAACATGAAGAAAATATGGACAGTTTTGAACACAATATGTAGTATTTATTATATAGGCTTTCTGGAAATGGAATTTATTGTTTTATATTTTAAATCCTCTCATGATTCTGCTGTGCATGTGGTAATTTTTTTTCTTTTCCTATTTTGTATTTAAGTTTAAATAAATAGATAAAGAAATAAAGAAAAAGTATATCATATTCTGTCCTTACAACAATATTGAAAGGTAAGTATTATTATACTCATTTTAGAGATGAGGAAACTGAGGTAGGCAGAAATTAATTGATTTGCCTTCCTTCCTTCCTTCTTTCCTTCCTATTCTCTGAAACATGGGAAGATGACCATGGGAGGAAATGATGATATACAAACAAGATACATGAAATAGAGAATTACTTTTTAACTGATATAGAATAAAGTAAAGAAAAACTGAAGGAAAAAGCAGGTATAATCACTTCAATAATCTAAACAAAAAAGTTAAAGGTTAATTATGACCAGTTTTAACCTCAGAGAAAAGACATGGAATTATCTTCTTCCTTGAGGCAGAAAAGTGGGAGATTATAGGTACAAAATTGCATAAAGGTAACAATAACTTGGTTGTTCTGCTTAACTCTTTTCTTTTGTTCCAAGAAAGCGTTCATTTGAGATATGTGGCAGGACACTCTCAGAAGTTACTAAAAGGGAATCAATAGAGCTAACATAAAAGCAAAAACAATCATTATACTCTCAATAAATAATAATAGTTTTTGTCACCTTTCATATTACATATTAAGTTTAAGAAAATATTTCCTTAGAATTATTCTATGATATTGATACAACAAATATTATTTTTATTTGACAAATAAGCAATCTGGGGTTCAAAAGAAACGGAATGATTTGTCTGCCTCGGTCACATAGTTAGTAGACTGTCAAAAGAGGGACTCTAATCTAGGACTTCCTGATTAATTAGCTCAATTGGTCTTTCTACCACAGCATGGTTACCCTAATAATTTAGGGTTTTGTCTTATTTTTTTTTCTCCTTCAGGACAAAAAGGTTAATATTGAATAAATGTTAAAATTGTTTAAAGTATTGGACCACTAGGGGTCACTAAGTGACTTTAGCAAAAAGCTAACATTCACTTCAATCTTCTTAAAGAGAATAAAAGAAAAGTAAATTCTATGTAGCTTATTTTAAAGACAGATGTTATATTCATAATAATTTTAATTCTTTAAGGTAGAATGATGGATGGTTCAGTTATTTCATATGTAAAAGGAAACAAGTACAATTTCTTTACAATTTGATTTTGTTTCCATTGAGGCAAAGGATGGTGCTTCATCGCAAAACAGAAATAAAAGTCTGTTCCCATTCATCAAAAAGATAACTGAACATGTGACATTCAACCTATTAAAATTCCAAGAACTGAAGTGAGATAATGTAAGAATCATCAACTTGGAAAGGTCTGGGAGATCAGGTGCACAATTTTATACATGAGGAAAGAAAGGCCCTAAGTTACTTGTCTACTTGTCTAAGTAGCTGGCAACCTCAAGGGCTGATATTCAAACACAGGTTTTCTTAATCATTCCACAAAGTTACAAAATTACATCAAAATCACTTGAGACATTTATTCTATATATTTTTTTTCTCAAATCATCCATATAATGACATCTGATCAAACTTGAAATACTTTGATATACTTGATATATACTTTGATATACTTGAAATACTTTGATAAATTTGAAATACTTTAAGGTACACTGTTCTATGACCATTCTCTTAGTGCATTCTGTGCCAAAATGGTTTCTAAGTATTTAGTTGCAGCTGTTAAAAATTTGGACAATTGACAGAACTCTTGCAGAGTTCAGAAAATGGTTTACTCTCTCCTAAATTGAGATGCATTTGCTATCTTTTAAGCATCACTTCTTATTTCAATCAAAGACATCTATGTACCATAGAAGAAGAGCCCACTTAAATCCACCCAGGTTAGTTTAGTTTGCTGACCTGTAGAATGCCGGGCTTGGAAGCCTTTTCTTTGTACTGACGCATCAGAAACAAAGCGAAGGAACATCTTATTTCCAGTTGCTACCAGGGGATCTGGCATCTTATTGCCACACAGACGACCCAGAATTGGTGATTTTTCTGTTTCCCCATCAAACACTTCCAAGTGATCATAAGCACATTCCTGATGCTGTTCAATCTCAAACTCACTGAAAGCCTGTCAAAAATAGAAAAAAAAATTCTCTAAATTATAGCAAGAATAAAAAAGTACATAATTTCTTCAAAACAAAAAAGGAGATATCACATTTAAAAGAGAGAAGGTTGCTATGAATGAATAACTTTTTGTAATATTACCCTACACTGAAGTTCCAGTGTGTATTGCTTAACCATGGGTGACTTAGGGGGCAAATTCTAGAAGATCCTACTAACTTTGAAAAGTAAAAGTATATAGGTAGACTATACATTTGTCCCATGAACACTTGCTTTATTATATCCTAGAGGTTCCTCACTAGGTTGCCCCTAGGTTAATGAAATGTTAAGCTACAACAACTGACAAGATGTTCTACACCTGTTTGGTTTTAAAAGCCTTTCACAACCTGGCCGGAACCTATCTTTTCAGCCTTGTTATATATTATTCTCCCCTTTTGCCTTCATGTTGCTCTTCACACATGGATTCTACCTCCCATCTTTGTTCTTTTATCTTTCCCTATGACCTCCCACCTCATTCCCCAATTCTGGTAACTTTTAGGATCAAAAAAAATAAAGAGATAATGAAATATTAGCATCAGAAGTAATTTTTATTTTCTAATGGTTGCCATATTTTACAAGTGATATAGGGAAATCTGGGACAGTGGAGCAAACAATAACTGCTGATACATAAATACGTCCTACAAATATATATTTAATAACCTACCTGAAGCAGAGGCTAACTGAACCAGCTGAAAGATCTGGTGGTTATGATTTGCAATATTATGCTATATAAGTGGAAACACAATTTATGGTTTTCTCATAACTATATCCTTAGAGGCATATTAATTTCTACTTGTTGGTCATAACAACCAGGTATTTTCATTGGTCTGGTTCTATTATCATTGTGTAAGAACAGGTATCTGTAACATTGACTATATATCAGTCTCTAAGGAGAGATTAACAAAAGGTCATAGGAACATAATTTCATAATTGGAAAAGATCTTAGAAGTATGTAAATCCAACTCTCTCACTTTACAAATGAAGCAACTGGGGCACAGAGAAATTAAATAACTTGCCTGCTGAATTAGTCAACTAGCTAACAATTGAGAGTGAATTTGAAAAGTTTTATTGCCATTCATAATATCTGTATTAAATTATATCAAGCACATTTGGCCACATATAGGGCTGAATTTCTTCCCTATGAGAATGATTCAATACTGGAGGAGTTTGTCAAGTCTGCACAGGATAAACATGATTCACTGTCATAGTTGATTGTGGATGGCCAGCCTTTGACCCATTGATCTGCTAAATCTCATTTCTTCTTCCTGATTAAGGAGAAATTGTAATCTCCTAATTCATAGAAGAATGGGGGTGGGGGAAGCTCACTGATTTTGCAAAGCACTTTCAATAAGTAAATGTTGGAATTGAGATGAGAACTCACAGTCCCTGCATTTGTAGCCTGTTGATTAGCCCACTTAACTCCAAAAGAATGATATAAAGGGTCATTTCTCTCTCCTAATGAAATGCAGGATCTCTGGAATGAATCATAACATCTGTTTAACAGTGCATAGCAACACAGCATAACAGTGTAGGTCAAGCTGGCAAGTGAGGTGGCAGGCAGATATTTGGTCTAGATCCAACTGGCCCAAGGTTTTTTTTTTTTTTTAATCATATTACTAATGGAATTGGACCAAATTTACAAGAGCTAAATCAGATGAGATTCCTTTAACAAACCGATTTCAAGGTATATAAATAACTCATTTTCCCATAGACACCAGTGGATTTTTCTTCTGGAAGAAGAAAAGGACATTTTTAGTTGTGCAACCAAAATTAGTAGCTGCCCCCACTCTCTAACTAGCCTCACCTACAGTTGTACCACACACATGCAAAAGCCTTACCCATCTGCTATAAAGAGAGTGTTACTTTTAGGATGTTATCCATTGCCACATACCAATGTGTTGAAGGCAAACAAAAAAAGAAGAAATGAAGAGCAAAGTGCTGCAATATTCAATTAAAAGGTCCAATTTCATTTTGTCCAAAAGGAATCCCTTCCAGGGCACAGATGAGCAAATAAGAGTAACAAAAGCCAAATCATCCATGGACTGGAACTATTACAAACTTGCCAGAAACCATAAGTCTAAAAGAACCCAAAAGGGAATCCCACTAGGGTTCAAGACAGGTGGAGTAATTGAATGGAAATCCTTGCCAGGCTAGTCCTTAGGGTGTTCTTCCATGAAATAAAATAACAATATATGACTTTATTACAAACCATAGCTTTGTCCAAAAATCCCTTCATCCAAATGATGAAAAAGTCATTGGTAGACTAATCGAACTGCTACTTTCACTAAATATTATTGGATGTTGCAATTATCAACATAAGAAAAAAATAGGAATGGGTGTAAATAATAATGATTCGAACATAGTCCAATCATTGCCAAATTCGCCAGGCAGTAGAAATCCATCATGTTATCTTAAAGCAAGCTATCCCCCATACCTGGCATTCTCTCCCTCTTCACTTCAGCCTCTGTAAAATCCTTGATCCCGTCAAGGTTCAAACCAAAAGTCACCTCCTAAATAACAATTTCCCCAATGCTCCTAGGTGTTAGTATTTCCTTAGCCATGAAATTATTTTGTATCTATTTTGTACATATCGATTTTCCATTGTAGAATATAAGCTCCTTCAAGTCAATAATTGCAACAATTCAGTGTTTGTGTTCCTGCTACCTCATACAGTCTCTAGAAAATATTGAAATATATTTTCTGAATTCAATTCATTTCAACTTAGTTTAGCCCCACAACTTTTCCCCTTCAATCTCTAAATACCTCATTTCAGGTTTTAGCTGAATTCTTATTATCTCTACTGGCACTTTTAAGCCAAAAAAGAAGGGGGTTCTCTTGTTAGGGGTATTTCAGTTTTCTGAAACTAAAAGTTCGTCCATTCTAGTGATTTTATTTGTGAAATATTAGGATTACTGAACTATGTTTTAGCAAGACCAAGAAAAATCTCTGAGGATAATAGCCCTCGGCTCTAGTCAGAAATCCTTGTACATTTCCCACAAGGCAGGCTAAAAGATTAAGAAGTTAAACTCAAAAGAAATAACACTAAACTTCAGTCACAGACTGAGGAAATAATAACTGTATGTTGCTGTCTGGAACACCCAAGCAAGGCTAATCGGATTCTTCATGGCAGCCAGCCAAGTTTCATTGGGACAGTACTTTATACTAACAGCTGTCCTTGAAGAAATGCCTGTACGTAAAATACTGACACTTAGGTTAATAGGAAACATTACAAAAAATAACTATTTTTATTCACAAAAGGCCTGAGGAAAATGATAGTACTAGATGGGGAAATTTGTTGCATTTGGATTAAAGATAAAGTGGCTGATATGCCTCAACCCCAGTCCCATAAGCAGCTGAACAACATTCTCCTGTTCTTAAGTTCTAGTCTCTCTGTCTCTGCTTCATATTCCTTATAAAAAGTCATGTAGTTTAGATGTTTCTCTCAAATTATAAGAGTTTGGAGTGTGATGCACAGGTAAGTATATATTGAATGAGGTTTGCTTTTTACATTTGTGAATGTCACACATGTATAAGAAAGTAAAGTTGAACTATAGTGGAGGTGACAGATATTCATCAGTGTACTTTCTCAGAGATGGTTTCACACTATCAATCAAACATACATTTAACAAAAAGTCACTATGCCCTAATAGGAAAAGGATTACAAATCAAAAAAATAAAATGAAATGAAATGAACAAGACTATGTCTTCATTCTAACAGGGGTATGTATGACAACTTGTGAATAAAAAGGCATATACAAGATATATACAAGAAAGTGAGGATTCTAGGATGATAGATGAGTAAGTCAGGAAACTTGCAGCTCTCCAAATTTCCTCAAAAAAAGCAATGTCTTACAGCTGCAGAAATAAACTTAGGGCAAAGCACTTGTCCTTCTAAGACAATATGAGAAGACCCCACAAAAGGCCAGACCTCCAGAGGCAGAGATTCAGCATATTCTATAGAATTAAGAAACAATAAGTCCTTGGGGCAGCTGGATTGCTAGGCATGCTTAATTTTAATAACTGTCACCTCACAAATAGTTTTGGGGTCTGATGGCTGAGAATGAGAAGATTGAAGGATCTTAGAGTGTTGAGGGATGTCAAGGATAGCTATATATAGGACACCTACAAGGCTGCAGCTGTGGGGTTGAAGGAGCTAGTAAACAAATAATGAAGGCAGTAGCAAAGGGCAAGGATCTTGTTGTCTGTGGACATTTTCAGGAGAGTAGTCTCTGGCTTCAGTTCAAGGGACAGTTGTAGTTTGCAGCCATGGGAAGGACTGCAGGGAACAAAATCATTTGCAGAACAGTATGGTTAGGGGCCATAGTTATGGCTTAAGAGTGGAAAGGAGAGCCCAATTTTGGACTTTGAGATCGACCTCAGAAAACTAAAGTAAAAAGGACTGGAGACTTATGCATTTTCCCCTATACCTCAGAACTAAAATTTGATTACACTAAAAGCTATTAAAAACAAAATAATATGAGTGAGACAGAATCAAGCAGGGAATCACCAAATCCTCCAAATACCTTTAAATTATGAGTCAAAACAAATTTTAAAGAGGCAGAACACACACAAAATATGGAGCAAATAATTTTCCAACCCAAGACAACTTGTAAAGTTGGCAGGAAAGGTTTGTTGCACTAAAAGCGAGAGAGAAGCACACACAATTGAATGGAGGTTTTGTCATCACAGATTAGGCTCCAGCAAAACAGGAGCAGGCTTCAGGAATTGACTGAATTTGTGGCAGCAGTGGCAGTTTCCACACCTCACAGTCCACAGATGGTAAGAGGATTGGCCAGAAGGAGATTTACAGAGGGCCCTTTGCTGACACTAGGGGGAGAACTCTGTTGCATTGCCTATACTTGGATATGGGTTGCAGTGAAAGGATGACCACAAGCAGAGCAGAGATTATGGCCACAGGGAAGCACAGGCTATATTATATACTATAGTTTTAGGTCATTAAAAATAACTAAGCAATATAAACTACCTGAGCATATACCTGTTGAAACACAAAGCGGAACCCTATGAACATAAACATAAAACACTTTGTATACAAATAAACTCAGATATAAATAAATGAATATTTATTGTTCATGGGTAGGTAGAGCCAATATAATTTTAAGTAAAAATTTTATCTAACTAATCTATTTCTTTAAAGTCATTCCAATTAAATTACTAAAAACACATTTTACTGGATTAGAAAAAATAATAAAAAATTCATTTGAAAGAACAAAAGACCATGAACTTTAAAGATACCAGGGGGAAAATATGTAAAGTAGATTAGGCAGTATCAGACCTTAAAGTAAATTATAAAGTGAGAATATTGTTGAAGTGCAAAACAGATAATTTCAGTTAATTTCAATTGAATTTTTTTTGTATAAATAAAACATATGCAGCCAAGAATAGAAAAAATGCAGAAAATTGGGAGGGATTTTTCATAGACACTCTCCAAGATAGGATGTGATTGGGTTGGTATATATTATTGTGCTGTAGGAAAATATGAGCTGGCTGATTTAGAAAATATGGAAATATTTGGATTTGGAAGATGCTGCCCAGTTTCAGAGAAACATTTGACAACTTGAAATAAGCATAATATGGTCTTACTTATGTATTGTAAATGTGTATAGATATATACGTTTATAATAATTTATATCTATATTACATATGTATCTTTATGTGTGTGTGTGCTTAATATGTTTAATTGTACCCTTCTTTAGGGGAGGAGGAGAAAGGAGGATAATAAAATAAAAAGTGCACAACAGAGGACAAAAATATTAGTAAGGAAGCAAAAAGAAATAGGGCAATTTTGAAAACAATGTGTAATCTTCATTATGTAGATTTTCTTGAAATGGAAATTTATTATTTTATGCTGAATTCTCTCATGTTCAGCTGTGTAGATGGCAATTTATTTTCTTTTCTCATTTTGTATATGCTTAAAATAAAATTTTAAAATTCACCACACCCACATCCACACCCCCCCACACCCACCCCCCCACACACATACAGATTACATGAGAGTCTTAGGGGTTAAGATTGAAGGTTCTAATACCTAGATAGAGGAAAAGGGGCAGGAAAGACTTCTAGAAAATGGTTGCCTATGATACTACATCTTTGAAATCATATAAAAGCAATATACTTAGCATGATGATTAAAGGGACATGATGTAAATTAAAGCAACATTTTAAGTACACACAAGTGAATCAGTCTTAAGTTTCACTTGCATGTCATGTCTTCAACTCCCATGATGAAATGATTATTTGGTTCCTTTGTTTCAATATTTAGAGAGATATTCAGAGAGTAAGTAAACTACAACTACAGCATCTTAAAGCAATGTGTATCAACTTTAAATAAATAAATGAGCATAATCAAATAAACAAACAAATAATTAAAGAAAAAAAGAAAAATTGTATTGATAGAAAAAATTTCCATACAGACAATGTCCACACAAACTCAAATTTTAGATGATTTAACAGGCCCTTTTCAATGCCAGGATTCTATGAACGTGAAAGGCAAACTAGGAAAAATCTATACAAGAATTGTACTCACTATTCAATTCTTATGGCCATTCTTTTGAGCTTTGAAAATATAATGGAAATAAAAATTAGCAAAATAGGAATGCTATTTGATAAGAACATACAGAATGCTAAATTGTTATTTTATTATAAAGTTATAATACGTGTCAATGCAATATTTTAAATATTTTTTTTCCATTACCAAGTGCTGGATTTTAAGCGCTACTGATTTTCCATTTCTATATTATTTCATAAAACTCATCTAGTGCCTAATTTTTTTATATTTACATTACACATTTAAAATGCTTACACTCTGTTCCCGAGATTGCACTGACCACAAAGCCTATGGAATTGTAAATTAAATTAGCATTATTAGATATAGGTGATTATCAGTGCTTTGTGATTTGGAAATACTCTTCCCCCTCAAAAAAATATAACAATTTAACTATTTAAGTGCAGGCATAATAGAAACAAGGATTCATGATCTTTGTGGCCATCTTACTATCATATGACCAGACAACTGACAATGATATGAACATGCTGTTGGTACTTATGTGAGTACAATTAGCAATTTTCAAATAAATTTCCCCACAAAATGCCTCGTGCAAAAACTTATGTCTTCAGGGAAATTTCTTATGCCAAATATTTGGATTTTCTAATCTAGGTTGAAATAGTCTCTATACAATAAAAGAAACATTAAGATTGATACAATTTTGTAGCTAGTCTACAAAAAGATGACAGCAGAGGGAGCCACTGACTGGGTCTCCTGTCTAGCTGTCATTGATCTTGTATTCCTCCCTATGTATCTAGCTAATTAAAGGATTCTGGTTTTGTTTAAAAGATAAAATTAAGCATTATCTGATGATGATGATGATGGACAGGTAGAAGATGATCAGATGAAATACTGTCCTTTTTAGAACCTAATCTTTGATTTTCAGTAATATCTACATAAAATATTCCAAGACATCAACCAGTCAAATCAATCCCTGGAATTTATAAAACTTAGGTCCTAGGCCTTGCTTAATAGCCAGAGAATAATTTCTTTTAACTGTATTATAATTTATTTTATTTCTCTGCCATCAAGTATATATATATATATATGTATATATGTATATATGTGAAATATATACATTTGTTCCATGAATATATTATTTGCACACATGTCTACAATATACTTCATGAAATGGAAAGTGTTTGTACACCTAAATATAAATCTAATGATATTATTGTTAGACATGAAATATGACTTTACTGAAAACATTAATGGAGACAAGATGGGGAGTAAAGTCAGGCACTCTTTGAACTCTCCCCCAAACCCCTCTGAATACATTCAAATAATGACCCTAAACAAATTCAAGAGAGACAGAACTCACAAAAAAGTGAAACAATTTTTCAGGCCAAGATAACAGCAATGGCTTCTGGAGCTCTCAGCCCACAAATGACAAGGGGAATTGAACAACCGATCACAAGGAGATTACTGGGTTCTCTTTGCTAGCATTGAGGCCAGACTCTGTTGCTTTTCCCATAGCGAAATCCAGGTCACAATCCTAGGTGGCAGTTCCAGGGCAAGAAGAAGCTCTGCCACATCAGACTTGTAGCCACAGTGGAGAAGGTATTCTCACAATTAAAGGTCAGAAAAGAGTGCTTGTGGTCACTCAAAGACTAGAGCACAGACCATCAGAGCAGTAAACACACCTCTCCTTATATCATACCATACTGGAAGGTGTGAAAACTTACAGGTCCTTAAAAGTATCTCTGAAAACAAGTTGCACAAAAATCCTGAAGCCTGGGACAGTGTATTCTCCACTCTGAAAGCAGAGCCCTACTTTAATAAAGAGTTAAAAGTAAAGTAACAGATTAGAAAAATGAGCAAGCAACAGAAAAAGATTCTAACATTTTAAAGTTACTATGATGATAAAGAAGATCAAAATGCACATTCAGAAGGTAACAAAGTCAAATCTCCTACATCCAAAGTCTCCACAAAAAATATGAATTGATCTCAGGCCATGGAAGAGTTCAAAAAGAATTTTGAAAATCAAGTAAGACAAGAAGTGGAAATATTAGGAATAGAAATGTGAATAATGCAAGAAAATCAGGAAAGACAAATCAACAGTTTGGTAAAGGAAAATAGTGAAGAAAATATTACAAAAACAAATTAGGCTAAATGGAAAAGCAGCACAAAAAGTCAATGAGGAAAATTTGCCTTTAAAAACAGAGTTAAATAAATGGAAATAGTGGTATAAAAATTTCCTGAAGAAAAAAACTCCTTTCAAAGTACAATTGCCAAATGGGAAAAAATTCCACCCCTCTCAAAAAAAAAACAAAACTTAAAAGTAGAATTGGAAAAAATGAAAAGGAAGGCACAAAGGCTCACTGAAGAAAATAATTCCTTAAAAATTAAAATTGAACACATAAAAGGTAATAACTTATTAAGAAATCAAGAAACAATAAAACAAAACCAAAAGAATTTAAGAATAGAAAGCAGTGTAAAATATCTCATTGGAAAAAAAAAAGCTGACCTAGAAAATAGGTCCAGAAAAAAATAATTTAAAAATTATTGGACTACCTGAAAGCCCACCATCAAAGAAAGAACCTAGAAATCATGTTTCAAGGAATTGTCAAGAAAAAAGGCATGCTTATTCTAGAACCAGAAGGTATAAAGAAATTAAAGCAATCAACTTTAAACTTCCTGAAAGAGAACCCAAAATGAAAACTCACAGGAATATTATAGCCAAATTCCAGAGCTCCTAGATAATGGGGGAAATAATTAAAGCAGATAGAAAAAAGAGAAAAAAAATCAAATATCATGGAGCCACAGTCAGGACAATATAAGATTTAGCAGCTTCTATATTAAAGGACTGAAGGGCTTAGAATATGATATTCCAGAGAGCAAAGAAACTAGGATTAAAACCAAGACTGACCTACCAGCAAAATTAAGAAAAACAGATATTTGATGAAATAGAGGACTTCCAATAATTCCAATTTGGAACTATTCCCAAAAGACTATAAAACAACACATCCCCTTTGTGACCTAGCAATATCACTATTAGGTCTCTATCCCAAAAGATACAAAGAAAAATTTTTTATGATGGCTTTTTCCTCAGGGCAAAGAATTGGACAATTAGGGACTGGATGAATAAATTGGAGTATGTGATTATGATGGAATACTACTGTGTTATGAAAAATAAGCAGAATGCTCTCAGAAAAATCTGAAAAGACTTTACAAAGTGAAATGTACTGTGAACAAAGTAACAACAGTATTTTGTAAGACAATCAGTTATGAAAAACATGACTAATCTCAGCAACACAATGAGTCAAGACAACTCTAAAGTCTAAAGGACTTATGATGAAAATTGCTATCCATACCCAGAGAAAAAAAAAATGATGGTTTCTGAATATAGACTAAAGTACATTTGTTTTACTTTCTTCAAAAAAATCTTCAGATTTTGAAGCTATCCATTATATCAGGATGTTTCTCTTTTTAAAAAATATTCCAGTAAATTCACTTTCCTCTATTGTAGTATAATGCAGTCTTCAATAGGCTTCACAGTATGAACAAATTTACTTTTGGAGTTATTCTACATCCCTCACAGCTTTATAGATAAGAAATTATCTATAAAGTGGGGGTAATCACTTTATCCAAAACTTGGTAATAATCCAACCAACTTTAAACCTAAAAAAACAATATTATGATAGTGAATTTTCCTATGACTCTTGCTAGTTGGACTGCACTGAGTATAATGAGAAACAATAATAAGAGGTTGTAAAGGTCTACAATATTTCTATCATTACCCCACTATCTACACTCAGGGACTTGGTTAACTCAGGCCATCTGTTTCACCATCTCCAATGAGCCCAGGGCAAAGTAAAACAGGACTGAACAGTATTATTAATATTATTCATAATAATATCTAAATAATGTTTTAAAGTTTGTAAAATGTTTTACCATGTATTTCCTAATTTGACCCTCACAACAACGCTGTGAGGTAGATAAAATTATTAGCCTTATTTTACAGAAGAGAATACTGAGGATGAGAGATGTGAAATGATTTGCTCAGGATAACAGGGCTAGAAAATACTTATGAAAGGATGTTGAAATCTTGCAATAACCATTATATAAATATAGAGAACAGAAAGTGTTAGGATTACTAGGTGAGAACTCAGGTTGTCTGGACAGTGACAAGGTGAGAATTCAGGTTGACTTGACAGTTCTCTGGCTCAGACTTGTAAAGGGAGTTTACACCTTAGGAATCCTAGAAGGAGCAAGCTCATTGGTTGAAATGGTTCTTCCCAGAAGCCCTTGCATTATCCCACGCCCATTCTCTGGGAGGATAAAAGAGGCAACATTGGGCCTGGAGAGTCAGTCTGCCTGGGGAAGGACAAGGGCTGGACGACAGCACTCCAGGAAGAGGAGAAGTCTCTGCATTACATCAGGCCTGACGGGGCTCTTGTCACTGTCCAGACAACCTGAGTTCTCACCTAGTAATCCTAACATCAAAGAATTAAATGAAAGAAATAGAACTCATTAATAACTACATACCATAAGACAAAACACTAAAGAAAAATCCATCATTTAATATGATTTCATGTTCTTGTTTTTCTTTAATTTTTAATTATATTGTATTCTAATTAATAAGCATTCATTTTCACTCTCTTCCATCTCCTTTTTCTACAGAGAAGAAAAATAAAACCTTTAAATACACTTAGTAAACTCCTCCCTTATACTTTTTGTTATTCAGTATAAACAATTTCATTTCCTTTAATATTCCTACCTAAGTCTTATAATAAAGTCATCTTTGTGATGCTTCTGAAAATTATGATTTTTTACAATATTCTGAAAAGCTCTAAAAAAGGGTCTGACCAATTGAAAATATAATAGGAAGATAAGTATCCTTCCACATGTTAGAAATTCATTGCTCACTTTTTGAACTACAGTATTACACTTCTGATTAGTGAAACACACTAGCTCCTTAATCCTTTTCTTCCTGTTTTCATGTCCGAGTAGTTATACTCCAAGTCTCAGTTAAAAGAGAGCTCAATGACTAACCAATCCACTTAATTCCATAATAAGAATATAGCCTACAGTGTATTCCAAAAAAAGTGGTTATCTAGTCTTTGTGGAAGACTTCTAGTGAGCGGGAAACATACCTTACTATGGCTCTTTCTACCTCTGGAAACTTGCTTGAAAGGAAAGTTTTCCTTGAATCACACTAAATTGACTTTTTTTTTTAGAACTCCTACACATTACTTCTGTTTTAAAATCACCCAGAAGAACACGTCAAATTGTTCATCCTTAATAGAGCCTAGCAAATACTCAAAGGCAACTCTCATGTTCTCTTTTTTTTATTAATTTTCATAATTATAACATTTTCTTTGACAGTACATATGCATAGGTAATTTTTTTTTTACAACATTATCCCTTCTACTCCCTTCTGTTCCAAGTTTTTCCCCTCCTTCCCTCCACCCCCTCCCCTAGATGGCAGGCATTCCCATACATATTAAATATCTTATAGTATATCCTAGGTTCATGTTCTCTTTTCTTCTGCAAGTCAAATATCTCCCAATTTTACATGTCAGATGTGGCCTGACTAGAACAGCAAGCCTTTCACACCTCTGGGGCTAGTCTTTACTCATAAATTCATGGAACCATTGTATTACAGATCTAGCAGTGGAAGAAAACTTAAACTTCTAGGTCACCTATCCTCACTCCTCCAACATACCACACCACACCACATATAATATATATACATACATATTTATACACACACACATATATATATGTCTATACATATATATACACACATAATATATGTACATTCATATATATATACACATATGTGTATATACATATATTATAGGTTCGTGGAACCTTTGGATCACAGTTCTAATACTGAAATGGAATTTCAAGGTCACCCATATGTGTGCAAGCATTGGAATATGTGTATATGCACATGTGTATATATGTATATTATTTGCGTACACATATATGCATGAAAAAAATATATGTATGTATATGGACACTAAGACTCAGAATGCTTAATTGATCTACCCAAAGTCATACAGAAATATCAGTACCAGGGTAAATTTTCTATAGGCCTTCTTTATACACAGAAAAATATGGAAATATAATTTACTCACTATTCCTTAAATTAATAGCATAAGTATTCTGTTTCTAGGGCTATTGCATCCATAGTATTACCATTAAGAAGATTATTTAACTTCTAAATACAAGTTATGTTCCCTCTTTAAATTTCTTAATAAGACTACTGCATTTTGCTATATATTTTCCCTATAATTATTACTGTAAAACATAATTTTGTGTTCTCAATAGATTTTTTAAAGGGGATAAAACATTTCTAGAAATAGTATGATATTTGAACAAAGCCCAGTGATTCTTAACATCTCAGTTCAGGACCTCAGTGACAATTTTATGAACACAGGTCATTATGACAAAAATGTTTCCCATCCACTAGAATTCATTTTCTTGTGTTAAGTGTGAAAGGTACATACAGCTGATCTACTTAGCAAGAGGAAGTGGATTGAATTTACTTACTAGTTTAACTCGGTGTCCAGGAGTAGCACTGATTTCCCATGTGCATTCCTTCCTACTTGGATACTTGTCAGGCCAGTTGGGACTAGTAATGACTCCACTTGGACTGTGAATCCTCTGCTCACACTCCGCTGTACCAATAATAACAATATCAGTTAGTCTGGGAATCTATCCTAATGTAGAATCAGAAAACAAGCAGAATTTTATATATATATGTGTGTGTGTGTGTGTGTGTGTGTATATATATATATATATATATATATATATATATATATATATATATATATATATAATCTTTTTCAAATGGGAATGACTTTCAGGAAACTAATCATCTCTTCAGTCTATTATTGCAGGCATTAATTTTGCAGACTCATTGAGAAATTGATTAGTTAACATTTATGTTCTTACTTACAACAAATTAACAATGTTGACCAAAAGTTAGATAAATTCCTAAAAGGACAAAAAGTAACTACCTACTTAAAAATGCAGTATCTTAAATAAAACTCTTAGCAGAGTAAAATACAGAACAAACAAGAAAATCAATACATGATGTATATAAGCGATGTAAAGCAATACTACAAACAAAAGTGAGTAAAGCCTTTTGAATTCATTCGTATGTAGAATGATAGATGATTGATATATTAGAGTAAGAAGATACTGAAAATCTAAAAGATTTATTATTCATCCTAAACATTTCTAGATTTCACTCAAATTATATTAGCAGAAATAGTTGAGTAATGTTCAGCTCTGGGACAGATATGTAGGCTAAATTATTATGAGGGGTATGTGTCAGAGAAGAAGAAAATAAGCATTTATATAGCACCTACTATGTGCCAGGAACTGTGCTAAATGTTTTACAAATATTATTATCTCTCTTTTTTTTTTTTGCTCATAATAACGCTATGCAGTAGGTGCTATTATTATCACCAATTTATAGTTAAGGAAACTAAGACAAATAAAGGTTAAGCAGATTGTTTTACCACCTAGTCAATGTCTGAAACAGAATTTGATCTTTTGTCTTCCTGACAAAAGGGGTCAAGATTCTAATCACTGCACCCTCTCACTGCCTTAAGTGCATAATGAAAATGTCAACTCATTTATATCATGTTGCATGATTACAAAATACTTTATAAACATTATCTAATTTTACATAAAGACAAGATGAATGAGAACAATAGTATTATGGTTCTTTTTTCTTTCTTTTTCTTTTCTTTTTTTTTTTTTTTTTTGTTCTATTGGGAGTAGGAGAGAAAACTGATTATATTAATTAATATTGATTATATTTATGTGAAGAAATCTCAGTAAAAAAGTTTTCACTGACAAAATAGATTGGCCACTATGATGTAACATCCAGAAGCAACTGGAGCAATAATATATTATATGAAAATAATATTACATTTAATTATAACAGATAATTCATACACTAAAAGGCAACTTCAAAAAACCAACCAAACAAAAAAGTTACACTGTATACTGATTGCCAAATATTTTTGTTGCTGTTCTTGTGGTTCACTACAGCACTTTGCTATTATTTTTTTATGTACAATGATCTACATGGAACCATTATTATTCATAATGATAAAACATTGCTACAGTATATACTTTATTATAATATTGGCATTTATATATCATTTTAACAGTTGCAAAGCACCTTGTATACATCATATCATTTGAGCCTTACTACAACATTATCAAGTTTTTATTATCTTCATTTACAGAAGAATTTGAGGATATGTAATGCTAAGTGACCCTCCTGGTCACAATGCCAGTAATTGTCAGGAGAGGGACTGTGCCCAGATCTTCCTGCATTTATTATGCCTTGCTACTTCTCAAACTTGGTCTGTCAGAATTATTTCAATGTTAAAGAGATGAAGCTGACTTTTGAATATTTATATCCAATTTTTTAATTAGAAAAATATGTACTTCAAAATATTTCATTCCTTTATCCAAAAGAAAACTGCCTGTAAAAATACAAAACTAATGCAAAATCTCCCTTCAAAAATTCAGGAAGATATTTCTACTGTCCTCAATAAAATTCAAGAATGTATTATTTATTTAAAAATTTACTTATGAATACTAAGAGAGGTAACACGTTTTAACTATAACTGAACATATGTTCATTAAGAATAAGCCATTCCAAGGCTTATCCTCATTGAATTTTTTGATAGGAATGCTAGTTATGTTGACAAATAAAAAGAAATTTTCATATATGGTATAAAATATTGCCCTGTTTCTCACAATTTCCTAGTAGAAAAAATGAAGAGCTGAAGATTAATAATATATGAATTCTATATGATATATGAATTCTGTATCAATGATATAGAATTTTTAATTTGTTGGCTTACAAGACTCCAGGAGTTTTGACCAATGGAACAATGGAGGAAAATCTTCCAAAAATGCCAGAGAGCTCTTTCTTGCACAGCTTTCCCTCAACATTTTTATCAAGGCTTTGATGAAGGAATAAAATAGCATGTTTATCAAATGTATAGGTGACAGAAAGCTGAGATAGCTAGTACAATGAATGACAGAAATCTGATTAGCAAGCTAGTTAAAATTTAGCAGCATAAATAAAATCATTTAAAGGGGTAAATGTGAACATCTACACTTAAGTTCAAAAAACTACAAAAAATAGATGAGGGAGATGGTACTAGAAAGTAGTTTGTGTTAAAGATCTAAGTGTTTTGTTTCACAAAAATATTATATTGGGAAAATATTGGTCTATTTTAGTTTGGATCAATTGTACTATGGTAAACAGATAGAGAAAAAATATTAATTCTACTATTTTGTGTTTTTTCATACCAAATCTAGAATATTATATTCCATTTAAAGATGGATAGTGACACGATTTATTCATTTATTTTTTTGTGTGTGTGTCCAGAAATATTGTTAGTCTGACTATGTCTCTCTGGGCTCAGAAACTTTAATGACCTCCTTCATCTCTACAATAGTTTCATTACATCTTTAAAATAGTTACAATCTAAGCTTCAGTTTTATTCTACATTAATTCCTGTCATGCATTATATATTCCTATACTTCTCCAAACTGGACTGCTAGTTGTTTAATGACAATTTCTGTTTTCAACTGAAAAAATACCTTATGTATGTTAGCTCAACATCTCATACAACTCCATGAAAAAGGAAAAATAAATACCTGGTACGATGGATGACAGAACTGTATTATCCTCATCTTATAGATAAGGAAATTGAGTCACAAGGAGGCTTAGTGACCACCCTATGGGCATACAATTACTGAATATCTTAAGTGGGATTCGAAATCAAGTCTTAAAGTCAAGCCTTATACATCCTTCACTATAAGGCTATTGAACGGTTTTCTCCTAGGATTAACTTAGTCACAGACTGTTTTCCATGCTAGTAAAGTACTCTCCATTTCCTACTAAAATCCTTCTCTTTTTTTCAATATTAAGTTTTTCTACTTCTTCTATGAAGCCTTCATGGAATTTTCCTTTGACCTTATTATAGCATTTTTTTCCTATCACGATTACTTATTTATTTATTATACCCTCTATATTAGATTATTAACTTAATAAAAGCAAGAACTTTCCCTCCCACCCTTTTAAAACATTTTTGTATTTCCAGGCACAATACATATTATATGTGCATATGTGTGAAGGATGGTAGCATACACACATACATATGTCTAACCCATGTCTGAAAAGAAATTGCCCGTAATATAACTCAGGGAACCAATTTAGTATGAATTTGAACACCTTCAATGATGTCTTTATAAACCACCTGTAACAGCTTATTCCACTTTTGGATAGTTCTAAAAGTTAAGAAATTTTTAGCATATATCAAGTCAGTATGTGCCTCTCTGAACTCTACTCATTTCCCTGACTTTTGATGTCAAATAGCACAAATATAATTCTTTTCCAATATAATAGTTCTTCATATACTTGATGACTCATCATATTCACCCAAAGTTTTCTTTTCCCTAGGCTATTCATTTCAAATCCTTAAACCAATTCTCATATGACATCATCTTTAATAAAAGTCCTCTCAACCTACTCTAATTGCTCAATATCCTTCCTAAAACATGGCAACTAAAGCAAAATTCAATACTGCAAATGATATCTGACCAGAACAAAGTATATCAAAATTATTATTGTGCCTTGTCATTATATATCTTAGTGAAATTTAAAATCATATTAACTTTTTTGGCTGACATGTCATAAATGTTAGTAAAAATAAAAGTAATATAATATGAAACTCATTTGAAGGTTCTGAAAATATTTAGTTAAAAAAAAAAAGAAAACTTTGTAGGGGGAAGGATAGTGGTATTTGTTTTTCTTTGGTTTTTCTCTTATTTCATTGGTGTAAGGTGTCCTAAGTAAGGAATTTTCTCTTACTATTTAACAATATCACCTTTTCTAAAACTTATAGTATTATAAAATTGCCTGTGGGAATGCTGAGATGTTAAGAGTTTTTCCAAGGTGGGGATGGAGCCAACATGGTGAAGTAGAGTCAGCAATTTGGGTGAAATATACCAAAATTTTTATCTCAGTTTAATAATGTCTTACATAAAATTCTGGAACAGCACAATATACAAAAAGTCAGGATTATACATTCTTTAATTTAAAAAAATTCTTAGGACATCATCAGGCAGTCGCCTGGAGCCTGTGGGCCAAGGGGGTGGCTGTGACAATGGTGGTAGCAGCAGCTTTGGAAGCTCTTAGAACTAGGAATGATAGAAGGTCAGACAATTGGTTATGAGGAGAGTACAGAAGATCCTTGTTGGCTACCAGACTTGGCAGTGTTTAGCAACTCTATTGCCCATATGCAGTTTTAGGTCACAGTTACAGGACAAAAAAGAGTAAAGAGTGTTTGCAGTTGATCAGAAGGAGTAAAGACCCTGGTTGCACAGAGAGGAACACTACCACTTGTGGCTACAGGGAACCTGTACACAGTTCTAGGACCAAAGAGAATTGCTGGCCTTGCTGCTGCAAGGGAACAGGAAACCTTCATGAGTAAAACGTAGGGCACAGACCAGAAGAGCAGTGACCACATCTCTCCTTAGATCACACCACCTTGGAAGTACTGGAAAAGGCAGAATGAAAAAGTCCCAAGCTTGAGACAGTGCCTAAGTTAGCAGAGCCCAAATTTAACATAAAGTTCAAAGTCAAGAAATGTGCTGGAAAAAATGAGCAAGTAACCAGAGCAACAACAAGATCTTGACCATAAAAAACAACCCAAGTACAGTGGCAGGGAAGATCAAAATATAAACTCAGAAAAAGAAAACAATGTGAAAACAGTTATTAGCAAAATATTAAAAGAAAGATGCTAATTGGACACAAACTAACACGATTTCCTGGAAAAGTTAGAGAAAAATATAAGAGTGATAGAAAAATTAGGAAAAGAAATGAAAGGGATGTCAAAAATTATGAAAAAATAAATGGTAAAATGGGCACTAAAGAAAAATCATATGTTTATTAAAAAAAAAAAGAAAAAAAAAAGAATTGACCTAGTGGTAAAAAAGACACAAAAATTCACTGAAGAAAAGAGTTCCTTAAAAAAGTAGAATTGGTCAAATGAAAAATGAAGACAAAAAGCTCACTTAAGAAAATGTCTTAAAAATTAGGTTTAGGCAACTAGAAGCTAATAACCATCAGACATAAAGAAATAAAACAAACAAATAAAACCAGAAGAAAGGGCAAAAAAGAGAGAAAATGTAAAATATTTCATCAAAAAACAACAACAACAAAAAAAAAACCTGACCTGGAAATAGATCAAAGGGAGATAATCTTAAGAATTACTGGACTCCCTGAAAGTCATGATTAAAAAACAAAAAACAAAAAGACAAACATACAAACAAAACACCTTATATCTCATATTTCAAGTAATTAGAAGGGAAAACTTCTTCTAATATCTTATGTCAAGAGGATGAGAGAAATTGAAAGAATCTTCCCCCAAATGAAAGCTCTCTGGAATATTATAACCAAATCTAATAACTTTAAAGTTTTGAGGAAAGTCTTAAAAGCAGCAAAGCGCAAATCAGATATCAAATATCCAGTCAGGATGATATAAGATTTAGCATCTACCATGCTAACAAAGCAGAGGACCTGAAATATGATTTTCCAAAAGGTACAGGAACTTGGATTACAAAAAATAAAAAATAAAAACTATCCAGAAACAGTATAATCTTTCAGGAAAAATGGATATTTAATGACATAAGAGAATTTCAAGAATTCCTGAGGAAAAGACCATAGAAAATATGATGTTCAAACACAAGACTCAAGTGAAGAATAGAAAGATAAATATGAGAGGATAATCATAAGGAGCTCAATACATTCAAACTGTTTACATTCCTATATAGAAAGACTATATGTAACTCCTAAAAAACTTTATACTTAATAATTAAACTTTATGATTGAATAAATAATTATAAATAATAAATAATACACTTTATAATTAATATTTATAATATACATTCAAACTATTTACATTCCTATATAGAAAGACTATATGTAACTCCTAAAAAACTTTATAATTATGGACAATTAGAAGATGTCTTTATAGACAAAGGACATGGATGTAAGTCTATTATGTTGAAATGATTTCTAAATAAAAAATAAAATCAAGGGGTAAGAAAGAAGGATATAGCAAGAGAAGTAGGAAGAGAAAGAATGAGGAAAACATCTCACAAAAAAAGAGGCTTGCAAGAAAAAAAAGTTTTTACAATGGAGAAAGAAATTGGGATATGAGTAGTAGGAAATCCTTGAACCTCATTCTCACCAGAATTGGTTCAAAGAAGGAAGACTATGTACATGTTTGTATACATACATCTATGTATACATATGTGTGTATACATGCTTGTGCAATATGCATATGTTTATATATAAACACATACATGCATGTACACAAACTCAATTAGGTATACTAATCTATTTTACCAAATAGGAAAGGAATAAGGGAAAGGAATATTAATGAAAGAAAGAGGAGATTAAGAGGCAAAGGTCAGAAGCAAAACAGACTTTAGAAGAGAGACTGGGTCAAATGGAAGACAGATGGATAAACAGAAGGAATTAGAGTAGAGAGAAATATATAACTATTAATTATAACTGTGAAAGTGAATGGGAGGAACTCACCCATAAAATGGAAGTAGATAGCAGAATGGATTAGAAACAAGAATCCAACAATATGTTGTTTACAAGGGACCCACTTGAAACAAAAAGACTCATATACAGAGTTAAAATAAGAGGCTGAAATAGATTCCATTAGGAGAATCCAGCTAACATAAAAAAGGCAAGAGCAGCAATCATGATCTCAGACAAAGCAAAAGGAAAAACAGACCCAATTAAAACAGATAATAAAAGAAAAAACATTTTGCTAAAATGCATATAGATGATAGAAGTATAGACAATGAAGTAATATCAAATACTTTACAGCTAATTTCTTAGATAAAAGCCTTATTTCTCAAATATATAGGAAAGAGAATCAAATGTTTAAAAATATGAGCCCTTCTACAATTCATAAATGATCAAGGGCAATGAACAGTTTTCAAAGGAACATATACTGTTTGTTTATAATCATGTAAAATATTCTGAATCACTATTGATTCGAGAAATATAAATTAAAACAATTTTGAAATACCACCTCACTATCAGAAATGACAAATGTTGGAACAGATGTGGGAAATTTAGGAACTAATAAGCTCTTGAGAGAGTGTCAAACTGGTCCAAATAAATTGGACAATAATTTGAAACTATGAAAAAAACCTACTTATCATATGACCCAGAAATATCACTACTAAGTCTGTATCCCAAAGAGTTAAAAGAAAAGGAAGGAATCCATATGTACAAATATATTTACAATAGCTCCTTTTGTGGTCATAATGGAGAGGTTTACTACTAAATGGGGAATGGCTGAATAAGTTGTGGTATATGAACACTACTGAACTATAAGAAATGATGACAGGAATGGTTTTAGAAAAGTCTGGAAGATTTATATAAACTCATGAAAAATGAATCAGGAAAAAATTTATAGAGAAAAATAAATGTTGTAATCATGACCAACTCTGAAAAAGTTAGCTACTCTGATCAATACAATTGTTAAGACAATTCAGAAGGACTTATGAAGAAAAATCAAGTATAATTATCTCATTTTGTTTATTTTTCTTGATCTTTTGAGATATTCCTAATATGGAAATATGTTTTATATGATTTTACACATATAATGTGTATAATATAGTTTTCCTACTTAGTGAATAGGGATGGGGAAGCTTGAGGAAGATAATTTGAAATTCCAAATTTTTTGTTAAAAAAATAAATATTGTTTTTTTCTGGATCACAATTCAGTATATGTGTGAAAAATAAGATTTGAACTCAGGTTTTCATGACTCTAACATCAACTCTCAGATCGCTCTATACCATGCTGCCTTCTGGTGAGGTGAAAGTGTGGAGTGAGGATAATTCTTTTTAAATATCTCAAAGCACTCTTATGTGGAAGAAGGATTAATGAACCAGTTTATTTTGTTCCAGTGGAAACTAGTAAGCCCAAGAGATAAACATCATAAGTAAGCATATTTTTGACTAGAGTAAGGAAAAATTTCTTAAATATGAGAATAGTCCAAACACGATATGGATTTCTTAAGAGGTAGAGAATTTCTTCAAATAATAAGGGCTTCAAGTAAAGACTAGATGCTTACTTGGATGAAACTCATTCTTTGAGAAATAATCATAATGTGTGACCTTGGAAATATCCTTTATATGATTCAATGAATATAAAATACTTGCACAACATAGGAAATTAAGAGAGCTGAATTTTGGTCCTGGTTATGCTACTGTTCATAACTTTGTAGAAGTCCATTCACCTCTGACTTATTTTCCTTCTTTGAAAAAGAATGAAACTAATTCTTCAAGCCATTTCAGGGGATATATTGAAAAATGTTGAAGAGTAAGTTAGTGCTACAGAAATGGAGTCAGCAAATATCACCCTGTACCCTGGTTACAAGTTTTGCAGTGAAAGGGAAGGAATTATTTTTTTAAAGGAGGAGGACTAAGGGTAATTACTTAAGAGAGCAGGGGGATCAAGAGAATTAGGGGGAGGCAAAGGAATATAGGAGAGCTGAGTTTATTGTAGTCTGAGGGGAAGAACTCATAAAGAAGAAAGTGAAGATATACAACTAATGATTGATTGAGGAAGGTTAAGAGGGAGATGGGAGGAAATAGAATTAATGTTATTAGTGGGAGGTTGGCCTTGGACAGGAGGAAAGCCAGCTCTTCCTCTAAAACCAGAGGGAATAGAGAGGACAGATGAGGAAAACAAGAAAGTTGGAATTGAAATCAGTCAGCACTGGTTGTGGCTGTAAAGCTTCCATTGTATTGAATTATATCTTTTGGGTTTGAAAAATTGAAAGGGTCAGCTGAAAAGGGGTTAGGTAGGGGAAAGAGTCATTGTTAAAAAAAAAAAAAGCCATAAGTGACATGCAACAATATAGAACCTAATCTAGAGGCAATCTGGCAGAGTTGTTAAGCAGTTTCTAAAACAAAATCAAGGTCAAAAACAGTTATAACAGTTATGACAACAAGAGACAATATCCAAGGTTAACTCCAGTAATTATGAAGTATACAATAAGGTTTTCTTTTTAATACAGAGTTCTCCAAACTTTCAGTGTTTACAATCTGTGATCACATTATCTTTATACCTGGGGGGGTGGGCCATGTGATTAGCCCATCCATATATGTTTCCTTGAATTTCCTCTAGCTAGAGAACTGTTTTCTCATTATCTCCATGGCAATAACTGGTCAAAAGCAAAAACAAAAACATCCATGGAATCAAATTTAGCTGCTTAAAAAGAAGCAGTGTGCTACCTCAAAGAAAAATGGATTTAGAATCAAAGGACCTGTTTTCAAATCCAACTTCTGTAAATTAATGACCTTGGCCAAAGAATTTCTCCTGTCAGAACCTGAATTATATGATCTATAAAATGAAGATTTTATATGATCTATAAAATGGACTCCTAGACTCTTTGAAGTTCTAAATATATGATCCTGTGAGATCTTTCAAAGCAGCAAGATGGTAAAACTACTCAAACTCAGGGGTTAGGAACCATGTTGGGAATGGAACAAATTTGGAGTCAAAGGTGGATGAACATAGAAATACTTGAGAAAATACAAAGGAATGAAGTTAAGGGGAGAATAAGAGGCAAAAAGTGATAATAGGACATTGTTAAAAGAGAAGAGAATTTTTGAGTTGAATGCTTTGAGTAATGATGAAGTCTAAAGTGTTAATATCCTGGAAGGAACCTATAGCTCAGGCAGAAGTTGAAGCATTTGAAGCATTTGCAAAATGGAAAAGATTGGGTTATTGTTTTAGATTTTGAAGTTACCAAGGAATGTGGCAGGGGATTCTTTATAATGCTATTGTTTTCATACTAACCAAGGGAGCTTCCACTTACCTTCCTTACAGTCATGTTTGTTCTCATGAAGCACAAATCCATTTCGGCACTGACACACATAGCTTCCCACAGTGTTGATGCATTCGTGTTGACATCCACCATTATCCTTAGAGCATTCATCTTTGTCTAACAAAGAGATGAATAATACAGTATTTCATAGAAGAATAGCATGATGATTATCAGAGGCAAAAATAATCAGTTAGTAGTTCTTTTAGTCCAGAAAAAGGGAAACTAAGGCAATGACTTCAGTATTCTCAATACCTTTTTACTGTACCTTAGTTTTACCCATTCATTATTCAGCCTGCAACCTTGCACCATGGAATAGTCAGTCATTTTCCACTCAGATAATTCATATTAGCAAAATTACTTATAGCTATTTCTCATTGGAGAGGACTGGGGTAAAGGTAGGATTGGAGTAGAAAGAGAAAAATTCTTTGTTGAGGGTTGGCATTGACTTAAGAATTCTATTTATTCCCAAACTTTTATTCAATTAACTCTTTTGACTTATCTGGAGGAAAATGCCTTAGAAAAAGTTTCAGTAGAGTAAATAATCACTATATACAGAGAAATGAACAAAAGTTCCAAAAACAAAACCATGTTTATACAAAATCATTTATGCTAAACAAGGTTCCAGGTTTCATGTAGATTCATTTTGTTAAAATCATTCAGCAAAAATAAAAAATAAATAAACCTACTGTAGTTTATTTTTTCCCAACAGTTTCATAAATATGCTTAGTATTTAATGAATCTGGACATTTCAAAACATGCCAAGACATGAAAAGGCATTGTTAGACTAACATAAGGAAGAAACCATTTTTATGTATTTTAAACAAATCTACCATGTTGCTGGCAGTCTTGTTTATTAACAAGTAATCCTCTAAAAGGAGTTTTAGTGTACTAAAAGTAAAGTAGAGGTTAGGACAAGAAATGTGAGCTGCATTAAATAGCTAACAAATTCACTGCAGGGAAAAAAGCCAAACTAGATTAGCAAGCAGTCATTCCAGGGAGAGGCATCAGCTGTCACCATTCGATGTCATTCATCTGTCAATTCAAGTTGGACTGGTCCATTAAAATCAGAACTAGCAGACTGTTTTTGATATACATATTCAAGACCACATCACACAGGCTTCTGTCACTTCCACACTCAGAAAAAAGAATAAAGATTGTAACCTTATCAGAAGTTAGAATAACTCAGAAGTAGACGCTAACATCTCTTTTAAGGAGATCTGGTTCAATTTATAAATATATCCAAAAATAAGATTCAGGATTCAATCTATGACATTTTTTAGGATAGAAATTTCTAAGCAAGAACTATTAAGTAGCTAGTACCTGTATACTCTGCTACCTCTGACATGTTAAATTTATATTACATGACATTACTCTCTGAACTTTTTTATTGTCAATATAAAAAATTTACAGTCTATGATGGAGACAAAAGATTAGGTGACCTAACAAAATCCCCAAACATTTGCAAAACATTTCTACATAAATTATCACTTTTCCTGATTTTTAAGCTTACTATGGAAATAAAACAAAACAAATAAATGTTCAGAACCAAATCATTTTCTCAAGCAGATTAACAATTATGTGTATGGGTGCCTTTTATTGTGATGCGTAAAAGGTTTACCAGGTAATCAAGACTTGGGCTGTTTACTTAGCCATGGGCCAACCTATCCTCTATCTTGTATATATTTATGTCTTCTACACAGAAGTGAAATCCCAATTTTCTGAAATCTCAAGCTAGAACATTGGATGAATTTTCTCATTGAAATGATGCAATCTGTAGATGAAATATTGCCATAAATATTATTATTGTACTATGGTATAGTCTAAAGATTAAACAAGCAGTTTTTGACACATCTCGAAACTATTGAAAAGTATTCTAGGAAGTGGGGGAAGGAGAAGAGAGGGAGAAAGGAAGGGAGTAAAAGGGACAGAGGGAGAAGGAAAGAGAGAGAAGAAGAAAAAAGAACAGGAGCACTGGACTGGGGATTAGAAATCAGGATATGAATCCTAACTTTGCCATGAAGATATTGGACTAAGTGACCTTCAAGGCTCATTCCATCATCAAGTCTCTAATCCACTAATAGATCTATAGTTACATCAATACACAATAGTGTGACTATGCTTTCAAAGAATGAAGATTAGCGTCCATTTATGTCTGTCAATCCCGAGCAACCTTTGTCTGTTAGCCATAGAGCCCTACCTGACATCCTGGGAGTCTTCCTTTCTTTATATCTATCTAAATATTTATTAAATGTCTACTGTGTATCATGATCTATGCTAAGTACTGGGGAGTACAAAAAATTACCTCAAAAAATTTGCCCTGCTCTCAAGAAGCTTACAATCTCTCAAAAGGACAAGTTTACCAGTAGAATGCATTAAGTCAGCAACAAATTATTCCTCTCACAATTTAAGAAACCCATTTTTCTTTTTTTATAATATATCTAATTCATTGGAGACATTGCTTACATCATTTATTTATGTCATTTATATATAATTTCTCTTTTGTAAATGTTTTAATCTGTTTAAACCCATCATGGAATCTTTACTCTATTTTACGCAGAACTAGGCTTTCTCATCACTTCTCAGCCATTTTCAAAATACTATCTCCTCTATAGCCCACTTTAGAACAATTTGTACCTTATCTCATCCAGAACCAGACCTTTGTATCACTTCTCAAAACCATGTCTTGACTTGTTTATCAAATTTCTTTAACATTTCCCTTTATCCACTGTCTTTACCCATCTAAATGTAAGGATCCTTGAAGGCAAGGACTTTGTTACTTACTTATATTTGTATCCCTAGCACTTAGCACATGCTTAGTGTCTCATAAGTGCTTTATAATTTTTTCATTGTCACCGTGTGCCAAACTATTGTCTTTTAGAAGTGTCTTTAATTTCAAATAGTCTGTGTCCATGACACAGAGCCATGCAACATCATCAAAAAATCTTAGTATTCAAAAAGAGGGCTCTCTGTTTTAGGGACAAACTTTGGAGTCATTTAAAATAAACATTGCAATTTCTCAAAGACAATAAGCCCTCTTTTCCTTACATATTCAATTCTGAACTTAGTCCATTGTCCATTTGTAGTGTCAGATATTCATATGTATATGAAATAAAAATGATACACTTAGACATAGATAAAATAATTAGATAAGTTCTATAAGTTGTGTAACCAATTGTGTTTTATAATGGGAACAATAGACATTTTCCCACCCACTTTATTTTTTCTTGTCTATATATATAGGACAAGCTCTCTTGAATGACTATGGATCTCATTTATGAGAAAGTACAATGTTTTGTGTTTTGCTATAATCCAAATCTCAAAACAGGAACATCTGGAGCATCTCACCATTCTAAGAGAATCTCTGACTTGAATTCTATGCTACGTCTCTTACAATAAGAGGAAAATACATTTATGAGTATATACCAATGTCTATGTTTTATTTTTTATATTAATAATCAGAAGGTACTTGAATGAGATTATCTCCACAGTTTTATCTTTCAAAGTGAAGAAATATCTTAGAAGCTTTAAAAATCCTAGTTTCTTTCACAAAATCAAATACTTTTTTGTTATTGTCAATAAACAACAAGCATAGAATTATTTATTTTTTAAATATCCGAAAAATGATTGTGTGATGAAACTGTAAAATTTAATTTGTAAAGACTCTTTCATTGCCTTTTAATTCACTCATCAAGGCTGGCTTTGATGCATATGTAGATTAGAAGGGAATATAGGATCATGGGCTGAAATTATTATTGTAATCTTGATTGCATGTTCATATTGATAATGTGTAGGAATCTTCACTAAACACATTTAAAAACTTCACCTCCCCCCAATAACTTGAGAATCAATCTTTTCATGTTCCAATAATCATGTTGCCTTTAGCACAGACCTCCTTGCTATATATACTTGATTTAGAACAGCTCCTCTTCCCATCTTTATTCACTTCATTTTCTACTTTCTTTATTTAGGACAGCAGTATAGGACTGAGATATTAGAGTATAAATGTGGTAAGTCCACTATCCTTGATGGTAAAAAAAAAAACAAACGAGTTTATTAATATAACCTTAATTAGTATTTATCATCATTGTTGATCATCTTCCTTTTAATTTCATCCTTAAATACTTCTGGAATGACTTGGCTTTGTTGACTCCCTTACTGAAACACATTTCTTCCTCACTTCTTTCCACTAATTCTTGCTGTTTTGATGAGTGGAGATGCTCTGATTTTCCCTAGAATCTTCTAAAGATTGGTATATTCTAAACGGGTGCTACCCTGCACTACTATATCTCTTTATAACAGAAGCAGGTCAATGTTTGCTGCTTAAGGTGATTTTTAGGTGCTTTTGATTTACTCAAACTGTTATAAAATGATAACCATATTTTTCCAAGTTATCAGTTTAAAGTGGATATATATCAAATACAATTTATTTGTAAGTTGGAGATTGCTTGTGTTGACTTTTATGTTGCACTTGAAGTGAGTATGCATGCACGGGTCCACTTGGGAAATTGCTGTACATATGAGCATGGACAGATATTGAGGCAAAATATAAATACAGATTGCATAGCTAAGCTTTTGAATTTTTAAGGATTTTATATTGAAATTACTAAAAATTACAGTGGATCTCCAAAATTATTTATATAAATTAAAGAGGAAATCTCAAGTAATTGACTTAGATCTATTTTATTTCAAGGCCAAATTTCTTTCCCTTCTCCCTAAAATCAACAATAATAAAAAAGCAACAAACCTGGTAATAACATAATCTTCCTTGTGGCATGGAGAAAGAGAGAAAATAATTGAAAAAATAAAACTAATAAAACATAATAATGGCTCTTTCTCTTTCTGTTATTTACACTTTCTTTTATGTTTTTTTTAAATTTTAATAATATCCTAAATTCTTAAGTAATTCTTAAATTCTTAAGTAATCTATTTAAAATCATTTAACTGAACAAAAGTATGTCCCTTCTTTTTATTAAAGATAGTCAAAATAACTTAAAATGAAAGCTAGAAAATTTGGAAGCAACATTGTAACAATTTATATAGTTCAAGAATTGATATTGATTGAAACAAAACAAACAAAAAATAGGCTTAAAGCCAGAAAAAGACAAACTTGTAAATATTTCATTTTTTTAATCTCAAATTTTCTCAGTGTAGGGAATCCCTGACATATAACTGCATTTCTCATTGCAGACTAGCATCTGTTCTACAAGCCAAAGCATTAAGAATTTTTCAGGGTATATCCAGAGGTTAAACAATTTTCTGAATTCATAAAGCTAATTTATGTCAGAAGTGGGATATTAATCAAGATCTTCTAAATAAGACTGGTTCTATAGATGCTATAGCCCTTATCATTTAGCTTTTAATATCTTAATATTTTATCTAATTCTTTAATTTGTTTTTAGGTTATATTTTTAGATAACTTGCACAATATCCATAGAATTTTTTAAAAAACCTCTCATCTGGGCAAAACTTAATAGAATGTCAGTTATTTCTTTAATTAAGAAATGATGACTTTTAAAAGGGAAGCAAAAATAATTCAAATGGAGAGAATCCACAGATATTCCACACCTAGTGTGTTAAATCTTTCTCCTTCAGCAAATTAAACAAAATGTCTGATGGTAGTTTTACCTTCTCTTTATCCTTCTCATGGTAGTGTCAGTAACAAGAAGTAGATTGGACAAAATAAAGGAAAGGAGAGAGGGTAGTAGAACAAAGGAGAAAGTCTGAATACTTTACACAAGAACTAGATCATCAGTTCCTGCGTAATTGAGACTTTAAACCATGGCTAATATTTTCATTGTTTGAATTTTGCTGGCATTTCTATATTGTGCATTCAAAATTAAGGGAGATGAGCTCTATGTTAGTTACAGAAACAAATGCTTTGCTAAGTAATAAAAATTTTGTTAATCGTAAAAAGCAAAAATCAGCCTCTTAGTTTTGAATTAATATTTTCCCTCTATTTTTCTAACAAGAAAAGATCCATTATTGGGGTGGGGGGAAAATGGCTTTTATACCAATCAGAGGTTTATCATCATACCTCTGAAAGTTTCAGAAGCCATCAGTCTGTGAAAGATACGTACACGACAAATTCTTGCAAGATTCAAAAATAAAAATTTTCTCTTTGCAGGTAGCTTTCTTGTCTGTAGGGAAAAAAGATATGTGCCAGGATGGAACCAGAGGTGAGTATGTACTCAAATACTAAAAGCTCAGGGTTAAAAAAAAATTAAATAACTGTCAACTTGAAAGCATTTAGTAAAACATATCCCAACCACAACACCAACAAAAAGTCTCCTACTTCAACTCCATTAATTAGAAATATTTATTGGAATGTGAGCTAGATTTGGAGTGAGAATATCTGGAACACATAATTCTAGACTGGGTTCTAAATAAACATCAAAATCATGTATCTAAATAAATATACTAGACTTAATCAACGAAATTAGAGATTATTGCAAATATCCATTTATAATTAAATAAGTATACAAACAAGAACATTAATGTGGAAAGGTCTGTGAATTTGGTTTTAAATAGTTTGATAACTAATGCAATAAATTGGTTCCCATTCTAATACTGAGTATTTTGTTTTGTGCATTTAATATTTTGTTTCTGAGAAGAGATCCACTGGCTGAATTTACCATGAAACACAAAAGTTAAGAAGCCTGGATTAGGATCACAGAATTGAAAGAGTACAAGTGCCTTAAAAACTCCCTCATTTTCAGCCAAGGAAGTTTACACTCAGAAACATAGTGATTTGCTCAAATTCACACAAATCTCATAATGCTCTATCAACTATTTTTTCCTCTAGTATCATGATTCTCAAACTTTTTGGTCTCAGTCTTTTATATTCTTTAAAATTATTGAGAATCCCTCTCCAAAGAATTTTTATTTATGAGTATTTATATATCCGTGTTTGTATATATGTGTGTGCAAATTGCTGTATTAGAAATTAAAATTTCCTAGTGTTGTAATGAAAATAGTTTTGACTTTACAAATATGTTGAGAAGGTCTCAAGTATTCCCATGATACCCACATCTATTCATTGTAGTAGCCTATATTAATTTTATTGTGAAAGAAAAACAAAATATCAATTGTCTCATTTCTATAGATGGAAAAACTATGGCACACTATTACTTGAAAATACATTCATTTTCATTCATGTAGAAATCATCATTAAATCTACATAAATATCCATTTACATATCATTACCAACCCTGTTTATGAAGGAAATATTATCTGAGTAGGATGATTTGATTCTATTTTCTTTATGATGACTGGATTCTATTTTCTTTACATAATTTGCAAAACATTTTCAAAAAATATGTACCACACAACATGACAAATATGGAAAGATGTTTTTAAGGATTGCACATATTTAATCTATATCAGATTGCTTGCTATTTTGGGGATAGGGGAGATAAGGGAAGGAGGGGGAAAAACTTAGAACACAAAATTTTACAAAAATGAATTTTAATTATCTTTTCATATATTTGGAAAAAAAAACTAGTGAAAAAAATTTAAATGTGCTGTCACTGAATTTTTCAAAGTACTTACAATAATCAAGCCTACATTTTTCCACACACAAATTTTTTCAGTTTTTTTCTTAGCACTTAATTTGATTAATTCTTTCCCAAAAATGTTTTGATTTTTAAGAAATGTGAATTAACTTTACTCCTTTATTTTATAATTTTGAATCTGAAATTGTGATGGATTTGAGAACTTCCTGCTGTGAGTGATTCCCTTCCTCCCCTGATATGGAGGAGGACAAAGCATATATGCACATCCTCGTCCTAGAAGAATCTTATCCATGTCTTTCCAGCAAATCTCCATACAGGTCCTCTACAAGGTTCTGGAAGCCTTCTTCAGGTAGTTTTAATACTTCCTTTCTTCTGTTGTAACACTCACTCACCCTACTCTTCTGCCATCCCTACTCTTCCCTACATGAATATCCCCATCATTCTAGCCATGCATGTTATAGATCTGCAAGATAAAGTTGTCACTTATTTAGATTCTTACTAAATTAGAGTTTATATACTATTAAGTATTTGTATTATAATTAATATGTTAATTATCACCCTTTAAATTACATATAATTTTAATTTTTCTGTGATAATAGTGTCTTCTGATCTTGTTTTCTTATCAAGAAAATACTGTTTAAAAAGTTGTATGATTGAAGGAATCAAAGATCAGAATCTCTGCAGGATTCATAATTTCACAACTACAATTTCCAATTATGTTTTATGTAAAATGCAAGCCTATTTTCTCTGAATATTAAATTCTAGGCACACTTCATATTTAAAAAAAAACAGTTTGAAGGGGTATGTATTGTTGGTTTAATTCAATGACTAGCCCATTGAATTATGTATCATCATTAGGTTAGTATATATCTTTCATCCACTTTGTTTTTCCAAGATGGATAGCTAGGCTGATCTCTTTTGAGTGCTTGAGGATCTCATTAAGGAATGCTGTTTTGTTTCACAGCTTGCTATAATGATTATATTTGTAAAGAATAACTAAAAAATATGCTTATAACAGGGAATTCTTTTGGCCTTTGGACAGGATATTACCCCAGACATCTTTGGTGAAGATGCCTCCATCCTTTGTAATCTGCTTGATATTAATGCAGAACGGAACATTCAATACAACTATCTCTAAGCTCAAATTTATCATTTTAATAACTAGGTGGAAAGTAATTTAATAGGGGTATACCTTCAAGCAAGACTGCATTATTGTTACTAAGTCAATTGCATTAGTGAACAAAAAGGAGCCATGATAGGATTTTATATTCATTATATCCCTCAAATATGTACAAGTGCAGATGGGATTTGCTGCAGAGAATAATATATAAAATCCTGCTGCCCCTTTATGTCCACATTATTAATAGAGACCATTCTCATAAATATTTTATTTCTAAAATATAGAGTTCTTCTTATAGCATTTCCTGAATCCCTCAATTTCAAACTTCATTCAACTACTATTACTTAAGTTCATGATATTTTCAACCCTAAATAAAACTACATTTTACAGTTAGTTATGTAGCATCAATGTAAAGTATATAGTTAATAATATAAGATTGATTCTCATGATTTAGATTTAGGCCATAGCTGGGTCTACTTAGTTTTCTCTATATTGAGAGCACTAAAAATCGCAGAAGAAAAATTAAATGAATCCTCATGAAGCAGACTTCTGCTTTACACATATTTTATAAGAGAATTGGGTAATTAATTTTAGGGCATAAAAATTTATGAAACAAAGAAAAATACAATACTGTCTTCAGATCTCAATTAATTTCATCAATATTGGTAACATGGTAACAAAGTAACAAAAATGAGTTTAGATCAACTATAAATACCAATTTAGCTGTTGATGTTTCAATTATGAGATCCTTATCCAGAGAGCTAAAGGAATGAATCACATCAATATAAACACAAGGAAACCTCCATCTCCATGGAAGGTAGTGGATTATCACAGGTTCTCATAGCAGGGTCAAACAGAAGATCTGGTTTCATTATGAATAAAAATTACAGATGACCCCAAGGGAAAATGGAGAGATTTATGATGGGTGATTGCAGCAGGTTACAAATCTATTATCTAGGAAAAGTATGATTTGAAAAATCTTGGACCAGTTGAACACCCTCATTGTCACACTGGTACCTGCAGAATGGAAAAAGATCTAGTGGAAAGCCTCCTTCACTGGATAAATCATATATGAAGGACTAATAGGAGCATGTCCTTGTCAATAATTCTGTGAATCATTTTTGATATGTATCCCTAGAAAAGGTACCCACATAGGGGAATTCATAGATCTATTGAAATATTAAATATGTATGTGTGACATAACACTATTATGCCAATTAGTAAAAATAAGGAATTACAGTTAGTGTGAATAATGTAGCCCATGAAACAGGCCTTTTGTACTTAAATTATCATTATTTAATACTGTATTTATGTAAACAATGATAACTTGTCCAAAGCCTAATAGAAATGAAAATTTGAATGTGACCATCTCACAAAAATACATTGCTTAAACAACTGTTTGGACATGTATAAATATATTGTATTTAATTTATACTTTAACATATTTAACATGTATTGGTCAACCTGCCATCTAGGGGCAGGGGAAAGAGGGAAAAAATTAGAACAGAAGGTTTGGCAATTGTTGATGTTGTAAAACTATCCATGCATATATCTGGTAAATAAAAACTATTTAAAAATACATTGCTTGCAATCATCTAAACCTAAATTATGTTTCCTTATTTAATATTCCTTTCCAGAATTAAAAAATAATATAATTTATCATAAAGGTCCAACAATTTAGAATGTTGATGAAAAATCTACAAAAAACAGAGAATTTTTCTCATAAAGTGAATTCTTAAAATGCATTCATTTTGGAAATTGCAAAAACCTTTAACTATAACACTAATTTTATTATTTTTTTTTAATTTTCAATCATTCAATCATTCTCACCTTCCCCACACATTGAAATGAAATATAGAACCTCTATATTAAATAAGCAAAGACATGCAAAGCATATTCCCACATTTGATTTATATATTCCTGCAATGTTCACCATTCTCACTAGTCATCAAATTAAGATTTTATTATTCACAACATTTCATAGAACTTTTAGAATGATGAGCACACATTTCTAGAGTGTAGATATAACTGGTAGGCTCAATGGAACATTTAATTGAATCCTAACTTTAATGTGAACCTGTCTATAGTATTATAATATTCACTGAAAACAATAACAACATGTCTTTTCCCCATTTCATTTCTGAAACAAACCTCCTAAACCCTCCAGAAAATTTAATGGGAAAGGAATTCAACTGCTTAGCCATAACCACTTGTCTTTTCAGAAACTGTAATCTAAACAAGACAGTGAAATAGTTTTATACTTTATATAAAGAACATTAATAATAAAACACTAATGATAACCATCTCAGATTGGATAACCCAACAATATAGTAATAAAATTGTTTCTGGGTCATGAATATGCTAAGGGCAACAACAGATGAATTACCATATGCAACTCGCAAAAGGGCATAAAATTTAGATTGTAGGAGTGGTTAATAAATGTTTATGTACTGACCTTATTATCTAGGATAGATTTTGATATGTACCAATTTGTCTTACCATAAGGTTGTGTAATAGATGAAATAATTATTAAAACTAAAATTAAAAAGAAGAAAATTAAATAGAAAAGAAGAGTGTTTTCCAAATAATGAACATAAGTGAACATAGTTTATATTTAACTGCCAAGTACAATCACAGGTTCTGATAAAGGCAATCACTCAATTATGGTAAAAGAGCAAATTAATGACAAGATTAATAGCTTTCCACAACTATAGTGGGGAACAATACAGCTGCATGTGTTTTCTTTTCTGTACTATCAGATGAAAATACAAATTATTTGTTTAAATGTTCCAGTACAAGAAAATGCAGAACTGAGGATTAGAAATGAAGTTTTTAAAGCTTAACCCAATTTAACAAGTTTCAAAATATGGTATAGTAAATATTAATGTAAAAATATGAAAAATTACATTTTACAATTTAGATAGCATGAACAAAATTAGCCTTACTTTCAGAATGTAAAACTGGACTGTCTCTTTAAGTGGCTTGTTCAATATATAAAAATACTGTATAAATATGTTATAATCCATATTTACAAAAAATCTTACTTTTCATTGAACAAAGATACTAAGAATCTACTTGAAAAATAGTCAATGAATACCTAAGAGGGAGAGGGGGGAAAATAAGACTAAAGTTGGTTAATGGTAGAAGGAAGAAAGGAGGAAAAGTTAGAAAATGTATAATGAGTATAATACTTTAGATAATGAAGTGTATCTCAGTGGTGCATATAGAACTTGATTTTTTTTTTTTTAATATTTGTGGGGATCTAAGATTTCAATAGCACAGGGAACTCCTGATGAGAAAATTCCTTTTGCTGAATCATCCCAGGAACTACAATGCAATTAAAAGTTTCAGAGAGTAGTCTTGAGCTCTGAAATGTTCAGTGATTTGCCCAATATCACATAAGTGTTTCAGAAAGAAGACTTGAAATGAAATCTTCCTGAAGTTATTCTTGGCGACAGCTTTGGTCCTCTATCCACTACCCCATTTTATCAACTAAATTTTATAAAACTTGTCCTAGAATTGCAAATTTTTGTGAGATCAGGAAATATATGAAATATATTTTCATATTGCCTTAAGAAAAATAAAGTATAATTGGACAACTAATTATGTGTTATTTTATGTGGTGCTATAAATAAAGCAATGGAACTAAAGTAAGGAAGACAGTATAAATCTGGCTTCTCATATAGTTACCCCTATGTAATCCTGGGCAAATTGTTTAACTGATATCTACCTTAGTTTCCTCATTTGTAAAAGTGTTTTATATATAATAGATATCAATATTATTATTATATTATATTAACATATTAACATAGCTGTTAATATGTGTGTGTCTGTGTTTGCATAGAGAGAAAAAGGGAGGGAGGAGGTAGAAAAGAAAAAGGAGATGGAAAGGAAAAAAATTTAAAGGAAGTATAAAAGTTTTTGAAAATATGCTACTTGGTAAGTATATTAATTACCTTCAAAAAATGAAACTCCATTTAGAATGCTATAGATATTTTGTAATGTCCATGTGTATAGGAGCAAATAGCTTTCAATACAAAAATTTTAAATGATATATCAAAATTGCAAGTCTTTAGTCAACCTGGCTAAGTATTAAATTCATAAAATTAAATGAATGAGAAGAAACACAATTAGACAGCTGGCTTGATCTAATCAAAGGTTCTCCTTATACCCCAACATCATCTCATTTTCCATACCTGAGAAAAAATGAGCTTTGAAGCCCTTCTTAGAAACGGTGTTGTCAGATTTGAATTCAATCCTCATATTGTTGAACTGGGAAGTGATCACCTCTGGTACTTCTGCCCCACAAAATTTGCCATGCAATTTTGAATCTGAGGACAATCCACTTCGGATCTCCACAAAATCGTATTTACAAACCTGTGGCAGGGGCAAAAAAATCTTCATTTCAATCAATTTCAAAACATTTCAGAACATAAGAATATAAGAGCCTTCAGCTTAGGGACTTTTTGATTTTTGTCTATTTCCAGGATCTTGTTTATCCCACTATTATCTCACTATTAAATCCCACTGCAGGGCAATTGCTTAATAAATACTTTTAACTTTTTATCCAATAGGATTGATATTTATAACTCTACCAATATATAGTATATTCTGCATATAGTATATTCTACCTATCTTTGCCATAAAAAGTTGAAAGGTGACAGCTAAAGAAAGAAAACATATGATTAAGGGATTGTAGATAGAACAGACTAACCTTGGATGTCATCTATTCCACTCCTCTCATTTTCTAATTAAGGAAACCAAGGACCAGAGAATGTATGACTTGCTGTTGTATAAAATGCAGATTGGAGTCAAGATGACCTGAGTTCAAATCTTTCTTCAGCTACATACTGGTTGGCTGACTATGAGCAAGTCATTAGGTCATTTAAATTTTTCTCGCCTAATACTTCATCTATAATATCACCTATTTCACAGCTGTTGTGAGGATCAAATGAGTGTGTGTGTGTATTTGTGTATATACACATGTATATGTTATGTGTGTATGTAAATGCTTGAGGATATATATGCATGTATATTTATTATATACATATCTATTACATATGCATACATGTGTATGGGCATGTCTCTATAAGTACATATATATTACGTGTGCATGCATATTTTGTGTATATAACATACATGCATACATAGGTGTACGTGCCCTTGTGTGCATGTGTATTTGTGTATTTTTCACACATGCATAAATCCTAATATATAGTATGTATGTATTAGGCATGAGTGTGCATGTAAAGGCATGCATTCGTTTATACAAGTACAGTATATATTCATATTATGTGTGTACTGTGCATGTACATTTGCATGTGCACATAAATGTTACATTGCATGTCTATAATATAGTGTGTATATATACACACATGCATGTTATACTGCAAGTGTGCATATATTTATGTGTATGTATTTATATATACACAAAAATGTATATATGTACATGTCTGAGTGAAGAATAAATTGTTTATCTCAAAGCACTGTATAAATGCCAGCTAAATAAGTGCTAGCTAAGTATTAAGAAGTAAAAAACAGACAAAGAAAGGAAGAAAATAGATATTCTAAAGAGCTCCACATGTTTAAAGGAATTACAATCTTAAGTAGTTTTCAATTTAAAAGTGACAAGCATGGAAGAGAGTAAACATAAGATACTTTCCCTCAAAAAATTCAAATCCAATTCTTATAATCATATCCTTTAAAAAATCCAATAAAATACTTTTAACTTGAAATTTACATTAAATTCTTATCCTCTGAATTAATTGGTGGAATGTCTTATTGTCCTCTGTTAACTGTACATTTAGCAACAGTTCAAAAAAGAGGGGCTGTATTTCAGAGAAGCAGGGGGAGATTTCTATTCAGACTACCAATTTTTGTTTTATGTGTAGTGCTTTAAGTTTACATGGAAGAAGTTAAGTGAATGCAATTTATCCTTTTTTAAAATTAATTTTATAAAATGACTTTGATCCAATACCAAAGCTACTCTACTTACTGTACGTTTTGAATTCCACACTGAATATTAATAATACTCTTAACTAATGCATACAACTAACCCCTGAAGCATGGCTCTTGTGATGCTAATATAGTGATTAATAAACAAAATGTCCTTAGAGAAAAAAAAAAGTATATTTTTCTATTTGATATCACTGCATTTTTTTTATTTTTGCATTTTTTTTAACAAAGAAGAAATGTAAGATCAAGCAAAGATATAGGTAAAAGAAAGCACACCTTGCTAAAAAGAAAATTAGCTTGTTTCATTTTAAAAAGGATCTGGAGCAATCATTTAGTACTGGATCCTCTTTTTGGTAAGGAAAATGAAAAATAAAAATGATGAAGTTTTAACTTTCGTCTGAAATTATACAGGCCAAGTTTTGCCTAGGACAGATTTAATTTATAGCCAAGTTATGAAACTCTGAAAATACACAGTATTCAGTTGCAACTTCTACACAGTAACCCCATTATAATTTAAGGAATTCTGGGATATGTTACAAGTCTAGCAAAGCACCTTTTTATGAAAGAATTATTCCTCCTCCTAATAACATAATACTTTTTAGTATCTAACTTCATTTCTGTATTAAACATTCTGCCTTAAGTATCCCCTCCTGTGAAACTTCTACGTTCTTTGATTCATGTATCACTGACAAAAAAAGTGTCAGTCACTTAGTATAAATAGAATTCATTTAAAAATTGTCATTCTGGGTGAAGATTTCATCAAGTTACAGTGTTGGTTGGGAAAACACTTAAACTAATCAAAGTTTTGATCATATGAATGGTTTTGTTGCAATTAGCATACTTTTTCATTTCATTTCATTTTTCATTTCAATGAGTTTTCACAATATTTGTGGAGAAAGATAACATGAATTTTTACAAAGAATTCTGGATTTGAAATTTGAGGTCATAGGTTTGAATCTCAATTATTTCATTTACAACTTAGAAAACTGTAAGTAAGCCTTTCTGGATCTCAGTTTTCTCTACTGTGAATGGAGTGGTTAGATTAAATAAGCCCCATCACTTTTATTTCTAGATCTCTGATCCTATTATCAGAGAGAATATGGGGGAAAATTGCACAAAACCTGAGGGCTTAGGAATGTTGAGATCTTCATTGATAATTCATCAGCATATTGAACAATTAATTCTTCAAGAGTTAAATACTCTTAAGATATTGTTCCTATGAACAATTGTTAATAATTGTTTGAATTGAATAATTGTTAATAATGTTTATTAATCATAGCAAAATGTTTCACATTGCTAGAGTAGGATATTCTATAAATTTATCAGAGACTAATATTTAAACAACTCTAAGGAAAAGCATGTATCAATCTGTTATTTTTTTTTCTTTTCAAATTTATTTAATTGTTAATTTATGGAATAAAGCAAAAATTTCCATACTGTGATATAATTTAATAAATCAGCAGCAGAAAGTCAAGATGCTAAGGCACATGCAAAGTAGATAGAAGAAGGAAAAGAAGCAAAAGGAAAAAAAGGAATGAGGAGTAGGCAAATAGAGAAAGACAGAAAAGGAAAGTTTACAGAATCATAAGTTATAAGATACCAACCATAATTGTCTTAGTTGTTATTTGGTGGCAACCACTCTCCTATATTACTCACAGAGTTTAGCAAATCAACTACATGTCATTGTATTGAAATGCTTGGATAAGACTACTATTTTAGAATAAATGGAATGGAAAGGAATCGAAATAAAATAGAATAGAAGAAGCAATGAAGAAAACATTTTTTTAAAAATAATGCACATATTCCTTTTTCTGCACTCTGGCCTTGTTTATTTCAATGCTCAGAACAAGTTGAAAATTAATCTCTATGTATTTTAATGTTTTCATTTCTAGGCTATTTCTATGAGCTCTCGAGGGCTACAGAAGGTTTGCATTTTTTTAAATTTTTTTTACTATTTTACTCCCATGAACAATCATTTTCAAAAAGAATAATTTTTTCAATGCTGAAAGTTAGTCAAAAAGCATTTATTCAGTGCCAACATATTGTGTGAAACACTAAGCATAAAAAGACAAAGAAAAAAAAAAGCACATTTCAAGGGGCTTATGTTCTTAGCAGAAAGATCCCAATATGTAAATAACTAGGTATATACACAGCATGTTCAGAGTAAATAGAAAGTAATTCACTGGTATTAGAACACTGAATGTTTTCTATTGGGAAATAGGTGATTCAAGAATAACTGTTATCTTCAACAAAACACAAGTATTAATGCATACAAAAAGGCACTAACTTTACTTTCACATCTTAACCATGGACTGTACAACACCAATATGACATATTTCTTGCTTAGTGGAATCATACATCTACCCAACTAAAAATATACCAACTTCCCTAAATACATGTTTTCATTCGGAGCAAACCAATGCCATTTTGTTATTTTTTTTCCATAGAAAAATACTAATGTAGTGAATCTAAGCCCATATATTTCATAGTTATTCAATAAAGAAAAAGTCTGTAACTTAAGCATTGTAAGAAAAATCCTGCCTCTGGGTAAATGAAAATTACCCAGAAACAGTTTAAAAACCATTCAACCAATGTTAATAAAATCCATAAACAATGACAGAAATAGTCTACAGAGCAGCAGGCTCTAGTCATTTCTTTTATTTTAAACACAAAGAATTTTGGTGTTTCTAGAGATCATAGATCTAGGGTAGAAGTAACTTCAGAACTCAATAGTCTCATTTTGCAATTGAGAAAATTGAGACTCAGATAAGTTAAATGATCAGTCCAATACCATAGAGCCGTAAACAGCAAAGCCATCATTTCTATCTCAGATCTCTTAACTCAATTTTCCTTTTTCAAACTATCTTCAGAAATCCACTGGATGAGATGGGGAAATCAATCGTCACATAATCTTTACTTACTTCATTGCCCTCTAGTTCAAAAAATTCAAATTTCATAGAAATTCGGTACTGGGTTGGAGCCACCACCTGCCAAATGCAGTTTTTATTGGGTGGGTATTCTTTGGGCCAGCCTGGGGTAGTTATAGTGCCATTGAGCTTTGTCAGAAGTCCTCCACAAGCAGCTGAAGCAGAATAAAAAAAATAAATAAAAATAAAAAATATATATTATTTTTTTCTTTTTCTAAATACTCTTGGAAACCGACTGTAAGAGCTTTCATCTCTGTACTGGAACCCACTGTAAGAGCTGTAATCAGTATTACATCCCCTCACTGAAAATGAATACCCTACCTCCCAATGACTGGCAGTACTTGTGTTAATATAGTCAAAGTATGAACCACATGAGGAATTCTTTTGCATTCATTTTTCTCATGTTATGTGCATTTTCTATATGGTGGCAGTGTTTTCCTAATTGAAATGTAAACTTTTTGAGATGGGACAATTTCATTTTTATATCTCCAATACATATCCTAGCAAGTGAGCATTTAATAATGCTAAATGTTTCTGTTGATTTTTAATGCTAGATAATGGCAGTCCATATACTCTGCCTATTTTTCTTGATCAAAGGACCCATGGTTGGATCTCGCATTAATCCACCTGACGGTAAATAAAGTTAATCCATTTGTCCCATATGTGCATCAGAATTATTGTGCTTGGGGAATGTAGTAATATGGGGAGTTAACACATGACTTCCCGGTTCCACAGTAGGCTGGTCCACAACAGTGTGACATCTTAAATCCTGTGATAAAGTAAAGGTCCTCCGACCAAAAGAATTGCATTGTAAAACAGTCAGGGCTAAATTATAAGTACTCCTGAAGTCAAGCAGGTTTGGCTAGTTTATTCCCTGCTGTCACACATCTAGCAAATTATACAAAGTGTGATTTTGGTCCAGTGGGACTTATTTGTTTTGGAAATGAGGACATACCTTCACAACTCCTTTTATCAGGTCCAAGCTCATAGCCAGGTTCACAAGCACACTGATAACTTCCCAAAGTATTAACACATCGCTGTTCACACCCTCCATTGTCAGGTTTTGCACATTCATCTTCCTCTGTGGACAATAGGGAGAATAATAAAATAAGCCATTATAATCCCTTTCATTTCTGATGAGTTTGTCTTAAAAATGTCTTATAAAAATGTGTATATGTATACATATATCCAAATGTATATAAATATACATAAGTAAACAAAGCATCATATATTTACATGTGTATATGTATATACATATATCTCATCATTATAATATTAAAATATATTCTATGGAATTAAATGGATCCATTTAAAACTAGAATTTAGGAAATCGACTTTCATCCAAAACAACTGACAGCTGCAGCCTTGCTTTATAATCTCTTTGGGGATGGCCCATAGGAATTTAGGTGTCAGGAAACAATGGTGCATAAGTACAAAGAGAATGAGTAGGAATCCATAACAGGGTCACTTCAAGGGCACTTTATCTGTGATACACAGAGAATGAATCTATGTTGTTCTGAATTCATACTCAAAAACAGATTAGTTGAATCACTCAAATCCTACCTTTTGATCTAATTGATACTAAAAAAGAACAATAAGCAACAGCAAAAACCTTACAGACTACAGTATTTCTGAATGTTAGTTGCATATTCAGAACATTTGTTCTAACATTTTTTTAATTGTTAGTAGCAAGGATAAATAAAATATATTCAAACAGATCTAATTTCTCTTTTTAAAATTCATATTAAATCTTTCTATAACAGCTGAACATGAAATATATTCCAGAAAACAATGCAACATTTTCATTTTTCTCCAAAAGTTGTATTTACCAGAGGAATTTCCATATGAAAGAGTATATAAAATCTACATATAAATGAAAATACAATAATGAAAATGATAAATAAGAAAATTTTAAATATCCTTTGGAAAAGACAAGTTTTTCAAATATCTATCAATATATTTCTGAAATGAAAAAAAGGAATCAAAATTTTCCTTATTCTAAATGCACATGTTGAATTATGACAGCTATTAAAGAAACACTTAAAACTTCCATTTCAGCTTTGAGGTACAAATGTTAGTTTATTTTACTATGGAGGGAATAAGTTTTTAAAAGAAAATAAGTGTCAATTATTCAAAAAAAATAAATGTGCACTTGAACTTATAATAAAGAAAATATAATATCACTGATTCATCCAGTATAAAAATAATAAAACATTTCAAAGCACAAAAATCAGAAAGCAGCTGATTGTGGAAATAAACTGACATTTAGCTATAAATAGTAAAAATAAATTCTTGAGAGTTTTCCACAAATACAAGGGCTTTTATATGCTAAAATTTCTCATTTTAAGGATTTATGCATTACTAAGTTCCTAAGACACTCATCTCTCTGAAGTGGTTTAAGATAAGGTCTAGCCTGGAAACCCAAGAAATGACTAAGAGTGTGGTAGACTATCCCCACTTCTTAAATTTATTAAAACTTCTCTGTGTAAAAAAGAGAAAGAAGTTAACAGGCATTATATGTCTATTATAAAAACATATCCACCATTTTGCTAATGCTATATTCCATCACAACCATTTTGAATATGCAGAAATACTGCCCATTCAGTAAGGTAACTGCTCCTTAACTCAATATGAAGTATTAAATCACCATCCCTGGAAAACAAAAGAGGAAGGGAGGAAGGGAAGAAGAAAGGGAGGGAGGGAGAGAGAGAGAGAGGAAAGAAGGGATAAAGAGAGAAAGGGATGGAGGAAGAAAGATAGAGAGAGGAAAGGATGGAGGGAGGAAGTGAGAGAGGGAAGGAGAGAGTTGGGGAGAGAGAGAAGAAGGGAGGGAGAAACGAAGGAAGGGAGGAAAGAAGAGAAGGAAGGAGGAAGAAAGGGAGGAAGGAAGGAAGAGGGAGGGAGAAAGGAAGAGATGGAGAAAGAAGGGCTGGAAGAAGGAAGGGCTAGAGAAAGGGAGGGAGGGAGAGAAGAAAACAATGAAAACAAAAATAAACAATTCCCAATTAAAAATAATTTTGATGTGTACCTTTAAAAAAGTTAGCAGCAAACCCAGCTTTGTTAACAGTACCATCTGAAACAAACTTCATCCACAATGTATTAGATGTCGACCTGATATCTTCTGGTTTATCATAACCACAAAAATGGCCAATCAAAGGACTATTTTCACTGGAGCCATCTCGAATTTCCAGGTAGTCATAAGCACAGCTGTCATGTCTTTCAATCTGCAACAGGGAAAGTTGATGCTGTCTTTTTTACTAAGTGTATGGACCTTTCCTAGAGAATAGAATTTCTATGAAAATAATGGAGAATAACTTTCAATGTTACAGTAACATAGGCACAGTTTATGCACATGGATACATATATGAGTATGAAACCTTATGTATATCCATATATGTAAATATGTATATATTCTTATTTCACTCTTTTTATAGTATTGATAAGTTGCAAATATGACTGAAAAAAATATGGGTATTCAGAATTCCTTTACATTTTGCAAACAGAAAAATGACCTCTTATCTACTGCTCTTCAATAGATGGGCAATTTAAGAAATGAGTAGGTCTCAATGGTCTACCCACCCCCCCAAAAAAAAACCCAAGATAGATCGTTATATGAAACTGAATATTTTTCTTTTCTTTTTTTACTTGATATAAGAGTTGGAAATAATGACAGTCATCATTTTAAATTTGTTTTAAAATTTGTGAAGAGCCGAAATAATTTATTTAAATATTATAATTGACTAGAAAATAGTGCTGTAATGTTAGGTTTTATTTCTATTCAAGAAAATATTGGAAACAAATTCCTTGGCCAGCAGGATTTTATGCAATCTACCCACCTCTGGAAAGAAAGTCTGATAATATGGAATTATACCCTCTTGAGATTATGAAACACGAGTACTAATTGGCTTGGTTAAAATTGAACTATTGTATTATATGACCACCACTGACCTTCCAATGATTATGGTTAACAAGGCTCCAATTTATAATAATTTTATTTTATTTTTCTATAGTCAGGGAAACTTGACAGATTATATGTATAGAAAAATGAAAATATCAAGTCAGATTTTTAGCCCATGAAGTTTTGTGGAATTTTATAAGCTCTGTGTGTTTTCTTAAATAGCTTTATATCTTCGTTCCTTACTCATTCTCTTGGTGACAAATTTTGATTGTACTCAATGGCAAGAAAATTTGAACTGGGAATTAGTTTGCCTTTAAAGACTGAACTTTTAAAAGGACTCTACTGAATTTTCCCCTATAGAAACAGAAAGAATATTCCACTAGTTCAATAATTTCAAGAGTCAGCATTTTTTATAAAACTAAATTATTAAGCATATCACTGATCCCAAACCATGAGTGGGTAGGGAAGGGAGTAGACATTTATACAGTGCCCACTATCTTCCAAGCACTGTGCTAAGACCTTTTAAAAATATTATCTTATATTTATAACAATTCCTCAAGGTACATGCTACTAATCTCCTCATTTTCCAGAAAACTGAAACAAGTTGAATAACTTTGCAGGGTCATATAGCTAGTAAGATTCTAAGAATGGATTTTAACTCAGATCTTTCAGGCTCTATCCACTCTATCACCAGTTGTCAATGTAGCTTAAGAAAATGTTACCATCTTTGCTATATAATATTATATATACATATATATATATATATCTGTGTGTGTGTGTGTATGTGTATGTGTTATTAAATTGATAAGCTACAATGGCTTAGTTATATTATGTGTTAAATATTATACATTAACTATATAATCACACTTAAATGAGGATATGAATTTTAAGAAAGATCATTTCATTATTTAGAAAAAGGCACAATACATTTTCCCTTAAAGTTCAAAATTTCTTCATTTAGTAATGTAAGGAAATAGCTAACAGTGGAAAGGATGCTGGAACTGGAGTCAGGAAGACTCATTTCTCTGAGTTAAAATCTGACCTCAGAAATTAGCTGTTTCTGAAAAAAAATAACTTAGATTTATTCAATTTTTTACTTTTCCTAAGACATTGCATATAAATAATAGGGATAGAAACTGAAACCTATATTTCACTGAGAAGTTCATGAGTTTTCACATAAGAAAGTACTTCAAATACATTTCTTAAATGAACTGAATGAATGAATCAGTAAACAAAACCAAAAGATTTTAGAACAGGCAAAACCAAGGATAAAAATAACAGTCTGAACAACTGCTAACATTTTCTTCTCTTTTGTTGTTAATTATTTTTACAAGTATATGTCACTTCACAGAATCACCCTATTCCCATATAATTATGTATACATCAAATAAAAATTCAGAGTCCCTTTCATATGATTGATTTTCATTTTCAGTGGCTCTTAGCCCTTGACATTTAAATCTCTCCTTCCATACCCCTGAGATTCAGCATCTCAAGTAGTTAAAGATCTGTAAATCAGCAATCCTGTCAAATTGATCTGACACACAGTGTAATCCTGAAAGAAATACCTATAGAAAACCTTTCCATTTCTGAACAAAGAGTTAGCAGATAAATTCAGATTCATAACCTTGTCATAATTTTTAGATTATTGTGCTTTCTACCACTTAATGCTATACTTTCAATCAAGCCCTATTTCATCTGTCATCTGCAAGATAGCTATTTTATAACAAATTACAGAAAATATCAAATGATTCTTAGTATTATTTACATACCCCATCTTAATTGTATACATTATGGATATGTGTGAATATATATTAAAAAGAAGAATCAATAGTGTCTTGAAACAATATTCCAGCTAGAAGATGAAACAGTGTTAGCTAGCAAAGAGGTGAGTGGTTTAGTAAGTGCTATAAGCACAAATGAGCTCACATACATACATATAACACACACACTTACTACTAGAAATGGGATGATATCTAGGGAGCCAACCAAGCTATATGCTATATCTATGCATATATATAAGCATATGAATCTCTCCTATTAGAGTTGAGTTTTCATGAAAGTTTACTGTAGAACTTCAACTGATATTTGAAAAAGCAACAATAAATTTTATCTCAAATTTCAGCAATCACCTTGACTTTAAATTGCCCAGTAGTTTCTATTCAATACATAAATACATTATTTGTGTTGGTTACCAAATTATATATATAGTATATATATGTGTGTGTGTGTGTGTATATACACATATATATGTACATATATATAAACATTAATATATATTATAATATAAAATATTAGTCGGTTACTAAATATTTTTATGAGCCAACATAAAATGAAATCAACAATTCTTGCTTTTAAAGAGCATTTTATCAAGTAATAGGAAGTGATAAAAGTAAATAACTATAATATTATAATATGTTTAAATTCAGGGGACAGATAGTATATGCTATGAAATGAAAGATTTAAGGAGAAAAGGCTACCTATTAAGGTGTAGAAAAGCAAGGAAAAATAAGAAATGGGAAGAAATCAGGGAAGACTTCATGTAGGGAAACAAATGAGTAAATAGACACATTAGGACAATCTATTCCATACAAAGGACCTGGGCTCAGCCAACATTTTCACATTAATGACAATATTAAGGCATAAGATGTCTGTTACATTAAAAAAAATTAACTTTCCACAACAGCAGTGTAAACAAAATCATAATTCATTCACCCAGTGAATGCACTTCATCCATTCATAAAATGATGACAGAATGAATTATACATACATATATATATATATATATATAAATTGTGTGTATGTATGTATATACACATTCACACATGTGAATTCTTCACAAAGACTATTTTTAAGTTAACAGGAAATGTTTAAAGGACTTAAAAGAACTGCTTTTAATTAGGCAATAACTTAAGCATTTCAGGATAAAAGTCTGTGCCCAGGTCTAGAATGCTTTACCACAGTAAAGACAGTTAAGGCTATCAGATGCCTCATAATTATAAGCAGAACATTCCAAAAAGGAGAATGCATAGGAATGTTAAAAAGTAGAACAGACTTAAACACACTTGAATTAACATGTGTATAAAGAGAAGTAATTCCAATTCAAACATATGTAATCCCTGTGTTTATTTCACTTTTTTGCTTTATTTACATTTCTTTGAAGTTACTGCTATAAACATTTCCTGTCTCCAAAGCTTTCCCTTCTGCTTTAAGTGCTGAAAGTTGTGCTTTTTTTTTTTTTTTCAAATCAATGGTGACACATTTTTTAAAATTTATTTTTCTTCTTTTTGTTTTATTTAGACCAAAACTGCTGATAGTGAAGAGAAGTCCTGGTGTGGAGATTCCCTATGCAGTGAAAATTGAAAATAGTTATCAACCTAATAGCATCAACTGGGATAATGAAAGGTTAAGATAATACGAAATATGTAATAGTCAACACTTGAACCCAGACCTTTCCACCTCTGAGCCCTAGCTAGCTAATTTTTGCAGTGCCCTATCACCTCTCAGCATTTTTTCAAATTAGGAGGATTTTTAAAAATATTTATCTACATTTTAACAATAAGAACAAATTCACTATTTTTAAAAGGTTATACTAATAACTCTGCAAGTAAAAAACGTATACATATTTTATATGCTAACATAAGCAATTATGCATAGAATCATGACCAAAAGCAGAAATCCCTTGCCCTACATGAAGACTTCCCAGGTCCACAAAGAATATATTTCCCTACTCACCAACATCTGAAATCCATTCTATAGGTCATAACATAATTAAATGTTTTGTCTTTGTCAAATGTTTGTACTATTTCAATTTTAGGAAAAATTATTGACTTGTCAATAATCATCAATCTATATTATGAGTGATGATTATGGGCAGAAACAGCTAGTTGATGTAGTGAATAAAGTGCCGAGTCTGGAGCCAGGGAAACTCATTTTCGTGAGTTCAAATCCAGCCTCATGTACTTACTAGCTGAATGACCCTGGGCAAGTCACTTAATGCTATTTGCCTCAGTTTCTTTGTGTACAAAATGAATTGGAAGAAATGGAAGTACCTTTGCCAAGAAAACCTCAAATAGAATCATAAAGGGAGACACAACTGAAAATGATTGAACAATTGCAACAAAATTCTGTGATTGATAAGTGTTAAAATGTCAGTTTTGTTTTCTTTTTAATGTTTTTTTTTCCTATTCTAAGCTCTGTAGTCCCTACTATCAAAGATGAATTCCACAAAATATCAACTCCACAAAGCTTTTGCAGTTTGGCTAATAACCAGAAGATTCTTTCACCGTCTGTACATATTTATTGTTCCCAAACATCACCTATAGAATCTTTGATTCCAAGATGTGGAAGAAGTGGCAGATACAAACTATTTAACCAGCCCAAATAAAAATTATCTCTAAAATACTCTTGAAGTTGTTATCCAGTCATTCCTTGAGCATTTACAGTAACAGGGAGCCAATTACTTTATGATTATTATAGACTTTTGTCTTGTTCTAATTGTTACTGAGTTCTTTTCATAAAGCTAAAATTGCTTTGCAACTTCTATCTATCACCATTAACTTTGCCTTCTGAGGCCCAGAAAAAAAATAAGCTTAACCTCTCTTACACATAAACATTTTTCAAATATTCTCTTCCTCTCTCTTTTTCTTTTTCTCCTCATTTCCTATGCACAAAGTAGCTACAGACTTGTTTGGTTTTTGTTTTTTCCAGGGGAGGCCTTAGCAATTAGGGCAATAAGAATAATGTTTGAGCAGAAGATAATAATGTTTGAGAATAAAAAAATGTTTGAGCAGAAGATAGTGACATCACACAAGAACACATGAGGCAGAGGTAGAGAAGTAATACATCCCCTCCCCACACCTCTGCCCCAAAGTATAAGCTCCTTGTGAATAGGAGATGGCTTTTCATTTTAACTTTCCTTTAACCTTCCACACAGAAACTATTTAATAAAAGAATAATGAATTAGATTGCTCTCATTTTCCCTCACTTTTGCCTTGACTTCCCAGTTTCTGGAAATTTGATATCTCTCTCTCTCTCTCTCTCTCTCTCTCTCTCTCTCTCTCTCTCTCTCTCTCTCTCTCTCTCTCTGTCTCTCTCTGTCTCTGTCTCTCTCTCTCTCTCTCTCTCTCTCTCTCTCTCTCTCTCTCTCTCTCTTTTCTCTCTTCTCTCTCTCTCCTCTCTCCTCTCTCATATATAATTTATAAATATTATATAATCTATATATAATTACAGACCATGAATTTCCTAATTTCTGTTTTGACCCAAATTTTTCTTTGTATTTCTCTTTTGACTCCAATTTCCAATCTTCCTCCTCCTTTTACTTGCTGCAATATTGCAAAATTGGCCTTCTCTGTGTTCCTCACACATAATAAGACATCTCCCATCTTCATGCCTTTCTCCTTCTTGTCCTGTATTCCTGAAATGTTATTTTTCCACTTCTGATTAATGGAGTCCCTCTTCTCTATGGTGTAACTCAGTCCTTATCTTTTGAGCAAAGCTTTTTTTGATGGCTCTAATTGCTATCTCTCTTCCCAAACCCTCCCAAAAAAACCCATTATATTTAACTACTTTGTATGTACTATTTATTAAACATACATAAATAAATTATACATAAAAAAAGGAAGGAAAAGACATTAATGACCTTACAATGCAGTGGGGAAGATAATATGCAAATAGATATACAAAACAAAATATTTACAAGAGAAATTGGAAGTAATTAAGAGAAAGAAGATGCTAGAATTAAGAATAGTTGAGGAAGAATTCCAGTAAAAGAAAGGATTTCAGGACTTAAAAGAAGCTAGAAAGCTACATTAACTTTCTATTTACCTTGCATAGTTTGATATCTACTATATATACTTGTACTACATATACTTGTCTATGTCTACTCTATTACAATTACAGCTCATTGTGAATAGGGATTGTTTCATTTTGTGTTTTATTTACTGCCTTACTATCTCTACTGCCTTGTAGTGTCAGGCTTCTTAAACTTCTTAAACTGTGGGTCACAATTCGATATGTTTTTTTTTTGTAACTGAATGTAGGGGATCACAAAATTGATTAACAGTTAAAGGTTTTGAGTGCTCCCAAATTAATTCAAAATCAAACACTGAGATGCACACCATGCACACTTTCCACTATTCAGGCACGAATATTGCCAGAAACATCTCGGCTCAGATCCCAAATGGGATCATGCAAATTTTGTTGAGCAAAAAGGGATCGTGAATGGGAAAAATTTAAGAAGCTCTGATTACTTCATGCTTCCTAATGAACTTCATCCTTCTTCAAGCTTCACTGATGACTCATGTCCACAGTCTTTGTCTAACATGCCATATAAACCTCTACCCTGGAAGCTCACTCCATCCTAAACTACTTCTTAAACTATCTTCTACCCCTGTGGCATTTCCCTTGGATTGGCTGGTTCTTCTTAGGACTTCCAATTTCAGATAGAGACCCAGGTCGACCCAAAGTTCATTTCAAAAGACCTTCTCTTTCCCACCATTCCAGAACTGAGTATCTTCACCACTTCCACCCGACTTTTCAGCTCTTTACAAGGGAGGCTGCCTGGTGTTAACAAAAGGGAGGACAGAGCTGGGGCACCTCACCATGGAGAAAACTGACTTAGCTAATGTAGTACGTGGAAGATAGCTCATTTATATACCTAACCCATTACTGCTACCCTAAGCAGAAAATGTTTCTTAGGATCTATTTTTGGAGATTTCTTACATGTTTGGTTCTCAATTCCATAATAGTTTAACAAAGACAAATAAAACACTAGGCATTTTTTAAGATATAGCTTAGAATTTTATTTAGAATTGAAACTGAGAAACCGACATAGGTAATATGTATATATATAATTTTCTCCCATTAGAATGCAAGCTTTTTGAGAACAAGGATTATCTTTCTTTGAGTTTGTATGTCTATTAAAGTGCCTGACATATAGTAAACATTTAATAAATGCTTATGCACTGGCTGACTGGCTGTTGATTTACAGTCTTGATTCACTTAAGTTGACAAAAGCTATTCTACATTCCTCAATTCCCCGATATCACTTTGACCTCCTAACTAATGGATATTTGGCTCATTTCTTCCTCATTGAAAAAAATGCTCATTCATTGGTTTTCTGGCACTGGCACTGAACTTATGTTCAGATCTCTTTTAGTACTGGTTTATTGTGACTTGCATGACTATTGTCAATTATTTCCAGACAAGACAAAAAAACTTTTGATTAAATGATGATTTAGTGGTAGTGGATGCTGAGCCAGCAAAATACCTATTTTCTACTTCAAGAAAATTTTGTTTAATTCCAAACAATGAAGAAATGGGATTAAAAATAACAGAAGATAGTTTCCCCATTCTAATAGCAGGTTCTGAGGAGAAAAAAGAATAATTATTTAATAGTGTCCTCAAGCAGCCTTGTGGAACAGGATTAAGCATTTGTGAAGGGAAACTATTGTCAATTCTTAAAACATTCCTATTCAAGCAGCACAGATAAAATAAACTCGCTTTAATCTTCTTGAAGAATTCTGCAACAGGAAGAGAAAAAAAACACTTTTCAACTTTCAGTGTTACATTTTATAGACAATTCTTTACCTACTGATTTAATGGATAAGCACTTGTACTTCTTCCCTGATTTTATAAGGGTGCTCTTAAATGCCACAGTTTGTGTTCTGAGTAGGCGGGTTGCTAAAGTCAGCTGAAAGACCTTACCTCAAATGCCTGAAAGGTTAACCTCAACATTGTAGTTTTCTGAAGCTATTATTTTCCACACACATTCTTTCATGGGTCTGTAGTCATCAGGATAATTAGGAGACTGGATCTGGCCTTCATTTTTATGGATCTCACCACCACAGATTGCTGATAAAAGCAAAGAATTCAATCTTAGTAATGGCAAATGCTGAAAAGCGATTTTCACTTATGTATACAAAGTGATATTTTGGAAAAGTTCCTGGAGATAAGCAAATATAATAATAATAATAATAAAGTAATTAATAATTGTTTAATATTTAGCCCTTCATAAATGGTCCAATCTATCTTTCCAGGTTTATTAACCACTACTTGCTTTCGTGTACTCTCCAGTTTGACCAGATTTGGTTTTCTTGCTATTCTTCAGACGTGGCCTATTATTTCTCCTCTCTGTGCTTTTGTATAGTCTGCTCCCAATGCTGGAAATGCATTCTTTCCTCCTCTCCTTTTAGAATCACTAGCTTTCTTCAAAATTAAACTAAAGCTCTATCTCTTTTATGAATCATTTCTTGATCCCTCAGCTGCTATTACTTCTACCTAAAAAAAACAACTTTGAGTGAGTTATGGACTGTGTGGGAAGATTATATATAAATATATATATGCATATAAACATACACAAACACACACACACACACACACACACATATATATATATATATATATATACACCCCAAAATAACCTTGGGTGAGTTATAGATGTGTGTATGGAAAGGTTTTATATATATATATATATATATTTATATATAATATACACATATACACAGGCATATATCTGTGTGTGTATTTATATACACACAGAAATAAATATGTGAATATATATATATATATACATACCCAAGATACACACATATACACATATTTGTTGTCATGTGTACAGATATACATTTTTTACATACTTATATGTGTTCATGCACTTTCTCTCAATAGAATGCATGTTTCTTGAAGACAGGCATTGTTTCAAGATAGATAGAAATGAGATAAAAATGTAATTGAGATTTAACAAAATAAACAAAAATACTGTTAATTTTTGGTTTTCAAAGTTTATATGCAGCCAGCAATGGATCTGTTTCTATTGAATTTCATACCATTGGTGTAGAGAATTCAAAAAGGAAGGTCCTTAAACCAATGAAAATCAACATTTCTTTGGCAACTTATAATATTACAGACTTTCCCAAAGCATTGAAAAGTTGAGAGAACTGTCCAGTGTCCCAATACCAAAAAGCAGGATTTAAACCCAAACCTCCAGATCTTAAGACCAGCTGTTCTTCTATGAATCACACTACAATGTTTCTCTAGCTATCCTGATCTTAAACATTTTTAAAATATATTTGTGACTTGGGTTGGGAGTAAAAGAATATTTTATAAATGTATTATCCAAGAATATTTTTTGGTAATCTGTGAACTCTCCTTCATCCTGTACTGACCCCAGAAACAGGACAGATGTAATCTTTATAGCAAACACCGAGTCTGGCAAGAAACTTATGGTCATTTGATAAACATCTGTAGACTATAACCAAGTAATTCACTCCTCAACAGCTAATCTTTAAAACAAAAGCCTCTGCTTACATAAAAGTTTTAAGAGAAAAAAAGAAATCTGCTAACTCTCTTATGAATTACCTAAACTACTGTGCTAGCAAAAGCAAAACCAGATTCATTTTAAATAGAAAAGGAAGGTATTTATTCTTCCCTTGGCAAGAGAAAGACTCTATTTCAAAGCCAGGAAATGTTTTACCAGTTTATTGTTTCAAAAAAGTATAGAACAAAGCATTTCATAAACTCTCCATTATTTAAACAAAGCATCAAGACATGTCCAGGATCCTTCCCCCCACCCAAACCCCCAGTATTTCCTCCAAAAGATAGAAGGTCTCACTAAAGAAAGCATCAATCAGGCTCAAACGAGACTGAAAGAAAATAGCAATTTCTTTATATTTTGCTAATATTGCAGAGGAATTCTCATGTGTGAGAACTAAAATAAATGCCATTTCAAAAGTGCTATATCGTTTGGGAAAAATTTTCCAGATTATTTCATATTCATTTATAAGGTCACTGATATTAAAAATAGTCATCCTCACATTTCCTCATTCTCATTATTTAAGATTTTTGAATGTTTTTTATAGTTATTCTTTTATACTAATCTGGCTGTGGGAAACTTCTTGATATCAAATGATAGTAATGGATGCTCTGCTAGCACAATGAACCAACACATACACACACAGACACACAGACACACAGACACAGAAATATACTTCTTGTTAGCAGATTCATGCAGAGGATGAAGTCATCTCTAAGACTCAGTATGACTTGCCTTCATAAACAGCTGCAAAACCTTTTCCTACCCAATTACTGCTGCTTCGAAACTCAATCCACATCCTGCTGTCAGTAGATGTTAGGACTTCAGGCAATTTGTCACCACAGAACCTGCCTAAAAGAAACAAAAGTCAATGGGGATTTTTGAATGTTGTCTTCTGCTCTAAGAGATTTCAACTTTCTTTCATCATACTTCACTCTCTAAATTGATTCACTTTCTAAACATGTCTCTAATCATGTCTATATTCTTATGGTTAAAATAAAAAAGAATTCTATACATTTTATAGGCAAATCCTTTTTAATGTCACTCAAGGTCCTAGACACATTTTCTTACCATAAGCCAAAAATTAAACAATTCAAAATCAGTTTTCAGAATTTCATTTTCCTCTAAAGACCTGAATCATATTTTACCAAGAGAAGTCAAGAAAGTGAAGAAAAAAATATCTTATTACTGGCATATATGGGGAATGAGCAGGGAGGAAAGGGAGACAGAATACTAGCAAATTACTTCTCTGGATAGGTAATTGCTAGGTTCCCTAATAATGTAATAACCTCTTTGGGAAAAGTAGCTTACTTCTGCTGGTAATCATTTTACTCTCAGGATGATGTTTTCCTTATCCTGATTTACCTTATAATTCAATATTAAGTTCTGTTCTTTATTTTATTAAAGTTTTTTAAATAGTCATATTAATTTTTTATATTTGTTATTTTCTCCGAAGGTGGTATAACTTTCACACGGCAATATTAAACAAAACTCAGTCACACAGAAAATAAATGAATTGAAACAGTCAGGGAACAGTGGATAGACTGCTAACCTCAAAGTCAGGCAGAAGTGTGTTCAAATATGACTTATCACATACTAACTGTCTGACCATTTAAATTGCAGAGCAGGTGCTGATTTGCATTGGTTGAGTTAAATTCTCAAGCCAATGTAAATCACAAGTCTAGATCTCCTCCCCCAAAATAAAAATAAAATAAATTTGGGCACGGGCAATTGAGCAAAGTTTCTTTCATTTAAAAAGTAAAGCAAGAACTCTTAAAATTCTTTCCACACAGTAGCAGCTAACACTCGCTATTGCTCTCACCCCTAAATTGAACAGGAGACAACTGTAAGACAGCATATTTCATGGAAGTCAATAGTGTGGTCTGTAGCCTAAAAGCTGGCAACAAACAGGCTTTCATTTGGGCCAAGCTAGGACAACAATATGTGGCACAGTTTGGAAATGTTTGATCCCGATCTCCAATAGCTCAGGGAAATACTAAACTGAAAATGTTAATATTGGAGATAATGCAATAAAGATAATGCAAAACCCAGTAAATTCACTAATGAAACTTGCGCCTCACATTACTGAACTGTTAAAGAAACTACCTTAATTCTCTCATCAAAACTGTGATAAAACACACATACATACATACATGTATACACACAGAACCCTTTCAAGAAATAGTTACTGTTAACTACAAGAGTTGTGGAGCTCTTGTCACTTGACACAAGCTTCTGATTTATATGTTCCTCCTCTAAGAGAAAAATCTGTTTAAATGTATTTCCTGAGCATTTGTATTTAATAGAAAGATCAAGGGACTATTGGCCCAAAATACAAATTTCATTTCTTAAAATGAGATATTATCAGTTCCCTTGAGTCAAGACAGGAAATAATGGTAGCCAACTCAATTAAGAGAGAATCTCTTACCTAGCAGAGGTGATTTTCTCCAATATCCATCTCTGACTTCAATGTAATCATACCAGCACAAACTACTCTTGTATAGGTCCATTGTAGTAAAGTTTAAGACAATCTGCAAAATGAAATGGAACTGTAGTCATTCTTTGATTGAATATTTAAATGAAAAGAATCTCTTTGCCTTAAGTAACTAATGAATCTGGCTAAAAGAGATTCATGAAGAATGCTTTTTGATGATGTTAGCATGTTGGTAACATATTAGTAATGATGCTTGACAATGAACATTACACCCATTGGTTTTTAAGGTAGAACCTTTTGACCTACTTCTGACAGTAAAGTGAAATGCTAATTTCAAATGAATCAGTTTTGGATGTACCTGAACTCCCTCTCAAAGCTTTTACCTTAAGAAATGCTTAAGCAAATGCCTAAAGAGTCATTCAGAAGCAAGAGTAAAATCTGGATTTCTATCACTCTACTATCAAGAAATATCACTCTAAAATCAAGATGAAAAGTTGTGCAATAGTATTTATGCACTCTCTGTGGCAGAAGTCCTTTCAGGTTATAGACATATTCTCTGATTCAGATTTGACTGCATCCTTTACATCTATAACCCTAGTATTAAATTCACAAGGTACCATTAACTCAACAACCAGTATAAAGAAGATACTTATTTGCTGTCCAACAGAAACAGGCTTAAACTTTCAGACTCATTTTTTTTTTTTGCATTGACTCACTCCAAAGTTAGTTTTTAAACCATTTGAGTTGCTATAATTAAGTCATGATATTATATACTGGTCTTGATTAATTTTATTAAATCATTTTTGAAATAGTACACATTTTCATAATTTGAGGCATTCAAATCATTCAATTTGAATTATATTTTTTTCAATTATTGCACTGTTTTTGATCCTTTCTGCTAGATGCCTTATAAGGGCATTTAACCAAAGCAAGAAAATGCTGAAAATCAAACTTTTTACAATAATTTACAATATTCAAAAGGAAATTCTTTTTATTTGCTAGAAATGATAAATAGCAAGGACCTTGCCAAGGACTTAAAATTTGTCAGTGTGAAGAAAGAACTTTAATCACCATATCATAAAAGCATTTTCTACTCAACACTATCAAAAACTTTTCCTTCCATAAAATTCCCATTTGAAATATCCACATACTTAGTTTTGCTATCTATAAGCTATGGTTCTATGGCCTTTTAAAATTATACATGATTTATTGATAAGAATATCTGAATTGTTTTACTCTTTCTGAATGAAGTACAGAACATGGTAAAGAATTTCATAGGTAGCAAAATTCAAGTAATTAGCAAGAGGAACTAGAGGTCTTCCCTAAAAGTAACAAATTTGAATTCATAGATATCACTAAGAATAGTGGGAAAACATCAATGAAAAGAATATAGTTCTTAATGAATACATTGTATTAAAAAAACTAAGATAGCTAAAAATAGGAATAGGAAGCACTATATACTAAGAAAATAAAGTCATATAATGAAATTCAAGAACTAAAGAGAGGAAATGTGATAAAATATTTGAATTAAAAACAACAGGAAGAGAAAAGAAATTAATTTATTCCAGGAATATAGTGTGGAAAGTATAGAAAGAAAACAGAAGAAGAAGAAAAAGAAATAGATGGAGTTAGGGGAGGTTGAGAAATATCCCAAGCAAACTTAAAGAATCAGTCATGATCTTGAAGTCTTAGCATCCTATGCTCAAATTCTAAATCTGACAAATACTATGTTTACCATTAATCAAAGATTAATGATTAAATAAATCATTTAATCTTCAAAACTCTAATTAATTCTCCAGGTTGCAGAGAATGTGTTGAAGGTCCCAATACCAATAAAAACAGAGATCTAGTCTCTATCCTCAAAAAAAAAAGTTGTACATTTAGATTTTTTTTAAAAAAGGCAACTTTTCTAAGTACAAAATGGAGTTGAACATAATTAGAAAACAATTTGTTGAAAAATAAATGTTGAATATGAATGAATGAAACGAGTTTTGGCTGAGTTAAAAAACTTAAGTGGTTGAATTAAGAAGTAAAGGTTTTAGAAATAATGAGATGACTTCTCACTCTATTCTATCATGCTCAGATCACATTTTGTACTTCAATTCTGGAGTTTGAAGGAGGACAAGCAAAATGTTGAAGGGCCTCAAGTCAATGTCCAATGAATATTATTTGAAGGACCTGGAGAAAAGAACCTGGAGAAAAGGACCTGGTAGGAGTGTCAGGAGGGGCAAAAGACAATATATTAGGTGAGTAAGAAGAAGGTGGAACACAGAAATGTTCATTGATTTTTAAGGATTAGAAGGACTATCATATGGAAAAGTGTGGAATAATGTTGCAGTGGATGGAGTGCTAGAAAGTTTGAGTTCAAATTGTGTCTTAGACATTTTTATCTGTGTGATCCTGGGCAAGTCACTTTGATGAAGTTCTAGTGGCAGTACAGAAAGTTGTGAGAATCCCTTCTGGTCAGCACAGGTCCTTTGTGAAAGAATTCACAAACCCAAAAGGTTTAAGTAGCAAAAAGGTTTCTTTATTGAGGAATGATAAGTCAGCTTTGCTAGGAGACTGACTTCCTCAGTGGCAGAGAAATTTTAAAAAAAAGATTTTTCGTTGAGAAGAGAATGTCTTCACAGTGGTTAGGAGTCATGGCAGGCAGCTATGCCCTACTCCAGACTTCTGAAAGAATCACGAGTTTAGAAATATTCTTTATAGAAATCTAAGGCTCAGGTTTCGGGTTGAAAAGAAAGCCAATGCCCCCTTCCCAGGTCTAGATGCTCATCTTGGAGTTTCAGTCACTTAATATCAGACCCAGATCTCCCAACAGAATTTGAATGGGGAACCAGCTATCAATGGCGGGGAGGGGAATTTGCCTTAAAAAGGCCCAGCCTAAGAAATATATTCTCTCATAGACTCTATGGAGCCTGGAAGACCAAGAATGTCCCTTCTTTTACAGATCAAAAGGGGACACAATTTCAGAGTGATTTTACAGATCAAAAGGGGACAGTTTTGTTTTGTTTTTTTTACAGTTTACCCACATCAACTTAATTTCTATCTACTTCACTTTCCTCATCTGTAAAATAGGGATAATAATAGTTCTTACCTCCCAAAAGTTTTTGAAATCAAATGAGATAAATTCTGTAAAGTATTTTGTGAATTTTAAATTGATACTATTGAATGATGAATTATATCTGTTCTATTTGGCTGCTGCAAAAGCAAATTAAAGAGGGAGTAGATTTCTCCTCAGTGGAAGTCTCCAAGGACAGTCTGGATGACTGTTTATCTGATATATTTCAATGACCATTTTGCAGGGTGATACTAGATGCTCAGTTCCCTCCCAACTCTGAAATTTTATGATTTACACAAAGCTTAATAACCAGCAGACCCAATATCAAAAAATCATTCCTAAGTTCTAAACGACCACATGGATTTTGTTACTAATAGTATGAGCCTCTCATTGCTACTCATTTATCTAGATGGTTCAGTGAAGTGGAGTTAGGAAGACCTGAGTTCAAATTCATGACCAAGGGCAGACCACTTAACTTCTACTTCCCTCAGTTTACTCACTTGTGAAATGGGGATAGGATCTATCTCCTAGAATTATTGCAAAAAATTAAATGAGATAATATTTGTAAAGCACTTAGCAAAGCGATTAGCACATCATAAGTGCTTAAAAAATGCCTGTTTCCTTCCTGCTTGTTGTCTTCCCTACAGCTGCAACACTAATGATGTTTTTAATAAATTAATTTCTCCACTGAGGATGACATAGGAATTAAGAAAGAAAAGACTATAAAACAGTAGGCTGATTAAAAGGAAAAGTGAAGGAAACTAAATTCAGCACCTCTCTGTTTCTAAGACAGTACTAAAATGACCTATCAAGTATAAAAACATGAGGACAGTTGGTATTTTACAAAACTTATTATTTAGAGATCAAATTTGTTAAGTGACAAATTTTCGTAAGGTACCATCTTAGAAAATGAAATTTCTTATCATTTTCAGTTCCTTGTTTATATGAAATTTTCCCCACTTTACCCTTCTGGACCATAAATGTTATTTTGAACATTAAAAAACTAAACATATTACAAAACATTCAGTGGGAAAGTATCCCCAAGGGTTTCTTGTCTTTATTTCAACAAAACTTGTTATTTTTCTAATCCAGGATGCTTAACAATTCATCTTTCATGCAATCTCAGTTTAGAAACACTCATAAGAAAAGAGTGGTCCCTAAATTTCTTTCCCCACTGTAGGCACTTTGCTACATACCCCTAGGGACTCTATGAATGCAATGCATTATCAAATTATTCATGGGCTTTAAACTGAGAACCATTTCTGGTGTGTTTTCCTTGATTTACATGGATTAAAATATGCTGAAAGGGAAGAGCATTGCTTCTGTGCAATAACTTAAATTTCACACTGCAACTATATCTCTGACTAGTCACTATAATAACAGCTGTAAGAATTTATCAAAACTAAGCCAGAATGCTGAAGGAAGTATTAATTCCAAACTCTCTTCCTGGGACACATCACCATATTTGTGGACTGAAATTCTTGTTTTTCTTTTTCAAAAGAAGTAAAATGTGAATTCTCTCCTATCTCTTCTCTATCATATAGACTAAAATCAGGTAAACATTACTCATTTTTGTCTTTGGCACTCATCAGACATGAAAAATATGTAATGGGACTTAATTTCTTTAAGGACCAAATAAAAGAGGGGTGAATTTAATCCTACTGAGAAAAAGTTTCCATCTTGTTTTTTTCTTTCTATTTTAAATGCCATGCCTGTATGGACAAACAAAATTGGCCTGACTTTAATTCAATAAAATTATTTTTAAAACTATATAAACCTTCATAAGTCAAAACAATGTATTAGTTTCAAAAAATAAACTCTTCTTGTTTCACTGATGATGCTAGCTAAATTTAAACTTGAATTACAAATGAAAATTACTGGAAACATATTAGTTATGCTAATGATTCAGCATATTGTATACAAATAGTAGTTTATTAAAGGTATATTTTCTATCCAAAAATAAAAAGATAAGGAAAAAATAAAAAGGATCAAATAATATTTATTTGTTACTTATGAAATTTAACCTAATAGTCTTCATCAGCTTAAAAGTCAATTACACTTTACATGAAACTTGGCTGAAATTTTCATCTGCAATGAAATGCAATATAGTTATTTCTTGCAATGCACATGAATTTTCAAAATCAGCATATCAGAACTCTTAGTTGCTATAAAACAGGGTTAAAGGGACCCAAGGATACCCAGGCATTACTGTGCATATTTAAGACCCCATTTTGCAACTCTGCAGAACTAAAAAATCCTAGAGACAAAGTAAACCAAGGGGACAGGATGGCTGCAGATCTCCAGAAAAAAAAATAATCAATCGCCTTCTGTCAGCACAATTAAGAAATTATTGCTAATTCAAGCAAATTCAACAGTGCTACCACAAGGGCAATTAAGAGTAATGAGACACAAAAGCTACACTTTACAAGTATACAAATCCACAAACACACTCATTCAAAATTAGTACTGACTTTACATTAAAATTATTCTAATAAAAGGGAGCAGGAAAAAAGGAAAACAATGTGAGCTCAAGATTCAGGGAACATTTTTTTTGCCTAGCTTTATCTCTAATTAGATAGGAGTGTTTGGAAAGTCATCTAACATTTCCCAGCTTAAGTTTCTTTATCAATAAAATTAAGTAGCAGGTGATCATGAAAAATCACATTGCTTCTAAAATTCTATGATTTCAAAAATGTAAAGATGTGTTTCCATTATTAAAAGCAAAAATTAGATAGTTAAAAGCACTCTACTTATTTATATATTTGAAAATCTGAATTCTGACCTATTGCTTAAGAATTATAAGACCAAGCTCAAATCACCTAACATCTGAAAGCCTTGGTTTCCCCAACTGTCAATGAAAAAACAACAAAACAGTTTTATTTCTACTTCACAGGTATTACAAATTATAAAACATGAATCAAATTAAATAATCTATATAAGAGTGGTATGAAAACATCCAACATAAGGTATAATTACTGTTTCTACCCATTTTATACATGTTCCTCCCCCAGGCAACTTTCTTAGGATTGTAAATTCCAAAATCACCAGGAGTTTCCTTAATATGATTTTGCAACTCAAATGAAATCATAAGCCAGATCAAAGCAAAGAGACACATATGAAAATATAAAATATTTCAGATAATATTGAGGTCTCAAGATAAATTTTAAGTTAAAGGGAAAAAAAGGAAAGATAGGAACTTTAGTACAATTTGGAAACGTAAAATGCATTTTAAGTAATTCCCAAGTTAAAAAGAATTCACACTTGTAAAATAAATCCAATCCCACAAGTTCAAAAAACCCAATGATACAAGTACAAGATAATGCCTAGCCTCTAGATGGAAAAAGTCTATTCAGAAAAGGAATTTGTCAGAAAATTATTTGGTAGTGTTAATAAACTGCAGACTCAATATAGTCAAGAGTCTTAACATGGCAGTCAAAAGAAAAAAAAAAGAAAAGAAAAGAAAAACTAATGAGACCTTGCACTTTGTTTGGAGAAGCACAGCTTCCAGCAAAAGGAAAGAACAAGAACTGTAATACTCTGTCCTGGTCAGATCACATGTCCTGGAGTTATAGGTTCAATCTGTATACCAAAAATAAAGTAAAGAAGAAGAATTCTGAAAATGTAAAGATCTAGAGAAGGCAGGGAAGTAGGGAAGACCTACGTCAGTCCTCCTGAAGTGACTCTACATAAAGATGAGGATAAGCATTATTTCTGGGCTTTATCCAGGTACAAAGCATTTGTCTATGGTGAGATCTGGCCTTGCATCCTACCAACTATGCATTATGCCTACCACACCTTGATGATATTATGCCTACCACACCCTTGATGAAGACCAAGCAAATACAAAATGATAATGCAAAGTCTATCTTCTAATACTTTATTTGAAGGAAAAAAAAAATCATGTGAAAAAATTATAATAAGAAAATAAGTCATTACCAATATTTTTAGTTGGTGAAGATTATAATACAGGTGTTGAATCTTGAATCTTTAGGTAAAAATAATATCAAAAGAAAAAGCTACGTGGATTCCATGTTAAGAAAGAGACAAGTAAAGAGAGAGGAGATGGAGAGAAGGGGTGGGATAAAAGTGAGTGTGTGTGTGATGTGTGTGTGTCGTGTGTGTGTGTGTGTGGTGTTTGTGTTTATGGAAAAGTACTTGTCAAAACAAAAGAGAAATGTAAAAACAGAAATACAAAGTACATATTACTTAAAATGAGAGATACTGCACCACCTAATATAGAAAGCAGACCAAATGAAGAGGGATATAGCAAAAAAGAAAAAGAATTGCATGAGTATATCAAAGAAAGCCAGATAGACTAGTACATTAAGAGAGGAAAAATATGGACACAACCTTAATCTATAAAGTTCTAAAACCATATAAAGTTCATTTGTATCTTAAGTAAAATAGCATTATTGTAGGGCCTTTTTAATGCAAGAGAGGAATAACTGACTCTAAACCTCAAGCTATCATCCAATGTATCTTCCTTATTTAAAGTACTTTAAGAGTAACAAACCATAAATTAGAAATTGTGAATCACTGAAGCTCATTTGACACTCGCACTGCCTCAATTGTATTCATCATCAGTTATAATGATTAATAACCATATAAGAACTGGAAAATGGAGAGCATGGGTTACTTGGTTTTCTGCTGTTTAAAAGATCTTAGGAGCTGTTTTAGTACAGAGAGGAGGGAAGCAGGAAATGAATCACATTTTGCTTTTTCAAAGGATTGAGGGTTAATAAGGAATGTTGAAATAGCAAGGTTTTGCAACTAAAAAGATATGCCTTCCCCCCGCCAGATGTTTTCTTGCTTTGGGTTGATGTCATTTGATCAATTTTACTACATGTATTTCCTAAGTTTATTTCCTGTGACTAACAATTTGAGTGATTCTCAAGACATCTTATCTCTGAAACCTTCTATACCCTTTGAAGATGTGCTTCCAGATTTTACTGGGATCTACATTTTTCTCCTTAAACTGATATTCCAAAAGCTTAGATCTGCCCATGTTATTGCCACATTCCTCAAGCTATTAATTTGAGTATCAAATAAGAAGTCTATTGTCCAGCATTTAAAGCCCTTGACAACCTGACATCAACCAAGGCTGGTTATACACCCTCTACAATACAGTTCAAATAGCCTTTGCATTAGTCCTTCCAGAAAACATTGTCTTCTCCATCTTCATGACTTTGCCCAGGCTCTATTTCATGTCCATTTTTTTCTCCTCATCTCAGCCTCTTAGAATAAGCTCAAACTCCACATTATATTTGAAGCCTTTGCTGATCCACTTGGCTGTTAATTTTTCCTCTTTCTTAAAATGCTCTTGGATGTATTGTGAGTATATTTTAGATAGCCTTATGTGAGTACACATACTCTTTGCTAATCAAAGGCAAAATTATTTGTGGAAAGGGTCTGCTGCATTCTTGTATTTGGACACCTATTTGGACACCCAGGCATATAGTAGATATTGTATAAATGCTCAATATTCAATGCTTAATGGCTTTCATAATAAGACAATTCTAACAATGGTTCATTTTCCAAACTAATTTCAAAGTCACTTTCATATCCCTGATTACATTTGATTCTAACAATCACCATGGAAAGAAGGGAAGGAGGGAGGACAAAGAAAGAAGAAAGATAAAAGGGGGAAGGAAGACTGGGAGAAAAGACATTGTCATTGCCCTTTATAACCGGAGATCTCATAAGACTCAAAGAGATCCAAAGTCACAAGAAAAAATTGTCGAATTAAAAGTGATGTTTTCTAGCTCCAATAACAGTGCTCTTTCCATGACATTATGTGATCTTCTAGAAAAGATCACAAATCTAGAAGTAGTGAAATTGGTTCAGCAGAGATAACATAGAGCTTTATTACTCTATTCTACAAAATGAGGAGAAAATCTATGGATGTGGACATGCAACATGGTCCACTGATATCTATGTAACATTTCTTAGAAAGAAATTTTTCCCAAACAGGTGGAAAGAGTTCTCCAATGTAAACTATGTGGAAATATATGGATAGGAGTTTCAGGAGTAAAGCATGATGGGTTGCCAGCTGTACCATTGGAGAGAATATGTCAATGCTAAAATCATATATCAAAAATTGTGATACCACATCATATTTCTTTTTTCCCCAATTATGTTTTGTAACAGCAATAATACTCAGCAAATATCTACTCACTTTTTTCAACTTTTGTTCCAATAATATCAATTTCATGTAATTTCTTTAGAATTTTAGAACACTCAGAATAAAACCAAATATTTTGATGATATATTCCCTTTAGAATTTATCATGAATTTTAAAGTATTTCCTCTGTGGCTATCTGTAGTAATAATAAATGCTAATATGGCTTTCTGCTCCTACAAGGATACTATAGGACAAACTGTGAATGCTCTAGGGATACAAAATAATTTTAAATACAAAAAAGACAAATTTACTGCTATTCTTCTCCATCCTCCCAAAATTAGAAAATTCACTCTCTAAACCAAATATGAACCATTTTTATTATTCCCCTTAACAACTTTGTGGGGTAAGCGCACACCTAATTAGGGTAAATTTCAAGAATTGTACCTTTCTCTCCAAATTAAACAAATAATTTTTTTAAAATTATCCTAAAGTCTTATCACTTCTCTTCCAATAAAGTCCAGGTTTCCTTAGAAATTATTAGCAGAGAGAATAGTGTTCTAAGTGAATGTGTCCATAAACCTTCCAATAAGATTATAGAATTTTAAAGCCGGCAAAGACATTACAGATCATTTAATCTAACCTCCTCATTGTACAGTGAATCTTGTCTTCAGAACAAGAAAAGTCAAATATTCATTCCAGTCCATAACACCAAAAATCTCAAATAAAATGACTTGCCTACATCACAGGGTTGGTCATCAGCAACTATAAGAATAAAAATGTAGCTCTCTCCTAATTCCCTGATTGATGCTTGCCAGACTACACTGTACTACTTGTAGAATAAATCCTCTGTAAGTGGACTGTTTTCTGGCTTATTCCTTCATTAGGGGATGCCCTATAATTTCCTCTACTTGATGACATTCTCCCTCATTACTGTCATTAGATTCAACTCCCCTTGGTTCTCCTTGGGATAGCAAATCCCTGTATTTAACTTGTCCCATTTAAAAGATCAAATATAAGAAGTAAGACTACAGGCTAAAACCCCATTATTTTACTCTAAAAAAGGATTGACAAGCAGCCCTGAATAAACAAAAAACTTTTTTAAAATGTATTGGTTTTATATTGACAAGCTTATTTGAAATATGTTTGGTATTATAAAGCTTTTAAAATTAATTGACTATAAAATAAATTAATATCACACTGTACTCATTCCTTGTCATCCTATATTTAGATCCAGGCTTCCTAAATGAGGGGACTAACTACCACAAAATGATTTGTAGATAGATTTCAAGAGATCTGTGAAGTTAGATGAGGAAAAAATAAAAACTGCACCTACAAAGATTCTTTTGTAATCCTATGTAATTTATGTAATTAATAATAAATTAAATTATGCAACTTTTCTCAGAAACAATACCTAGGAACCTAAAAATCAGCAATATCTAAAAACAGAGTGGAACACCTAAAAACTTGTAGGTCCTCCAATCAGTAGAAGTCTCCAAAGCTAGGGAAAAAGTCTTAAGAAGGGATTCTTATTCAAATACAAGCTATACCAGATGGTTTTTGGTGTCCCACCAAGACCAATTCTGTGGAAATCATGTTCAATGGACACTATTTTATTTCTCCCCTATGTACCTTATTGAATTTATTCATATTTTCATATGAAACATCCCAGCGTGAATCACTAAATGTGATAACCATAACTAGAAAGCCATTTCTGTCACCAAAGTGAGACTTAGACTAAAAATTCAGACTGGAACTCATATTGAGCAAAGCAGAGAAGAAAGTAGCTCCAAAGGTTAAAGGTTAATTCAGTTTCTATCTTTTTCTCTGGTCTCTTAGAAAGTATTATATTAAATATTAAATATTCAAATATTGAAAAAATTCAATAAATATTATTTGAGTGGATGCAGTCCAACACCTCCATAACTAACATCTGCATTTCCAAATAATAACTGAATGATAACAATATCACAAGTAAAAAAAGTATCTTATATTATCCTGTAATGGACATTTCCTTAGACTTAAGAAATGGGAGTAACCCTTTTCTAAGTGTTTGAAAGTAAGAATGTAGACTGAGGCAATCCATTCAAGAATTCTGAAACAACTAATAGAATAATAATAAAGTATTTTCACTGCTCCCAAAATATCATTGGATAGAAGAAAGAGAAGTTAAAATGTAATGGTGTAGCAGAAGAAACTAACTCAAAACATGAAAATGTGTTTGTGCTCTTTGATTATTACAAATATCTGTCAACAAGATTGTACATCATGAAGATGAATTTCTGGGATATTGAACAATTCTTTTTCATTCATGAATTTAAAAAAGATACATAAAACTCAAAAGTAATACTTAAGATAGCTCTGGAATTCAGAAAGACTGCTGGCCATTTAAATCACCTAAAACATAGTATAATTTTTGCTTCTATTTTTAAAATCACTTTAGAAACTTTATAATTTTCTAAATGACTCATTCTACACAAATAACTATCAAGTATTTATTAAGCACCTATTGTTCCCCAGGCACTGTGCTACACTGTAAAGACTAAAAAGCAAAAATGAAACATTCTATACCTTCAACAGTATTTTTAGCTACATATCACCCTTATTTTCAATCAAAACTCATCCTAATAGAAAACCAGTATGTGCTTCTGTATTTGTATGATGATACCTGGGAAATAATTTTTGAAATAAGGGAAAGGCTGCTACTATATTGGGTAGCTGTAAAAGGAATTTATAAAGGCTTAAAACAAAAGATAAGCTCAGAAGATGAGAAGCTGTGCCTGAGTCTGAAATTGCCTATGGTAGGCAGTAATCTCATCTAGAAGAATACAAATGAAATAATGAAGTATGCATGAAGAGATGGGAGAGATGGATAGCAGAGAAAGGGAAAAGAATAAAACAAAAACTACAGAGCAGAGGACAAAAGAAAACCCACAAGAAAGTAAAAAAGAACATGAGTAGCTTTAACAAAAGATATATTACTTTATATCGGCTTTCTTGAAATGGAAATTTATTTTTTCATATTTTGAATCCTCTCCTATGTTTTGCTGCATACATAGCATTTTTTCTGTTCTTTTTCCCCTTTATCTCTATGTCTTTTTTTCTTTTTCTATTTTGTATTTAAGTTTAAATAAGTAAATTTTAAGTTAAAGAAAATAACCACTGATTGATGTCCACAAAAACAATTAAAATATAGCAAAGACATAATGGTTTTCTCTATTTTTTCCCAACCTATTAAGGAAACAATATAATTTTGTTGTTTATTTTTTCTTAGTCTTAGACATAATAGGTATTTTAAATAGTAACTGAATGAATAAATACGTGAATACAAGGCATTGTGGAATTATATATTGTATTTACTACTAAAAATACATGAGTGTCAATGCATAATGTATGATTTTCTAGAGTCCTTCAGCTTCTTACTTCTGTAGAATTTAAAAAAAACTCAACTAAAACTAATTCACTGTTTAAAAAGCATTTATGTTACCTCATTATAAGCAACTAAAATAAAATATTTGGGTTTTTGCAAAAATACCTTTTCCCCTGGAGTCACAGAAATTCTCCATATACAGTGAGTATAGGAAGGATAGCCATTTGGAAATCCCGGAGAAGAAAAGTTGCCAGTAGACTCCTGAAGTGTTTCTCCACATGCTGAAAGAAATAAGATGAGGTAAATGAAGACTATTCCATATGCCCCAGGAGGAGAGCAGAAGTGCCTTCTTTCTGGTATTCTGTCAGATTTTTAATTCAATTCAATAGCATTATAGACACATTCTTTGGTATTGAGAATTTTAAGAAATATTTTTAAAAATAATTTCCTTTGTAAAATCATTTTCATTTATATTTTATATTTCCTATTACTACAATTTCCATACATAAATATACTGAGTAATTGTTAAAGTTCTTCTCTAATTCTAATCCTTCATTTTGGTACCCTTGATACAGAGATACCCAAGAGAAGGTGTATTGGGTATGCCAATGGAACCAAATCTCCAACAATCCTATCAAGAAAGTCTGTAAGGTTGTAAATATAGGCTCAGTAATTTATTATTTGTTTTCCAAGAATTAGCTTTGGTCAACTCAGAGAACTTTATCATTTGAATGTTGGCTCTATGAGGATGAAATTTAGGAACAATTCATGACTTGACAAAAATTCAAAATGTTTCCGAGGCCCAATTGTTACTTTTGTCATTCTACAATGGCAATATCAAATTGTGAGAAGTGGATCAATAAAGGCTAAGGCATGGAAGGATTGTAATATGGTTTGGTAAAGAAAATCATCCAAATGAGAGAATCTAGATTCATTGAAGTATCAAAGTCTTATTGCTATACAGGTGAAAACCATAAAGCAGGACTATAGCATTAAAATGTTATTTTCATAAAGGCTTTGTTCATGAAAACACTTTAAAATCATTCCACAAACTGTTCAAATAGGATCAACATTTTTCAATTCAGTCCATGGATCTATCTACTCTCCTGTACTTACTTTTATGCCCATAGATCACAGGATCAAAGTAATAGCTTCACTTTATACATATGCTGCACTAAGATGAAGAGGCAGTGTGACAGAACAGATAGAGAATTAGTTTCAGTATCAGGAACCTGTTTATGTCCCAACTCAAATACCTGTTTATGGTATTACCTTGAACAAATCACTTAACATCTCGGTATCCTAGATACCTTTTTAAAACTATTCATTGGAAACCAGAGATCTACTATTCAAACTCTGATGAAATCACACGTATGATTTTTTTAAAGAATAAATTTACTGTTTTCACATCAATTATTTTATTTGTATTAACAACTTTGTGAAAAAGTGTTATTCATCCATTTATACTCTAATATTCATTCTCTCCCCTCCCTCAGCCCAATTAATATCTTTCCCTGTGATGAGAAGAACTATTTGGAGGCTAAAAACTATATACTACTTGATAGAACTTTGTCATCACTGACTTCAGTAACTGACAATGGACATTCAACAGTTAAGACCAAGGAAGTATTCAATTGTTCCAGCTGAATGGAGTGTCAGAAGTATTCTTCTCTGTAGACTTTACTCATCCCTGTTCGCCAAGCTGCACTACCCTATGTCAAGGCTTCTTCTTGAGTGGAAAACCAACTCCAGGACCTTGGGCTCTCCCATTAACACATGCACTGGCTCGGTGTTCTCAGCTACTACATAGTCATGTCACCCTGTGGTCACACTCCATTGTATTAATAGTGTGATATGCCAGTCTCAAAGAGCTAGTGAAATGTTAGGCACAGCATCTTTATGCACATACCTTGATGTGACCATATATACTATGCTCATATTTGGAAAATGCACAAGCAAGCTGTAGAGAAACTGTCTTAAAATTAAATAAAAGTAAAGATCACAGTCTGATGCCAAGAGCTGTATAATGTGTACTCAACCAATCAGTGACTGGTAGATAGGGTCATACTACCTTTATTGTGATAGCCAAGTGTGGGAAATGGCAACCACATCATCCTTCAAAACTATGTCCTTTTAGCTACTGGGCAATCTACCAACTCCATCCCTTCTTAACCTGGCATTTGTGCCCTCAAGAACAATAACTAAAATTAACCCTTAGTCAAATCAGCTATGCATATATCATTAGGAACATTCTGCCCCAAATTTCTAAACACCCCCCTGGCTACAAAAGGTATCTCATACATGGCAGACTTTCTACTATAGGGAAATGACTGTGAGTAAAATTTCACTTTCTTTCTTTTCATTTTGGATTGGACCACATGAGTTATATACGATGAATAGACATATCTAGATAATGATCAAAATCTCAGATAATTATGTTATCTCCCCTAAAATTCACCCATTTTTGCATGTTCCTATTATTACTCCCCACAGTCACTCATCTTTTCATTATAGCATTAGCTACTAACTTTATTCCTCATCCTAATCCACATACATTGCCAAGTCTTGTTGACTATTTCAGTCACATTTCAATTATCTGTGCCACTTTCTCTATTCACATATCACCTTTCTAGTTCAGAGCCTCATCACCTCTACCCTGAGCTAAATAAATATTTAAATTGGGTTCTCTCCCCATTCTAGACTCTTCCCTACAAAGCTGGCAAAAATATATTATTAAATGGAATGATGTGACTACAATGCTCAACAAACTCCAGTGACTCCCTGCTGCCTCTAGCATCAAGTATTATTTCATCCTTATTTTAAACTTTTAAAATTTTCTATTTAATATATAATGTACATTACAACTACATGATTATATAATTATGTAATGTTATGTGAAATTATATATTATAGTTATGAACATCCTAGATAGATGTAGATATTTAGAGATATATCTATGTATTATCTATATCTAAATCTATATACTTTGTCTTAAAAAAAGCAAACAGGAACATACTAAGAGTTCATGAGTAAAAATTTTTCCCTGAGAGGAATACACAATCAGAAGAGTTTGGAGACAACTACTACTACAAATCAAGCAGAAAATATTGAGTGATAATCTTGAAAGCATCGTAGATATCCTGTATTGGATATTTCCTTGGAATTAATAGATAGAAATAATCTTTTCTAAGTGTTAAATTATCAGCATAAAATGAGGCAATCTATTCAGGAAGTCTGTCCTAACTCCTGAAATAAGAGTAAATTGTTTTCACTGTTCTCAAAATGTGACCAGGTAGAAGATTCAGAAGTTAAAGCATAGCTGTCTGTGTGGAGCGGGGGGGGGGGGGGGGGGGGGGGGGGGGAGAGAAAGAATAACTGAAAACATAAAAATTTCCTTCTAGTACTGTCAACAAGATTATACATCATGAAAATGCTTTTTTCTGGGACATGGTCCCCATCCTTCAGTGTCTCTCAGTTTTAATGTTTCACTTTTTAAAAATGAAGAACACTCAGAATAGTTGAGCTTCCCTAAAGTCACACAACTAATAAGTGGCAGGGTCCATTCTAAACTACTGCATAGTGTAAAATGCACTGTTTTGGAAATTGAGAGTCCTGGGTCCTAGTAAACAACTGTGAAATCTTAGCTGTGGCACTAACTAGCATGTTATTGTTTGTCCTTTTTTATGAAGAGTACCATGACAGGGAGATGCTGCTATGACATGCAGGTGAACTGCATTTAAGTGAGGGAGGGCTGTGTAAAGTTATCTGCCCTACTTTTCCCACCAGAGCCATCTGGGTCCAATGGCAAAATATAGATCAGTATGAATGGAGATGACCCAGAATGAAATTACGTACCCTCTCTGAACCTCAGTTTCTTCATTTGTAAAATGAAGAATTTGGAATAAATAAACTCTTAAAGCAAAAGTATCATAGATAGAGCTCATAACACTCCTCTAAGTGTGAAGGAATGTGATTAAAATGCATTTGGGGAATGCTTAACTAAATGAATTAAAATACACTTAAATACAGATAACACTGATATGTACTTTTCTTAGTCAATGTATGGCCCGAAGGGATTCATATATATGGTTGGGTGGCCATGTTTCTATTTAATTTTGATAATATTGTCTTAAATTATTATCTGTATCTCCTCTACGACCCCCTTTTTCTTCATTCTTTGAGTTCTTTCTGTTCTCCTGATTGATGGATTCCTTGTCAGTAGGTGATAAACATCTATTAAGTATATGTTAGACACTATGCTAAGCATTTGGGATAAAAAAAGACAGGCCCTGCTCCTACAAACCAAACAGAGGATCTGGTTGACTGGAAATGCCAAAAATGGGGTCTTTCAGAATCATTTCATTGTCAACAAAAGTCCAGCTGTATTTCACTTCACTCCTGACTCTTTGGCTATCTTTCCCTCCCTCATCCTTTCTTCTCCATCACCCTTCTCTCTAGTTCTGAAACCATAAGACTTAATCAACTATGCTTCTGTTCTTACATCTCTGTAATTTTCTGGGACAAAATACCCTTTTCTGGCTAGAGCACTTCTTTGTATATTGTCTCTCCTATTAGAATATAAACATCCCTGATTATAGGGGCATATATTTTTGTATTTGTACCCCTAGTCTTACCTTGGCACATACTAAGCATTTAGAAGCTTTTTCATCCATTCACTGAAAAGGAATGAGGTAATGAACAATATTTCTAAAGCCCTTGTCAATTATAAAAAGTCTATGGCTTTGTATATAACCAACAAATGAAGCAAAATTTAATAAATATTTAAGAAAAATACATCAAAATATCACCAAACATGAAATCCCTACTCCTGACACAAATAGGTTTCAAAAACTCACAAAACAACTAAGAATATTTTAAGATTCACAAATATAGATACTTCAAAAGTCTGCATATTAGAGATTTCTATTTTTCAGAAATTTCCTGCCAATCATATAACTGATTGAGGCATGCCCTAATAATTCGTTCCTCTCTAAAGCTGTCCAGGTTCTTGTCAGCATTGCGATTAGAGAACAATTTTTTCCTGTAATTTCAGTAACTGCATCTCCATGGCTGTCTGGTTTGAGTGATGGATGATCCCAGAACTTTGTAAAAAATCCTCAATAGACAATTCCAGATGGACCTCGTTTAAGCAAGAGGTATGGTCTGAGCCCAGCTTAATTGGATTGCTGACCTCTAAACTCTCTTGAATATCAACTCTCATCATCGTCATCATCAAGTAGGACCTTCACTTGTCACTAAGTCATCTTTTTGACCTTCATTGTTGTGGGTATTTTTTTTAATCTGCTGACTTTGCAAGTGTTATTTGGAAGAGGAAAATATAAGACTGCTTCCCTGACAATGTAATCAAAGCTGCAATGTTTTCAAATTACATAGCTACAGCTCCCAGCAGGTGAATCCTCCTTGTCTCATCAAAGCCTCAATGAATTATAAATGATCTCAAAAATTTTGAGTTAAAAAGAAAAAGGAGATGACACTGAAAATATAAAGAACAAGGGTAGAGGTATCCTACCTTTGAATTGTGCTCAGTGTAATCATAACTGGATGAAAAATATTAACTACATAAATATTAACTATAATATGGGAAGAAAATAAATATTGATTCTGATTAGCAGAACATTTGCAGAATTAGATAGAAGATACTTAAGGTCATAGCAACACAATTCTGAAGCTCATCACATTACCAAAAAGCCTTTAAAACTCTGAAGATATTTGGTAAATATTAAATAACAGTAATTCTTGGAGAATTAGGGAATGGTTAAAGTCTTTTTTATGAAAACAATGTGGTTCTAAACAGGAAATATGTCTTCTCTTATTGTCTCTACTTTTAATGCTAAATAACAATTTGGAGATGAGTGCGGATCAGTAAAAACACTCCAGCTATAATTAACAGGAGTCTAAAAATAAACTCTGTAATGATCAAGAACTTCCATCAAACCACAGAGAATGGACCGGATTTCCCCAAAGCTGAATTCTTTGAAATTAAGGCAAATTGGTCTCTTGGTCTCAGAAGAAAAAAAGCAATACTGATTAGGAAAACAAAATTTAAATAAACTTTGTAGAAACAGTAATTTTTAAAAATGCATTTTAAAAACCTTATATTTATTAGGATGAATGTACATAGAAAGTCATGAGTATGCATTATATATACATACATATTGTGTATATATAGATATATGAATATACACACAAATTATTCCTAGAAAATTTTTAAATCCCAGGTTCAGGCTGCTGACAACTAACACTTTTAAAGAGTGCTTTATTAACAAGTACCATGGGAATACAAACTAGTTTTAATAAGGAACTAAGAAAAACAACTCTTATGGTAAACTTACTATGACTATACACAGAGACACATGGTAAACATGTTTCCAAAGGCAAAAATCATCAATCCTTGTTTATTTTGTGGGTAATTTGAGTCACACTTTAAATCCTTAGCTAGTTTTCTCTAAATCTTAAGAAACTCCCAAGTCACAATGATCATCATGGCCTTGGAAATACAAACACCCTTTGACATTAGCCTGATGAAAACAGAATTAGCATGCTAATACTGTTGTAACTAACTATATGAAGTGGAAAAATTGACATATGTGGAGCCATAGAACCTTAATTCAAATTGTAACTTTCCCACTTAACAGTTTAAGTATGGACAAGTCACTTAACCTTTCAAGCCTTCCCTTTCTCAACCTTTGGAATAAAATGGTTGGTGAAAACAATAATATGAAATAAAACAGTGAAAAACTTCAGAAGTCTAATGAATTTACTGACTCGTAATAATTTTAGAAGACTGATGAATAGCAGGCTTCTCAGCTTCCAAAAGAGAGGTGATAGTTTAGAGGTACAGAATGAAAAATACATATATATATACCAAGAAATTTCATAAGAAAAAGCCTGAGGTAGGTGGAGGGGAAGGAGCAAAGATCTGCTGTAGAAGGTGGAATCTGAAATGTCTTAAAGAAATGCAGAAAAGCAAAGAATCAAAGGCAAGGAGGGAGTAAATTCTGGGCATGCAGGACAGTCATAGCAAAGACACAGTCATGAGATGTAAGAGCATCAAGAATGCCAGAGTTGCCATATAATTGTATGCACAGAACAGAGTAAACTAAAAGAAAATTGCAAAATGAGGAACCAAGTCATTAGGGCTCAAATACCAGACAATTCTTTTCAAAGAACAGAGACACTACAGAAAAATAATTTGAATGAATTGTCTCATTATTTTCACTTAATTTCTAAGTTCCCCCAAGTGCCCCTGAAATTTCTGACATTCAATTCAATGGGTATAATATTACAATGTGCAAGTTAATATGTCATGGATTGAAACCATAAAAATAAATGTAAAAAAGACCTGGACTGCAAGATGCTATCCTAATATAGGATAGAGGTACATATTCACAATTGTCTATAAAATAAAGTATTAAAGAATCTATCAGGCAAAATCTTATGAAAACTTTAGGGGAAGAGACCTACATTTGAGCTAAATAGTCAGAGAAGGGTCATAAGATTGAGGGCTAAAAGAACATCAAAGGCCAATTAATCCATTCTCCTGCTTTTACAGATAAAACCTAGCAAGAGCAAAGAATTTGCCCATGATCACATATCAACTTAAGCAGCAGTGATATTATTTTAAATTATCCAAATCCAACATTCTTTCCAAAGTACCATGCTCTCTCCCAAGACTTCATGAAAGATACCAAATTCAGGGCCTAAATGAAGGGAGAGATTTTTGAAAAACAAAAATAGGATAATGGTATGATGACAAACATTTAACAATTGGCTCTTTAGGGAAAAATTGTCTTCAAGTTTAATTTGCATCACTTATATTTTCTCCATCTTTCTCTTATATATAAATAATCAACAAATCAATAAAGCAAGCCCTGATTTGTAATATTTGCCAATTTCAGAGAGGTAAATGTTGACATGATGAAGTTAACAAGTGATTCTTGGAAGTCGCATCAAGCTGGCCTTAGTACATACCTGAAATAAAGTATAAATGAGAAGAGAGGAAGTGGAAAATCCATGCCAAACATAACTGATAATATCAGAAAAGAGAAAGAGAAAGAAGAGCATGGGAAGAATAAGGAGACTAGGGTAGGCCATTTTATTTGGAATTTAGAACACAAGAAGCAGAGATAGTGAGAAATATTGACAAAAGATAAGGTTGAGTCAGGCTGTGATGTTACCTGAATGTCAGGATCAATAACTTACTTAGAATACAGATAGGGACTATAATAGACATATTCTTCTCTCTGCAAGGTACCATTTATGGAAAATAGTACCAAGTACCACCTCTCTTTAAACTAAAGACTTTACTTCATATTTCATCTGAAAAATTAAGACCATTATTCAGGAGTTCCAACTCATTTCTATGCCTCAGCAGTCTTTATTCTCTCCTATTTTGGGGTCTTGAAATAGAGTACATATAGTCTTTTTGCCTTGTGCTGTTGTTCCCAACACTTCCTCACAATTTTCTTTAATAAATTAAATCACCATTAATTCCTTCTCTCATTATGATCTTCAATTTCTCTGTCTAGCATCTTCTTCCAACCTACTCTAAATACATTCCCAGATCTCATCATTCACTTGACCCAATAACATCACTTCCATAATTATTTTTTCTCTGCAAATATCTTTTTTTTAAATAAACTATCCTATACCTGACTCCATTTCTTCATCAATTTGTAACTCACTCTGTAACTCCTCCCAGTATGACTACTTATCTTTCCATTCAACTGAAACTTCTCTTTCAAAGATTACAAAAAATCCACTAACTACTCTAACTTTCCCATTTTAGAGATACAGAAATGGCTAAGATCAAAGAGATACTAGGTGACAAACCCAGGACATGCTCTAACTCCAAAACCAGTATTTTATAGAGTAAACCACATTAAGGAAGCTAAAGTTGGAAGGGATCTCAGGTTCAATAATTTGCACAAAACTAGGAACAAAGTAAATATCAGAATAGTGATATGAATCCAAATTCTCTTTTTCCAGAATTAGGGATCTTTTCTCTGTACAATGTGACCTTCACTTTGCCTCTTTCTCATCCCTTTTTTTTTCTTTATCCCTCTATAGTTTTGACTGTTAACCATTCTTTCTCTCCTAGACCATTTGTCTTTCACAAAGTTTTGAGACTTCTTTCTTCTGAGTTCAACGAATCATTCCAAAATAGCATAATTAAGCAAAAGATCAAAGAAAGAAAAGTTCCTAAATATAATAAAATAAACATCATATCTCTTTTACTTAGTCACAAAGAATTGTAAACAAATTAAGTACCCACTGATTGTGGAATGGCTAAACAAATTTTGGTATATTAATATAATGAAATATTAGTACTCATAATAAATAAGAAATATGAAAGCATCAGAGAAGCATCATAAAAAGACATGAACTAATACAATGTCAAGGATTAAGAAGCAACAGGACAATTTACAAAACAAATTAATGGACATAAGCCCCCAAAAAACCCAACTGAATGCTGTGGAAAAATAATGACCAAACCAAGTTCTTCAGAAGAGGTAAGAAAATGCCTCCCTCTCTTTTCATTGTGATGTCTACAGAAGTAGGATATTGTGCATGCTTTCAAGGATAATGAATTGATTAGTTTCTTTTTTTTTTCTTTTTTTTAGATTGTCTTTTAAGGAATGGCAAATTTGGGAAATATATTTGGAAATGAATATGTAAAACAAAATATATAAATAGAACAAATTTCAAATTTAGAATTACTTAAAATACATCTACTTTGAATCAATAAAGGACAATCTATAGCTTGCATAATGTTTCCTAGTGGAATTTCTTAGGCAATTGATATACCAGTGGTATTATTATCATGCATTCATTGTCAATGACAAAATCAATTTTATTTTACAAGGTTTTATATGAATAAAATTATCATTTTTGATACTTTATTAATAAAAAGTAAGAGAGAAATTGGCTCTGGATTACCATTGGATGTCACACAATGTAGCTAAAATTTAAGATAAAAAATAGTAGTACTACTTGAGAAATTCATTGGAGATAGAAATCCAAGAAAGGAGATAGTACCAAAGTCCATGGCCGTATATGTTCAATCACAAATCCACAATACATAGTAATAAGCTAGGTGAACTAGAAAACATTGTGTAAAGAGATAAATTTAATCCCAAGATTATGTTGGAGAAAAGATAAAGATAAAAGAATGGATAAATCAGAAAACCAGGTTAGATCAGACTATAATGATTTAAGAGGAATTAAAGACAGAATTACTCAATTCTTATTTTGTCTTTACTATAGCTAGCAAGAAGAATAATATTTGGACTTGAAAATACAAAATAAATAAATTAGAGAAAAATCTTGTTTTTCAACGAGTTTCAATTATTAAGTCAAGATAAATTAAGTACAAAGTTGCTAAAAATGACTCTTGGATGATTCCACATCCATTTCAATAATCTGTGAAAGCTCATGAAAAATAAGTTAGTAGAGAATAAAGAAAATAAATATTCTAAATTTCAGAAAAAAAAAGAAAAGCAAACAGACTCTAAACAACATGCTAGAGAATCTGACTGGTATTTAAAGAATAATCTTAACATCATTTTATGCATACATTAGCAAACATGTTCAAATGCCAAGGTGAACAGTCAATGTGGATTGAATAAGTCATAAAAGACCATTTCCTTTTTTTAATCAAGTTATTAAACTTGTAGATAAAATAAATTGGTATAAACTTCAATGTGTAAAATGAAAGCAAACTACATATAATTTACTTAGATGTTTATTTAAAAAGTTTGACAAAGTATATTATATTATCTTTGAGGAAAAAATTAAGAAATATAAACAGGATGATTAGGCCTACAATGAGTTCTGTCTGGAACTGGCTGAATTATCAAACCCAAAGAGTAGTTACTAAGTTAATGGCTAATTGAAAGGAAGGAGGTCTCCTGTGAAGCCTTTCAAGGTTATATGCGTAGACCCCAGTCATGAAGAATGTGTATAAATTTCAGAGATAAAAGGAAAAATAACTTGATCATTAAATTTCAATGTGACGCAAAGCTGGAAAGGATAGCTAACATTTTGGATAATTGTTAGAATTCTTATAGCTTAGAACATTAAATAAAATCTAATCAGGATTGAATGTAATTAAAATTGGTTTGATTTTTTTAGACAAACTTCATAAATACATAACGGAGGAGGTATGGTTAAAAGCAATTTGTTAGATAAAGATTTTAGTAGATTGAACAATCAATATAAACAATAGTGTGATAATAGCAATAAACACATAAAAATAATTTTAGGTGGAACTAATATATGCAAAATGTACAGTTCTTGTTAGATAATAATCCTGTTACACTTTCATAGTCAGACTTAGTATTATACGTACTTCTAGGAGGCGCAATTTAGAAAAGACATTGATTAGATGCTAGTCATCCAAAAGGAGATCCAATGAATTTGATAAAGTGCCTCAAAATCCTGCCAGATAATAACTAGTTTAAGGAACTGCAAAATGTTAGCTCATAGAAGAGAAGACAGATGAGGGGTATAATAACAGTCAAAATACCTTAAGGATCTTCATGTCAAAGAATTAAATTTGTTCTGCTGACTCTAATGCCCTTGTGTTCTTATGTATATAGGGAAGAATTTGGAAGAGAAGTTTGAAATTAGAGGGAAATTAATACTTGATTTTAAGGAAAATTTCCTGACACTCACTGGCATGCAAAAGTTTTATGTACGGTCTCAAGAGCTAATAGGTTTCCTCTTTCAGAAGGTTGTATGTTATAGAACTGTTTCTTTTTTCCATATTGATTGAACCAGATTAGAGGTCTAACTAGTTCTCAGAGTTCTGTCATTTTGTGATTCTCTTCTCAAGGAGACTGGGAACAAGAATAGTTGTTATATATTTTGGTGATTTAAAAAAACCCATTAAAGAAAGCTAAGGAAAGTCTAGAATTACCTTAGGCAATAATACATACACATATGCACACACATGCATACACATACATACAAAGACTACATAGATATAAAATAAAAATAAAGTTATACCCCTTGTTTGTTAAAATAGGAATGAAGATTTTTCTAATGTCAAAAAGAAACATGGATATTCAATTCAGTGGTTTAATAGTTCCTAGTTTAAACTTCTGCCCAAGAGAATGCATAGGATGTCTTTTGTATTCAGCAATAACCAAATTATTCATGATCAGAGTTTGGAATACTTTGCCATAAACTAGGTTCTATAGTTTATATAGAAATATATCTGCTAGGAGATATATTTACAACAACTTAGTGACATTAAAAATCCATTTCATTAAATTTTATAGGCAAATATAACAATATTTATCTATGGTTAAAAAAACAACTATTTTTGCAAGTATCATTTCACTCCCTTGTTAAATATTAACACAGCTGTCATCTTCTCTGAAGTTATTGTTCTATTAATTTTGTAACGATGCATAAAAAAATGTCTGGTGGGCAACTGAAAACTCTAAGGACTATTCTATGAGAACTGTTTACCTACTTAAGAAAACAAACTATTTGCAAATATTTCTAGATTATATATTTAGGTTCAGTCAAACACTGGCTAAGTAACTTTGAACAAGTCGTAACTGTTCTTCTCCATCTCCTCCCCCCTATTCTTCCCAAGCTCTCTCAAGAATGGGACTTAGTCTGACATAAGCTACTCACCATAACCTTTCCATTGCCCTTTAGGTGATCTTCAACTTAAATTCTTTGGACATTGTATGTTTCATGACTCATTGCTAAATAACACTAGATTAATATTGGTCTTAAAAATACATATTTGAGCCTCTATTTCAGGAACAATTTGGAACGTTCTAAAAAAATAATCTTCAAATTGTAATTTTCTCAAAAGCATTCCGGATTATCTTCTCACTTAATTCTGGTTCTAGATATCTTGGCTTTATTTTAATTTCCATTGTCCACACAACTATCTGTAACTAGCTATTTAGCTATAAGTGTATATGCATATATGTACTTATGTATATTGACAGATTGGTTATCTAACCAAATGCATAATATAATCTAGAAAAAAATCCTTTATGCATTCTTTTTGTTTTTTGTTTTTTTTTTTTCATGAGGAATTGGGTCATAGTCTTTTTTAATATTTTCAATGATTTCATTTAAATACCCTGAAATATTCTAGGACTTGATACCCCAATATAATGTTATTTTCAATTAAGGGCTCCCTTGAAGATCTGACAATTTCTAGAGAATTCCTCTATGATTTTTATGTTATGATGACTCCCTGGACAGCAATATAGACCTCTGTAAAAACAAATCTCCTTATATGCTTTGTTTGGTAAGACTAATCATAGGGAGTTAGGCCCAGAGTTGCCTCTTTTGCTATATCTTTCAAGGAATCTTATATAAATATGATATATGCATGGAAGATATTTTGATGCAATAACTTGTAAGAAAATTATCAAGGCTTTGTTTCACTTTACTAAATCAAAGGCATTTTTGTAGCCAATATGCAATAAAACAAAGGGATGTATTCTGTGTATCTTTCCTATTTATTTGATGGCCATAATTATGCTTTTAGTCATGAGAATTGACCTTTATTCTCTCTTTGCTACTATATATATATGTGACCAAGTCTCACTGATTCTATCCCCACAACAGCTTTCACATGTAACTTATTCTCTCCATTTAAACAGCTATTCCTCTAATTCAGGCCATTGTTAGCCTTTCCTGGACAATTTCAAAATCCTCCTAATTGATCTAACAGCTTCATCTGTCCCCTCTTGAATTTATTTTCCACAGAACTGTCAATTGATATTTCTAAAGAACAGATTTGATTACATCATTCCACATGCTTGAGTGAGATATTAGAATGAGCCTTTAAAATAATAAAACACATATTCCTCTGTTGGGTAAAGTTTCTCACAATTAGACTTTTGTCTCTCTTCTCCAATTTAATTACTCCTTTCCACTAGTTTTAGGTTCAAGCAAATACCAGTTTCTCAGAGAGGAAATCCCATCTTTCTTCATGGTTTTGCCTTGGTTGTTTCAGTTGCTCCCCAGGACTAGAATACTTTCCTGCTTCCTTTACATCTACCTCTTAGGATTCAAAGCCTCAGCTCTTCTCATTATCTAAAATCGACACTTACACTCCATACTTGCTAAACATTCCTTCTTCTGAAATTATTTTGTACTTACTTTACCACATATTTTCATATTTTTATCAATTCTCAAATCAATTCTCAAAATCCCTATCATATCCAACCCCAGTCTAAGATCAGCTTTTTGAGATATAGGTGGATAATACAGTGGATAGAGCACAAAACTTAGAATAAGGAAACATTACTTCTAACCTTTCTCAGTCACTAGCTGATCGACCCTGAACAAATCACTTAAAGCATCCATTTTCCTCAGTAAAATAAGGGCAAAGATAGTATCTATCTCATGGAGTTGTAAGGAGCAAATTAATTAATATATTTAAAAGTGCTTTGCAAATATTTTGTTCAGTCATTTTAAGTTATGGTTGATTTTTTGTGAATCCATTTGGGGTTTTCCTAGAAAAGGTACTGGAGTTAGTTCTTTATCCAGCTCATTTTACAGATGAGGAAACAGACAAATGGGCTTAAATGATTTGCAGGAATCACATAGCTAGTGTCTGAGCCAGATTTGAACTCAGGAAGAGGAGTCTTTATGACTCCATGAACTGTACCACCTAGTTTTAAAAGTTGACTTTCAAATGATTGTTGAATGAATGAATATTTAATGCATCTATAGATTCACCCAGGGAAGGTGAGATTGGATAAGTTAAGAGCTACATCACTGGCAGGAAATATCTCTAGGGATTAAAATCACATTTCCTTCAATAAATTACATTTATATTTATATTTTTTTTAGTTTGTATTTGTACTATTTCAATTGATTCTCAAAGACTCCTCCAAATAAAATATGAAATGAAATCTATTCACTTTGATCTTCTCCTACATTAGGAAAGAGTAGCCTAAAAAAGTCTCTGATTAAACCTTCCTAGTTTTCCAGGTGGAATAGAATGGGAGTAAAAATCAGGTGGTTATTAAAAAAAAAGAATTAAAGAAGCTAATTGTAGATAAAAACTGTAGAAATAAATAAAGAAACAGAAAGGAAGGCTTGAAAACAACTAGATAAAAATAAGAAGAAAATTTTAAAAATTACAAATTAAAAGAGGAAAAGTAAAGGTAAGAATAAAAATGAAAAATAACTTGACAAAGATGTAAGAAAAATGCAGCATTACTACAAAAAAGAATGATAAGAATGAAATTTAGGAAGATACATTTATCTCTATTCTATTCACAAGTGAATATATATATATGTATACATATATATGTAGATATATACATATATATGTGTATGTATGTCCTTTATGAATAGAGAAAAGATAAACCACTATCTTTTACTTCCTAATAATGGCTCATGTCAATTCTTTAAATTTGTTTTTGTAATATTTCAAATAATCTCCAAACACTCCCCAAAATAAAATATGCAATAGAAATCTACTATTTTATTACTTTGTTCCTAACTCAAGAAAGACTACTCTAAAAAGAAATGTCTCATTAAATCTTCCTAGTTGCCCAGTTGGAATATAATGGGAATAAAAATTAAGTGATTAAAAAAGAAAGAATATGTCCTGTTCAACAACCCAGTAACTAGTATTATGTAATAGCAATTAGAAATATGAATGTAAAATACAAAAAGAAAGTAAATAGAAAAATGAATAAATGAAAAGCATTTATTAAATGCTTAATAGGTTTAAAATGTGTCATAGCAAAACAGAATTAGGTTAATAAAATGGAAAAAGAGTAGTAACTGATGCCTTTCAAGTCCAAAACAGAACAACAGAAGAATTTTCATGACTGAAAATGAGCACAAGATTTCCTTGTTGGATACACTGGTCTTGTTTAACAAAACAGTAACAATTATTATGCTACAGCAACTTAATCTTCTGGAAACCCTGAATGACATCTGGAAGGAATGAAGGAAGGGCGGGAAGGAAGAAGGAAAGAAGGGAAGAAAGGAAGGAGAGAGGGAAGGGAGAGAAGAAAGGACAGAGAAAAAAGATGTTGGAAGGAAGGAAGGAAGGAAGGAAGGAAGGAAGGAAGGAAGGAAGGAAGGAAGGAAGGAAGGAAGGAAGGAAGGAAGGAAGGAAGGAAGGAAGGAAGGAAGGAAGGAAGGAAGGAAGGAAGGAAGGGAGGGGGGAAGGAAGGATTTATTAGGTGCTTACTAGGTACCAGGCACTGTGGTAAGTGCTTTATAAATATGATTTCATTTAATCCTCACTACAGCTCTGTACAGTAGGTGCTATTATTACCTCCGTTAAATAAATGTAGGGTAGACAGCGTCTCAGGGTCACACACTGAAAAGCAACTACCGTGTTTCCCCGATAATAAGACACTGTCTTATTATTTTTTTGGGACTAAAAAACACCAGAGGGCTTATTTTCAGGGGAGGGCTTATTTTAATGAACATTGACAGCAATTTTAATAAACAGGTAAATGTGAACAAAAATTTTTTTACCTTTATTCAATAATGATCATGTCATCTTCTTCAACAACATCGTCATAAGTATCCATACCCTGAATTCCAGCCTGGATGTCTTGCGCCAGCAAGCAAATCACCAGGGAAGAAGAGGATGACGCGCTCACTGCTGCAGCTCTGATTGGATGCAGCTCGGAGCGCGACGTGCGTTTCACCCGGGAGGGGAGGGCGGCGCTGCTTACTGAAGGTACCGCTACGCAGCATATAGCGCAGGGGATCACCATGATGACCGTTTTCATAGTAAGTTCGATAGGGCTTATTTTCGGGGGAGGGCTTATTTTAGCGGAATATTAAAGAGTATGTGGGTGTCTTATTTTCAGGATAGGTCTTATTATCGGGGAAACACGGTATGACTGGATTTGATTTCACATTTTCCTGATTTCAGGCCTAACAATACACTATTTTTACATTTCTGATCCACAGTAATTTGACTCACTGAAGGATTCAATGGAAAGGTCAAGATTTGTGATGCCGTCACAATTTGATCATAAATATTTGTTGAATTCATTATTGACACATTAACCTGATATATAAAATGTTGTCCATTTAAATTGTGAGAAGACTAACGCTTGTTCTTCTTGTTTATTACTAGCTTCATTCTAGATCTGCCCTTTTGGACTTAAGACTTCATTTATCATAAGCCATAAATAACACAACCTATTACTATCAAAGTATACACGAGATAAGCACATACTTAGAAGATTATACATAGCATGTTGCTATGAAAAAGTAAATGACGTAGGGTTCAGACTACAAGATTATATAAAACAAAGACTGAAGAAAGAAGTAGAAAATAACCTTTCACATACTTGAGTCATCAACTCTTAAAAATCACAGAGAAAAGTAACAAATTCTTAGGGAATTGGTTTTATTTTCTTACATAATAGTTCACTCAAACCCTCCATTTAACAACAAAATAAAACTGTCATTAATCTTGTCATTCATCTAACTAGATAATTCTCTCACAGGCAGATATCTTGATTTTTATGTTCTCAGGTATTTCTTTTACATTTCCCCACTGATAGGCACAGTGTTTGGTAGTTATAGGTGAAGGTGTAACTCTGGTCCCTGGCTTTAGCCCACAGCTATTTTTGCCTTTTAAAGCTGATCAAAATTCAATAAAAATCTCATGACACAGGACCCAATGGGATATGTTATTTCCTTCCTTATGTAGAAGGGCATTTCATTTGCCCTCTTTCTACAAGTATCTATTGTTCTATTTGGCATTAGAGATATTTCTAGTTATTTCTTTATGTGTAATTCCCACTATCAGTCTGTAAGCTTCATGGAAGCAGAAACTATGCCTTACTAATCTTAGTCTCACTTCAGCACCTAGCAAAGGTTTCCATAAATAGTAGGTGTATGATAAACATCAGAATGCAATTGCAAATGTATCTAAAAATAGAGATTATGTCATTACACATTAAATTTTATTTTAGTAATACAATGTAAATTCAGTCTTTTAAGGTGAATAGTTATGCAGGTGAATAGTTGGTAGACTGTATAATAGGATAATATATGGCTACTACTTTTCTAATCTAACACCTGATCTTGGATGCTACATTTTCTTTATTGTGGCCTATGATGTATTTTTTTCAGCTAAGTTGGTGTCCCACAATAGAAAAGTATTTCATCATACAAATTAAGATAACTCTGAGATATCACTACATACCTATCAGCTTGGCTAAAATGACAGGGAAAAATAATGCAGAATGTGGGAGGGAATGTGGGAAAACAGGGACACTGATACATTTTGGTGGAATTGTGAATACATCCAGCCATTCTGGAGAACGATTTAGAACTATGCTCAAAAAGTTATCAAACTGTGAATACCCTTTGATCCAGCAGTGTTACTACTTGACTTATATCACAAAGAGATCTTAAAGGAGGGAAAGGGACCCATATGTGCAAAAATGTTTGTGGCAGCCTTTTTTGTAGTGGCCAGAAACTGGAAACTGAGTGCCCGCCCATCAATTGGAGAATGGCTAAATAAATTATGGTATATGAATGCTATGGAATACTATTGTTCTGTAAGAAATGACCAGCAGGATGATTTTAGAGAAGCTTAGAGAGACTTACATGAACTAATGCTAAGTGAAATAAGCAGAATCAGGAGATCATTATACATGGCAACAACAAGATTATACAACGATCAATTCTGATGGAAGTGGCTCTCTTCAATACTGAGATGATTCAAACATTCTACTTGTGCAGTGACAAAGAGAGCCATTTATACCCAGAGAGAGAACCATGGGAACAGTTTCTCAGTTTTTCTTTTTCTTCCTTCTTGATTTGATTTTTCTTGCACAACAAGATAACTATATAAAAATGTATACATATATTAGATCTAACATGTATTTCAACATATTTAACATGTACTGGACTACCTGCCAGCTAGGGGAGGGGATGGGGGGAATAAGGGGAAAATTTGCAACAAAAGGTTATGCAAGGGTCAATGTTGGAAAAATTACCAATGCATATGCTTTGTAAATAAAAAGCTTTAATTAAAAAAAAAAAGTGGTTCATCATCCATTTCCAGGAAAATTGACCATATGCTCTTATCAAGAGAGTCAAGGATGAAAAGGACACAGACATTTACATTCACTTGGTAGATTTCTAGATCCAAATGTGACTGTCACAAAATTTTAGAGACCTGAAATACATTTCTAAATAATATCAATGACACATTTTCTGACCATTTTGTATAGAGTATAACAATGATTATCTGAACCAGTGTATTTTATAAGCCTCTAATTTCAAAATAATTTATGATTCATATTTACACTAAAAATAAAAAGTAATTTCCCTAAAATATACAAAATATTTTAATAATAATAAAGACTCTTTTTAAATTGTTCAGTCATTTCCCATTTGAGGTTTTCTTGCCAAAGATACAAGAACAGTTTGTTATTTCCTCTTCCACCTCATTTTACAAATGAGGAATCTGAGGAAAACAGGATCAAATGATTTGTGCAGGTTCACAAAGCTCGTAAGTGTCTGAAGCTGGGTTTGAACTAAGGCCTTCCTGTCTCCTGACCCAGTACTCTATCCACTGTGCTACCTAGCTTCCCCCAAAAGCAATCTTAGAGTTTGTTTTTAACTAAGGCTGCTTCAAAAGAATATAAACTTAAGACTCAATTCAATCTTTTTTTAAAAATCAATATTTGTAAAGTAAAGCTGAAGGTGATGTGGCAGAAAGAGTTGATTATTTGCAATATGTTGAAATAATTAAAAGTGTAGTATGAAATGGTGAAAATCTTGATTCATAGAATATTTTAGATAATTGCATTATAAATACATTATACATATATACATATATAATATAGGTTCATACACATATAGAGACATACATATATGTTTGTAATATATATGTATATATATACATACATATATATATGAATACTTACATACACACAGATAAGTACACATACACCTAAATGCATGTGTATCTATATAGACAGTATAAATGTATACTGCATGTATATGTATAACTATTACATATACACATATATGAAAAAAACAGGAACCATCTTCTCAAAATAGGCTTAATATCTTTATCCTACATACAGGATATAGAATTATTTAAATTCAATATCAATTGTTTGTATAAGTTGAAAATAATTTGGTTCACTTGCACAAAGTAGACCATTAATAAATATTTGTTCATTGATTTTTGTATTTCACTCAAATAATAATACAATTTTTGCCATAATCCTTTTTGCAATATTAATTTTTAACAAATTTTCAACAGATATCACAATGGTAAAAGCTGCCACATTCCTTCCTAAATTATAATCATTCCAAATGAGTGTCTGATTAATGATATTAGCTGTCATCATTTGATATCTAGAATACATATACCCTATTTTTTATTTTGCAAAATATATACCAGGTATAAATTAAAATAGGAAAAACACTAACTGCTTATGTACCAGAAAATCATGGCTCTATAATCTTTCAGTTCTCTTTGCACTGCAAAGAAAATCATAGTGCCTTAAGTCTGCTTATGGTGCCATAATTGATTCCTGCTGAGTTTAATAAGTATCTGTCAAATCAATGTGAAAATATATCAGTTGGCCCCTTTTCATGTGCATAAAATAGGACCTTCAATAGATAAAAACTAGTTGTCATATGTGATACCCATTTTCTTAATTATACTTACCCATGTAGTTGGTTTTCTTAAATGCTCTACAGCTTGAGTTCATTCAGGCATAAAATCGTGAAAGATTCCAAGAGATATTGCTCAGTTAAATTATCTCTGTACATCATCTAAATGCTCACTTAACTAATTTTAATGTCTTACTTTCAATAAGTTGAATTAAATTACGTATATTACGTATAACAAGAGTAATAAAAATATATATGTATACTGAATTACCATGTGATTTTATATTCTATTTCATTTATTTGAAATAGGGTAAATTGAACAAATACTGATTGAAATTAGGTAAAAGAATCAATCTTTTTATTTTTATATGAATAGAATTTTCAGAACAAAAAGATTTTAAATGGATGTATTTTTATTCCTGTCACATAGAATTTCTTTGTGCTGTTACTGTATTTGTCAATCGTATTTAAGTACATTTCTGAGAAAAATCCATCAAAATATTATTCTATCTAAAAACATTCTAATTTATAAATAAGAATTACTACAGTAATGAAAAGATCCATTTTTCTTAATTTTTCAGCCCTTTCTATATTCATTAATATTAGCATAATTTCCATTAGATCCCAAACACAAATAGCATGAGCTTCTTTTGTGACAACGGATTGTACATTTCTCAAAGATCCCCTGTACCACATCATACCTACAATATATTAAGCTAGCTAAACTTGTCTTGCTAAGCACAGTATTTAGGCCGCATTTCAGCCAGTTTATCATATTTTTCCTGTGGGAAACAATCAATTTTTGCTTATAAAATTTTTGCAATATGACAGGCTACCAAAAAGAATATTAAAAAAAAGAAACAAATCATAATATCCTGGTTAACATGCTATTTAATGCATTTTAGAAAGTGAATGAATTTTTTTCTTCAAGATTCATGCAATGAAAGAAAATATTAAAAATTAAAAGTGCCATTTAATGTAACATAATTAAGAAAGATCATTTGACTTGTTCTAGAAACGAATATAAACCTATTGAGAGTGTAGGCATTTGAGAGCTATGTGTTAGATATAAAGCAAGTTTTAAGACAATAAGCCACATACAACTTTAACATTTATTTAGCTATTTACCCTTATGTCTTATTTAAAATTCATATTCATATTACTTTTATTATTAAAAGGATTCTGTCAAACAACTAAATCCCTATTTATAATCCCTACTTATTTCTATTTAAGGCACATTTTCAGTCTTTCAGAATGTCCATTAGTAACAAAGTAGACCAAAATCTAATAAGTACAAGGGAATTATGTATTTTGTTTTCTTTTCTGAGCAGATACATAATCTTCCTTTTGCATAAAGTTGAATTAAATATAATCCATTCACCATGACCTCATAAAGGAATTTTGTCAAACCATCAAAGATCTCTTTTTTGAGGTACATAAAACATCCCTTGAATTGTGTAAGTCAGTATAGTTTAACATTTGAAATATGCAAATATACAATTATAGAAGACACAGTTCCATTAAAAAAGAAGGAAAAAAAAAAGAACATGTTAATATTCTTCCTCTCATCGTTAAACAAAATGAAACACAAAATTGGTTGTATTTGAAATCTGATTTTTAATCTTTGGCTTTCCTTTCAAGTTATATGTATTCCAGAAATCTCTACTCCCTTATTTTATGATTATAGACTTTGAATTCTATGTGTCTAGTGATATATGAGTTCACATGTGTGCAGGTCACTTTCCAAGTTGTAAATGAGTAATAATTGATTTGCTATTACTGTGGAATATCACAGGCAAGAACAGTCTTGCTGGTGTGTTTATATGATGTAATACCTGGACATCTATACAGCTTTCTTGCCTGTGCAATATCTCCTTTGCTCAAGCGTGTACGTTGACCAATTGCAGGACGTATACCATTGTCATCACGAGAAGGAAGAATAGTATCTAGAAACATCCCCCTGAAAAAAAAAAAAACAGAAAAGAGCCATACAATTCTATCATCAGTTTTTAGTCATCAGAATAAGCTTCTTATCTTTGGCTTTTAGTCTTTACAAACAACATAGCTATGTTTTACAATACTGAGTGAATGAAGAGAGAAGGTCACAGGATTGAACAAAATTGTTAACAATGCTATGTAGAAGAAGAAGAAAAAGAAAAAAGAAGAGGAAGAGGAAGAGGAAGAAGAAGAAGAAGAAGAAGAAGAAGAAGAAGAAGAAGAAGAAGAAGAAGAAGAAGAAGAAGAAGAAGAAGAAGAAGAAGAAGAAGAAGAGGAAGAAGAAGAAGAAGAAGAAGAAGAAGAAGAAGAAGAAGAAGAAGAAGAAGAAGAAGAAGAAGAAGAAGAAGAAGAAGAAGAAGAAGAAGAAGAAGAAGAAGAAGAAGAAGAAAGAAGAAGAAGAGGAGGAGGAGGAAGAGGAGGAGGAGGAGGAGGAGGAGGAAAAAGGGAAAGGGAAAAGGGAAAAGAAAAGGGAAGGGAAAGGGAAAGTGGAAGAGGAAGGAGAAGGGTAAAGGAAAGAAGAAAGAATAGGGAAGGGAAAGGGAAAGGGGAAGAGGAAGAGGAAGGAAACCAAAGTCTAATTAGTACAAGGAAATAATATATTTTGTTTTGTTTTCTGAGCAGATACATAATCTTGCATAAAGTTGTATTACATATAATCCATTTACCATGCCGTCATAAAGGAATTTTATCAAACCCATCTCTTTTTTGAGGTACATAAAACATTCTTTGCATTGTATAAATCAGTATAGTTCGAAGTCTGAAATATGTAAATATATAATTATATAAAATGTATTTCCATTAAGGAAGGGGAAAGGGAAGGGAAAGGTGAAATGGAAAGGGAAGGAGAAAAGAAATGGGAAGGGGAAGGAGAAGGAGAAAGAAAAGAAAGAAAATATGGAGAAGGAGAAGGAGGAGGACACAGAGAAGAAGGAGGAGAAAAGAAAGAAAGAAAAAGTTTTTCATGGACTAATGTAAAATAGCTCGTGACATTTCTCTTTTTTGTAAATTTTCTTTTGAAATATAAAATAAATGGTGTGAATCATTCCTTTTGCTCTGAAATGTCAAACAGGCATGAGAACCCTAGAAAAACTTAAGAATGACACAAACTTTCCTAATAAACTATGATTTCCTTCATAAAATTCTAAGTCATTTCCCCACTTGAAATGACCTAATTAAACTTAAAAAGTTAGTCCAAATATCTCATAGAGTCACTTTAATGACAGCATTTTCTAACATATTATGTAAATAGTAGCTATTACTGTTGTCTTAAAATTTTATTTTTTAAATACATAGTAAAATAATGAATAATAATTGTGGCACAGATTATTTGAACAGTACATTTAATTAATGAGGTTTTTCCTTTTAAACATTTAACTTAAACTATCCTTTCACATGAAAGGTCTTTTATTATGAAACAATTTAAAAAACTAAAGAGGATCCTTTGACAAATCACATATATAAAGGTTCTTTCAAGCCCAAATGGGACTGCTTGTTGACTACTATCAGGTACCCTGTTCTAGGTCTTATATTCCCTCCAGAAGGGAGAACAACTTAAGAGTTGCTAGGTAAATATCTTTAATATTTAAGTGGGTGTCATTTCTTCCTATAAACCCATACTGTCATCCAGTCTTATAGTATCATTCCAAGGGTTTATTACTCTCAATAGGCTTGTAAAATATACTTTCAATTACTATTATTCTCTCTATTCATTTCTTTTTCATGACCTGAATATAATACACTAATAATACCAGGTTTACTTCATATTCCATGCTAAACATTTATAACCTTGAAAGTAGCAATGAATTAGGAAATGACATGCACCAAGAGAAAATGCTTTGGGGAAAAATAACTTTTACAAACAGATCAAAGTTAAATATTGAGCTACATAAAGGATACTTGATACTATAAAAGCCAATTAGACTTCATGAGTTCAGACTAATGACAGAACATTCATTTTTCAAACTCATTAAAAGGCTTGAAGTATAAAAAACTGTATTTTTAAACTTCAGTTTTTTTAAGCAATCTCAGCTAGGCTGTGATTCATGGATGACTGACTGGAGATTTCATGTTATTTCTCTCATAATTGGCTTCTGTTACACAGTAGTTTGTTCAGTGTAGAGATCAGAGTTCAGGCTTTGGAAAGTCTAGCAAAAATCTTTTTGTTTGTCTTGGAGAGATGATTTCAATATGATCAAGGCAAAAGAAGGAGTAGTAGCTCCCACTCCCAGATGGAGTTCACTTATAGTCTGTGCTCCACAGAGAGGGGAATAGGACACACTGAGGAATTAAATTAGAGTCCAAATTATTCTGGCAGTAAGAGAAGAAAAAGAATGGGGGTCTCAGGGCAGGTTAATTTGGAGTAAATGTGATAGATGTAGAAAAAAATAGGTAAGAGTTATTGTGTCAATGTATACATATGTCAAGTGTCATAGCTCAAGGTGTGTTGTAAAAGTTAAAAAAGATGAGTTAAAATATACTGCACTCTTGTAATCAATCCTGATTCATTAACCAGGAAGCTAAATCAATCATCTCACATTTTCCATTAGTGGAATCACAATTGATGGGGTTTTATTATGTGTGCAAGCTACTGAAAAACACCCTTCTCATTTTTATATACCAAAAAAAAATGAATTGATAGGCTCAAAAAAAAAATTCTGACATCTTATCCTGAAAATGAATGCTAAATTTGAGAATGTTGTCTTTTTGTACATATCTGATGGAGTTCAATGTCTGAAATTAAATGCTGAAGTTGTCCTCATTGTGACTGAGCTAACTCAGAAGAAAAATTGTCACAATGGCTTGAAAATCTGTTTTGACTCTTCATTTCCTAGAAAAGGAGGAATTTTTTTTCCTTTTCAATCTAATAGCCTTCTACTTCTAGAAAACAAAATTCAATTTGTTCTATAAATGTGATTATTTAAAAAATCCTTTCTTGACTAGCCTGGGAACCCAATAACTATTTGTAAAAGGTCAGTCTCCAAATCTCCTCCAGAAAACCTTTCACTAGATTTAGCAAAAGAAAATTTGATTCATACAAATACTCTTTCTTCTCTCTCTACTTCTGACCTTTGGTGGATATATTAATAAATAAATGTCTAAAATGTGGGCAGACAGAATAAAAGCAAGCTTTGGGCATGGAAAAACACACATGAGAAGCCAATCCTTAATATTCAGTTGTGGATTTAACCTGAAGTTTGAAAAACTAAGACCAAGTTAAACATGGTCTTGAAAACCAATGCTATTTTCACTCTTTCTGTTATTGTTTGCTTGCATTTATGTTTTCCTTATCAGGTTTTTTTTTCTTTTTATATAGATCTGATTTTTCTTGTGCAGCAAGATAGCTGTATAAATATGTACACATATTGTATTTTACATATTTAACATGTATTGGACTACCTGCCATCTAGGGGAGGGGAGAGTGAAGGGGCAGGGGAAAAGTTGAAACAGAAGGTTTTGTAAGGGTCAATGTAGAAAAATTACCCATGTGTGTGTTTTATAAATAAAAAGCTATTAAAAAAAAGAAAAGAAAAGAAAAGAAAACCAATGCTAGGTTTTTGCAATAGTAGTAGAAAGAGAAGTTGGATTTACAATAAGATTATATATTTATGACTTACTATCTCTTTGTTTTTGGGTAGGTTATTTAACCCTTCTGGGCCTCAGTTTCCCCAAATATAAAAGGATTGAATTGATGATTTCTAAAGATTCATCTAGATATAAGTTATGAACCTATGACCCTTAATGGATCAGTAAAAAAAATTAAATGTTAGAATTAGTTATTTTGTTTGTTTGTTTTGGGGAGTTAGACTTGTAATTTTATCACTACAGGGAACTCATGTTGAGAAAAGTTGTCAACCAATGGCCATCTTTAATTATTCGGCAATGTATGATCTTAGTGAGCCAATTGGTTATGATGAGACATTAAGTATTCACCCAGAGCAATATCATATGTCAGAAACAGAATCTAAATTCAGGTTTTTTTGATTCTGAGACTACCTATCCACTGCCTCCTGATAGAAATTGAAAAAAATACATATAATTTCATATAATTTACATTTAGAGCTTCCATCATTTTTCTGTCATCTGACTGTAAAATTAATTCAAATTTATCAATATTATAGTGTGGCATAGGAAATGTGAGCAATAGAAAACAACAAAGGATACAAGACAAAATCAGTTTGAAAAAGAGAATGAACATTTCAAATGCAGTACCCATATTTTAATTGATTTTACTCTAATGCTAACTTGAAAGGTTTTGTTTTGTTTTTAATTTACTCCTTGATTTATAAAAGTTTATAGAATTAAGTCTGTCATAATAATAAATCAAAGTAAATTATTTGACATGAATCAAACTCAGTAAAAAGATGATTTTGAAAATCTTTAAAGTAAAACCTGGAAAATTTTCATTTAATTAAAACAGTATTAATTTTAAAATAGTTTCTCCTACAAGGCAGTAGCATTTGAAGGATGTTCTTTTATTTCCTAACATCAAAACAAAGGTTCTGAAGCAATCACACAGGGGAATAGAATTAAAATTCAAAAGTTATAACCTGAGACTCCAACCTTGAGAAGGTGTTCCTGGCATAGTGCATAATACTGTCAAAATCATATGATTCACCAAGGGAGTTCACTTCTCCAGGCTCCATCTTCAGGAAGTTGTACTCTTGACCTACAAGTCATTGATAAGCACAGACTTAGAGTTTCTTTCAACAGATCCTTTCCAGAAAAAAATAATAATAACAATAATAATGAAAAGCTTTGGTTCCCTTCCAGGATCCATGCTTAGCTTTTACAAAACTCCTGACTAGTATGGGGGAATGCAGGGATATATTTCTAGTTGAACACAATGCAGATACAGTGCCAGGTTAGGGTGGCAGGTCTCAGGGCAGGAAAACTTATCTTCCTGAATTCAAGTCTAGGACAAATCATTTAATCCTGTTTCCTTCAGTTTCTTCATCTGGAAAATAAGGTGAAGAAAGAAATGGCAAACTGTTCTAGTATCTTTGTCAAGACAATCCCGAATGAGAACATTACAAGTCAAACAAATGGGGAAAAAAAAGAACCTGAATAACAACAAAATACATGCAGCACATGAGGCTGCATGTCCTCAATTTAGGCCAGATCTGAATGAATTTTGTTAACAAATTGTTGCTTACCAAAAAAATCTTCTAAAATACATGTTCTGGTTGGGCCCAGAATGTCACAGTAGAAACAGTTATGGCAATGGTATCAGAGGAAACAAGTTCAAACCCTACCTCCGACATGACCTTTGTGATCTTAGATAAGTCATTAATCTCTCTAGACCTCAGTTTTCTCATCTGTAAAATGAAAGGGTTTCACAAGATATACTCTGAGATCCCATCTTGTTCGATATCTAAAATTCTGGTGTGGAATTTTTAAAAACGAAGGCCTACTCCCATATTATTAGTCTGCTTTACATATTTAAACTACATTTTCAACTTAGATATATACTTATTTGTATATCTACTCCACAGTTGCCAAAATCCACAGAAACACTCTTGGGATAAGTTGTTATTCTATTTTTTTATTGATATTTAAGTTACACACCTAAGCACACACACACACACACACACACACACACACACACACACACACACACACACTTTTGCTGCCTTTTAAAGCAATTAGCAGTCATTTAAACCTGATTACCTTAATTTCCTCATCTGTAAAATAAGTTAGAGAAGGAAAAGGCAAATCACTCCATTATCTCTGCCAAGAAAACCCCAAATGTAGTCACAGAGAGTAGGATACAACTGAACAACAGCAACTTTCAGTTTAGATCTCAGTCATTATTATACCATACCATATATTTGTCTTTAATATCTCTGGTTGCTATATCATGTTCATATATGTGTATATATGCATCCTAATTCTGCTACTTTTCAAGGTCAAAGATCTAACATTGATTAAATCTAAGCTAAGCTCACTATCACAGCCAATACATACATAAATACACACAAGTACAAATTCTAGCTGGAGGGAGATGGAGATTCTTGGTTAGATTTCATGTTTAGGCTATTCATACCTTCCTTTATCTAAATTCAGAAACCACAAGAAGTCACGCACAGTGTCAGTCAATTAATCCATGAGTACTTATTAAGTACACACTCCATGCCAGGCATTTGTGCCAAGTGGAAATATTTCCAATTATCAAAATCCTCAGGTGAAATATTAAAATTCAGAAATCAAAACATTGGTTTTACACGAGAACATGACAGATCCCTTACCAGAAGGCAAAAGGCAGAATAAGTAGTACTTATTCTTGCCAATCAAAGAAAAATATTTCTGAAAGTTGGAATACTACAATTATATATACCTTTGTCCAAAGTCAACATCAGGCTTGAGGTTAGTGTGGGAAGGGGAAACATCTCTCCTTTCCTACATGTTCCAAGGAAACCCCAGGCCACTCAGAAAGGACATCAATTAGTGGGAATCATGTGGGAATGAGGTTGGGGCTGAGAAGAGACCACTGGAAACTGTGGTATGACATGCTCAGACTAAAGACTTCTAGCTTAATGACAACAGTATGACCTCTGTGAATTCTGGTCAAGGAACTCCTGGGGCTCCTATAACCACATCTTTCTGGCATGTCATATAGACTGCAGCCCTTTACTGAAGAAACAATATAATCTCTTTATTCTAAAAGAGAAATGAAACTTCTCTTTAGGACAAGCTGTTTTACATGGATAAGGACTATATTACAAATATGGATCTAGGCCAAAACATCATAAGGTACTCAAATAGAATTGGTAATACACTCAAGTTAAAATGCTTTTTCATTTTTAAATTTGCATATGTGAACCATTCATTCAACACATATTTATTAAATGCCCATTATGTGCATAGTACTTTAGATGTTAACTAAAAAAAATGTCTGTGCAAGTCAAAAAACAGAGAGAGGGAGGGAAATGGGACTTTAAACAAAATATCAGTGATGAAGGGAGAGAGGGAAGAAGAAAAGAAGGAAAGAAGGGAGGGAGGAAAGAAAGAAAGAAGGAAGGAAAGAAGGGAGAGAGGGAGGAATGGAAGAAGGGAGGGAGGAATGGAAAGAGGAAGGAAGGAAGGAAGGAAGGAAGGAAGGAAGGAAGGAAGGAAGGAAGGAAGGAAGGAAGGAAGGAAGGAAGGAAGGAAGGAAGGAAGGAAGGAAGGAAGGAAAGGAAGAAAAGGAAGGAAAGGAAGGAAAGGAAGGAAAGGAAGGAAAGGAAGGAAAGGAAGGAAGGAAGGAAGGAAGGAAGGAAGGAAGGAAGGAAGGAAGGAAGGAAGGAAGGAAGGAAGGAAGGAAGGAAGGAAGGAAGGAAGGAAGGAAGGAAGGAAGGAAGGAAAGGAAGGAAAGGAAGGAAGGAAGGAAGGAAGGAAGGAAGGAAGGAAGGAAGGAAGGAAGGAAGGAAGGAAGGAAAGGAAGGAAGGAAGGAAGGAAAGGAAGGAAAGGAAGGAAAGGAAGGAAGGAAGGAAGGAAGGAAGGAAGGAAGGAAGGAAGGAAGGAAGGAAGGAAGGAAGGAAGGAAGGAAGGAAGGAAGGAAGGAAGGAAGGAAGGAAGGAAGGAAGGAAGGAAGGAAGGAAGGAAGGAAGGAAAGGAAGGGAAGGAAGGAAAGGAAGGGAAGGAAGGGAAGGAAGGGAAGGAAGGGGAAGGAAGGAAGGAAGGAAGGAAGGAAGGAAGGAAGGAAGGAAGGAAGGAAGGAAGGAAGGAAGGAAGGAAGGAAGGAAGGAAGGAAGGAAGGAAGGAAGGAGGGGAAGGAGGGGAAGGAGGGGAAGAGAGAGGGAGGGGAGGGAGAAAGGGAAGAAAGAAGGAAGGAAGTCAGAGAGGAGAGTTTTGAAAGTATTGTAAAGGAGAAATTTTGTAAATAAAGAATAGTAGGTTGGCCAATACAGATGGAGTCTAATATAGATGGAGATTGCAAAGGTTGTTAGGCACCAAAACATACAGGACTTTAATTTTCTAGCTAAGAAGTTTTTGTTTTATCCTACAGACAATTGAAAGTTACTCAAAGGAATGCCTGCCATCTAGGGGAGGGGGTGGAGGGAAGGAGGGGAAAAATTCGGAACAGAAAGGAGTACAAGGGATCATGTTGTAAAAAAAATTACCTATGCATATGTACTGTCAAAAATGTTATAATAATAAAATTAATAAAAATAAAAAAAGTTACTCAAAGTTTTTGAGCAGTGACACAACCTAAAAGATGAATTCAAATCTATGTATTACCAAATGTGTGAAGGAGAGTGAAGGGTGAAATTTTCTATACATATTGTCATCATCAAGTTCTAGCCCTCATCACCTCTCCCATGGAACCTCTATTTTTGTTCCTTGCCTGAGATGCTTTCAAAAGACCATTTTAGCAATGACATGAAGGATGGATTGGAGAGGGCAGCTTGAAACTTATTCTAACATTCTATGGAAGAGAATGACCTCAAGCCTCAGTTCTGAGTAAAGTTCATTATGAAGCTTCTTGTCCTTCAAAAATTCTTTCCTAACTAGACCCAAGTGGTCTTGCTGGCTTCAATTACTTCAACAACCCACACTCCATTTCTGTTCTTTAATCATTATTGAATATCCACCATTTGTCCCAAATGGGGTCTGGAAGAAGATTCAGAAAAAAAGAAAAACAATCTCTGCTATAAGAAATTTTCCTAACTCTTATGCCATAGTTATATCTATACACAAGAGCTTACCTCTTTCACACTTACTTTATGTGTATCTGTTTGTCCAGACTTCACCATTCATATGAGCAAGAATAATTTTTGAGAATTAATTCTTTTATAATTTACTAAAATACCAACAAAGAGTTTGCCCACACTTCATGTTTAATAACTCTTTCTTTGTGAGCTAACTTCATTTTATTTTCCAAGCCAATGAAAAGAAATATATTTTAATTATTTTTCATGAAAACTTTGCTCTCCTGAGGATATAAAAGAATCAGCTTTGGCCCCAACTAAATGAATGCTCTATTGCCTGCTGTATAGTATTCTTCTGTGCTTATTTGAATTTAGTATTTTTCAATGCTATTCGAAGCAGGGAATTATTCATTCTTAAAGGGACCAAAAATAGCTATGTGCCCACACTGGCCATAAGTAAAGAAATAATACTCCCTATGCCAAACCTGAGATTACTCATACTTAAAATGCAAATCACCCATCAAGAGCATCTATCAAGAAGGGATTTGTGTGGAAGTTTTAATGTACAAGTCTCCAAGAATACAATGAGAAGTAAAGACATATGTAGAAATTTCAACTAAAAAGAAGGCTAGTACATCAACTATCAAAGAAAATTAGGTTTTAATTTTAAAATATGTTCCAATTATTTCAAACCTTTTTGTTGAAGCAGTATATATTTGTTATGATGTCACATCTAAATTAAATCAGTCAGCAGAAATAAAATAAAACGCTGAGCACAGGATGAACATTCTCAAACTCATCCTTCCTCTGAAACTCCCTATTTCTAGAAAAGCATTATTTTGCTCACCCTGGTCCCCTAACGGATTGATTCCTTGCCTCTCTATCCTACATATCCAATCATATTCCAGATCTTGTGTATTTTACCTGCACAATAATTCATGTTTGTCCCATTCCTTCTAAGCTCATTGGCTCTAACTCTGTTGGTTCCCTTGCCACTTCTTGCCTGTAGAATAGTAATAGTCCTTCTGATGGGCTTCTTTGCTCAATTCTCTCCCTTCAACACACTATCTTCTACCACCTGTCAAAGTTATATTCCTAAAACATAGGCCTTGGCATGTTACTCCTCTGCATAATGAACTCCAGTGTCTTACTTTTTTTTTTTTATCTCTAAGCTTAAATACAAACTTATGCATTTGGTATTTAAAACCATTCACAATCTGGTTCCAGTCTTCTACTCCAGACTTAAACAGAACTATTCTCTCTGCATTGTACAATTTAATCAAAATGACCTTCTCGTTCTTAACACATATTTTTTGTTCCTGCCTGCCTGCCTGAATAGCATTCCATATTTACCTTCACTTCTCAGGATACATATTTTCCTTCAAAGCTCAGTTCAAACACTACTTTCTACATGAGATCTTTTCTTATTCTCCCTACAATCTGATAGAGCCTCTTGCCAAAATCACCTCGTATCAATTTTTATATCAAATATATGAACATATCTCCCATGATCGAATCAAGTTTCCTTGAGAACATGGTCTGTTTAGTTTTTTATTTTTCTATCCTAAGGAACCTAACATAGTTACAGTCCCTAAAACAGTTGATACTCAATAAATATTTATTGACTGAATGACTAATAGACCTTTCACTGTTAGGATCATAGGACTTAAAGTGGGGGAGGACCTTAGAGATCATTTAGTCCAATGTGCAATGTACAGATAAAGAAATGAAGGTGAAAAAATGTGAAATATTTCTATACCATTTTAAAGTACCTAAGACATGTCTTGAACTTAAGTCTCTCCTGAATACAGTTCTGGTACACTTTTAAAATAAACACTATGCATTGATATAAGAAAAAAATAAAGATGAAAATTTATCTGGGCCTCAAAAATAAAATATGTAATAGATTGAAATATATATATATATATACATATATATATATACACACACACTATAAACACACACACATATATATACATCTATATGTATATATACATATACATATAGATGTGTGTGTATATATATATATATATAAAATGTGTAATAGGGAGATAATTTGTAATACATGATAGAGTGGAAACAATACAGATATTGAACCACTTTGGACAAGTCTCCTACCTTTGATGTCTGTTTTCTTTACAATGAAAATTTAAGAGTAATAATACTCATAATTCTTGACTCAGAAGTTGGTTATAAAAATTAAGTGAGATGGCATATATTTTTTAAAATTCTCATTATAAAGCATAGTGTGACTTAGCTATCATTAAAACATTTCCCATCTATAATTGTTTTTGGGATTATACCATGTGTTTTCCCCACAAGAGCCCTGTGAGGCAGGTAAACAGGCACAGTAGATAAATCACTGGACTTGGGAGCCAAGGAGACCTAGGTTGAAATTCAATCTCCGATATTTAATAGCTGTGGTACCTTGAGCCTCAATTTCTCTAACTGTAATATAAAGATAATAACAGCACATACCTCACAGGGCTGGCAGGCCTTGTGATAATAATATCTATAAAGTAATCTATAAACCTTAAAGCTTTATCAGATAATATTATTAATAATTGTTATCAGTGCTAGAAATGTTACCCTCATTTTAAAACAGTGGCTTGCCAAGCTTCATCACTCAAGTATTAGAACTCAGTTCTTCTAGCTCTAAGCTCATTCTTTTACAAGAGGCTTCTAAAGATATTACTCTATAAATAATATTTACATTTCCCCTGATGGAACTTCATTACAAAACTAAATGGAACACTGAAACCAAACCTATTGGGCATGAATGTAGACCATGCTAAGTCAACACCTTCAAGAAAGTCGATGAAATATATCTGGCTTGATCCATATCTTCAGAGTTCTTACTTGATGAAAAAGTGTCCTATATGTAGTTCAAATATGAAGAAAACAACATGGATAGGCTGATTATGGATCAGTCAAAAGGTGTTGAATTTGGACTCAAGGGATCCAGGCTCCAATCATTCCTTAATCCTCTTGACTTGTTTCCTTTTCTAAAAATGATGACCTTTAAGATCTTCCAGCTCTATAGTCCTATGAGCCTAAGACCCAAAGCTACTCTGAAACCCAGGGCATGATGTTTTCCATCTAATACTTCCAAAACATATAATAAGCATATTCAGAAAGAACAAAGCCCAAATATCTTAAGAAAATTCATGTTTGTATTACTGACTCATATTTCTATTCGAATAACCTTTTGTGTTGGCAAGAGGATTGCGTGGAGGCAATAGGCTGACTCCAGGCTGTAATGTTACCTTAACAAATATAGGCTTTTAAAAAATTGCATTTAAGGCTGAAAATTGACAATGAACAGTGCTTAAGAGAAATGCTATATCTTCATAAAATAAACAAAATTTAACACCAAAAGACAATCTTTATTTTCATGTGAGACAAATAACATCTTCTAGACTCAACTAACAAGTTTCGAAGCCAAAGGAGCATATCAGAAAGGCTTTCCCACTGACTACAACAACACGAAGACAATCTGTCAAAAACACCATCTAAGCATTTACCACATGCCAATCACTTTATGAAGCACAGTGGAAAAACAAAGAAAGTGCATCTCAAGAATGAATCTTTCTTTCAAAATCAAGAAAATGAATAAACCAAAGATTACTTG